>NC_045555.1:7527825-7885927 GCF_009769535.1 Thamnophis elegans | reverse complement strand
TGTGCAGCTGTTTGCAAACAGGTGCTATCATGCATTGAACAAAGGTGATATGTTCAGGTGCTGCGTGTGTTGTGTTCTGGCAGGGGATTCGGACAGTGAAGAGGTTGGGGAGGAGCATGGGCCGGTCCTGGAGTCTGGGGAAGGCTCTGACGAGGGCTCTGCGTCGGAGGCAGAGAGGGGGCCAGGGCCGTATGCCAGTCATCAGTTGCCTTCAGAGTCAGACATCAGTGAGGCAGAAGAACAGCTGGAGCCTGTTCCCAGGATGTGCATGTGAAGGGATGAATGAAGGGAAAAACTAAAGAACAGGGGTCGACTTGGGAGTAAGGCCACAAGAGGACGATGAATGTCTCCTCCCAGAGGGAATAAAAGAGGAGCGAAAGGGGAGTGGAGTTTGCAGGAGACAATTAGTTTGCTTAATTGGTTCCTGACTCTCCGAGACTCCTTGCCAAGTTTTGCAGAGATTGACCTGGCAGCTCTCCAAGCCAGATAAGGTCTGTGACTGTAAATCCTCCTTTGCTGGATGTGAATGAATTCACAGTCAATTAATAAAAGGTTTTTTTTTTTGTTGGGACAAGAAGTTTGCTTCATGCTCTTGGGAAGCCTCGGTCAGAACAGCGTGACACAAATCCATCCAGCAGGGCCCGGAGCAACACTGTAGACAGGGAGGTCCAAGAGAAAGAGTCTGCAGCCTTAAACCTACCTGGATAGTTCTGATGATGGAGCTGTGCTTCCATGGGACCATGATCATTTCAGGCCAAGTTAAACACGGAGCTTGCTCGTTGCATATGAATCAGAGGTGGGTTCCTACCAGTTTGCACCTATTCAGTAGAACCGTTTCGTCAAATCTACCGAACCGGTTAGAAGAGGTTCCACCAATGGACCCGGAAAGCAGGCCACACTTACAGAAGAGGTTCCAAACTTTTTTGAAACCCACCACTGGTATGAATACATAGGGATGTTCAGAGAGATTCATCCCCCGCCCCCCATTTTTGTAGTGCTCCATAGGAGAATCTTCTTGATCCCTTTGCACCCATCAAGGAAAGTGCAATTTCTCTGTCGCACGTAAGACAACAGAAATCTAAACTTGAATATTCAGATATGTGAACCAAAATGAGCAAATGTCGCCAGGACATTGATGAAGAAATATGGCTGCCTGGTGAGCTCCTTTTATTTCCAAACTAGGTTTTGTGGTTGAGACCTGACAGTTTCCATGGTAATATATATATTAAAAAACAGAACTGTTAGATCATACTTTGGCGATCAAATTTCTAATTCCTTTGGAAATCAGATGAGGAGGAAGCCATGGCCACATTAGCAAAGGCTGATGCTCCTTTATTATGTGGTAAAGTTCCCCTCGCACATAAGTGCTAGTTGTTCCTGACTCTAGGGGGTGGTGCTCATCTCTGTTTCAAAGCCGAAGAGCCAGCACTGTCCAAAGATGTCTCCGTGGTCATGTGGCCGGCATGACTAAACGCCAAAGGCGCACGGAACGCTGTGACCTTCCCACCAAAGGTGGTTCCTATTTTTCTACTTGCATGTTTTATGTGCTTTCGAATTGCTAGGTTGGCAAAAGCTGCGACAAGTAACGGGAGCTCACTCCATTACGCGGCGCTAGGGATTCAATTACGTGGTACACGGTACCGCATCACACCTTGTTTTGTTTGGTCCCGAACCTCCTGTCCTCCATTTAGCTATCTGAAATCTACTATTGGCATTTTCCCATTCTACGCCCCTCACTTCCCCCAACTCACATTAACACATTGGCAAAGAATAAAAACATTTTATTCAAGCTAGAGAATTATTTATGCCCAAACAAAAGTAAAATTCTTCTTTTTAAAAAATACGCATTATGTTTTAATATTGAAACAGTTCTCTCTCTTTTTAAAAAAAAAAAAAAGTAATAAATATAAAAATAAATTAACATTAATCATGAAATATTGATATGAAGGAAGAATTAACTGTACGAGAAGTCAAAAGAGTGCATTCACGAAAAGCAGTTTGGAAGGAAAGGGGGAATAAATAAACACTTTGACTTGGCAAAGAACGGTCTCTGGATGACTCTTGGCAAACCACGGTTAAGGTGAGGCTTGTGCAGAATCCATGTGCAGCCTCCTGGAAGTGCCAGAATTAGGGTTCATGAAAGAATAAAAGAGTAAAAAAAATACAGAAGGAAAACTCTTCGATGCTCGAAGAGCGGCAAAAATCAAGAACGGAAGATCCTGTTCTTAACTGTTCTGCTGTGTCCTTCTAAATGTGCATGGTGCTCATCGAATTAAAGCTAAAGCTCACCTTCTTATATCAGCTAAAATTATGGACTTCTCCCCTTGTAATGTCAAAGAAAAAACCCCATAGCAGTGATGGGGAAACTTTTTGGCACCAAGTGCGCAAGCAAGAATGGGCGTGCATGCGCGTGTGCTGGAGGGCCAGAAACCTGAAGAACAGCTGTCCGCTGCACATGAGCGCACCGGACAGCTGATCTTCGGGTTTTTGGCACACGCATGTACGCCAGCCAGCTGGTCTTCACACGCGGCTGAGCACCCAAAACCTGAAGTTCAGCTGGTGCATGCATGCCTGTTTTTTTGGCTGGTTTTGGGGCCCTTTTCAGGCTGTTTTCAAGCTGTTTTTCGGGCTGTTTTCAGGCTGTTTGGGGGGCATTTTTAGCCGTTTTGGGCTGTTTTCAGGCTGTTTTGGGGGGCATTTTAAACCACTTTTTAGTCATTTTTTGAGTCCGAAAAATGTCCTGAAAATATCCCGAAAAACATCCTCCAAATGGCCCAAATAACAGCCCCAAAACATTCCCCAAATCGGGTGGGTTCCTGCCAGTTCTGACCTATAGAAGAGGTTCCACAAATCTACAGTGGCGTTTAGAACCGGTTCCAGCTCCCTCCCTCCGCTCATCTGCACATCATCAAGATGAAGAGCGAGAGGAGGAATTCTGGTTTAGGTTTAGGTTTAGGTTTATTGGGATTTATATGCCGCCCTTTTCCCTGAGGGGACTCAGGGCGGCTTACAACCACAGGGGGGTGGGGTGCAAGGTCAAAAACAAAACAATATGTGAACAAAGAAAAGATAGTAAAACACAACTTTCATTCAACAATCAAACACTCGGGCGGGTGAATTGGAAGCCTATCCCCAGGCCTGCTGGGAGAGCCAGATCTTGAGGGCTGCGCGGAAGGTCTGGATAGTGGTGAGGGTACGGATCTCCATGGGGAGCTCGTTCCACAGGGTCGGAGCAGCAACAGAAAAGGCTCTCCTCCGTGTGGTCGCCAGTCGGCATTGACTGGCAGATGGAATTCGGAGGAGGCCCAGTCTGTGCGATCTAATTGGTCGATTTAGGGAAGTAATCGGCAGAAGGCGGTCTCTCAAGTACTCAGATCCACTACCATGGAGTGCTTTAAAGGTGGTCATCAGTACCCTGAAGCGCACCCGGAGACCAACAGGTAGCCAGTGCAGCTCGCGGAGGACAGGTGTAACGTGGGAGAACCGCGGTGCGCCCACTATCACTCGCGCGGCTGCATTCTGGACTAGCTGCAGTCGCCGGATGCACTTCAAGGGCAACCCCATGTAGAGCCCATTGCAGTATTCCAGTCTAGAGATCACAAGGGCTCGAGTGACTGTTGTGAGAGCCCCCCGGTCTAGGTAGGGCCGCAACTGGCGGACCAGGCGAACCTGGGCAAATGCCCCCCTGGTCACAGCTGACAGCTGGTGATCAAAAGTCAGCTGTGGGTCCAGGAGGACTCCTAAGTTGCGGACCCTATCTGAGGGGTATAAAATTTGACCCCCCAGCCTAAGCGTTGGTATATTAGCCAAATTATTGGGGGGGAAGCACAACAGCCACTCGGTCTTGTCCGGGTTGAGTACCAGTTTGTTAGCACTCATCCAGTTCTTAACGGCCTCCAGACCCCGGTTCATCACGTCCACCGCTTCATTGAGTTGGCACGGGGCGGACAGATACAATTGCGTATCGTCCGCATATTGGTGGTATTTTATCCCGTGCCTCCGAATGATCTCGCCCAGCGGTTTCATGTATATGTTAAATAGTAGGGGGGATAAGACCGAACCCTGTGGCACCCCACACGTTAGGGGCCTCAGGGACGATCTCTGCCCCCCGACCAACACTGACTGCGACCTGTCCGAGAGGTAGGAGGAGAACCACCGCAGAACAGTGCCTCCCACTCCCACCTCCCGCAGTCGTCGCAGAAGGATACCATGGTCGATGGTATCGAAAGCCGCTGAGAGGTCAAGGAGAACCAGGATGGACGCATAGCCTCCATCTCTGGCCCTCCAGAGATCATCGGTCAATGCGACCAAAGCGGTTTCTGTGCTGTAACCAGGTCTGAAGCCGGACTGGAAGGGGTCAAGATAGCTAGCTTCCTCCAAGGCCCGTTGGAGCTGAAAGGCCACCACCTTCTCAACAACCTTCCCGATAAAGGGAAGGTTGGAGACAGGACGAAAGTTGTTTAAAATGGCTGGATCTAACGATGGTTTCTTCAGGAGGGGTCTCACCACCGCCGTTTTAAGTACGGCGGGGAAGTGCCCCTCCCGAAGGGAGGCGGTGACAACCGCCTGGATCCAGCCATGTGTCACCTCCCTGCTGTTGGCAACCAGCCAGGAGGGACACGGGTCCAGAATACAAGTGGAGGCACTTACAGCTCGAATGGCCCTGTCCACATCCCCAGAGGCAACGTCCTGGAACTCAACCCAGAACTGGTGTGGCAAGTGATCCTCCTGTGTCTCAGCTGGATCTACTGCGGTGGAGTCCAAGTCCGATCGAAACCGAGCTACTTTGTCCGCCAAGAATTGAGCATAATCCTCAGCCCTACCCTGCAAGGGGTCTGGGAGTTGAAGTCCACAAGTCTTAAAGCTGTTAAGTTTGAACACCCCTGGGTTGTTTTTTTCTAAAGGGTTAGGGGTGCAAGAGTCTTGTAACTTAACAGCTTTAAGACTTGCACACTTCAATGCCAGAGTTTCTGAGCCAACATTTTGGTTGCTAAGCAAGAGTGTTGTTAAGTGAGTTTCACCACATTTTACAAGTTGGCCACGCCCACCCAGTCAAATGGCTGGCAAGCCACCCCCACCCAGTCACATGGCTGGCAAGCCACTCCCACAAAGCAGACCACACCTACAGAAGAGGTTATAAAAAAATTTGAAACTCACCACTGCCCCAAATGGCCCCAAAACCAGCCCCAAAATGCCCCCAAAGGCCTGTTTTTCAGGCCACTTTCCAATGCTTTGGTGCCAGTGAAGACCAGCTGGCCAGAAACCAGAAGGACAGCTGGCAATGGCACATGTGCCAACAGAGAGGGCTTTGCGTGCCATCTCAGGAATGCGTTCCACAGGTTCACCATCGCGGCCCTAAGATATTTGAATGTGAAAAGGAGGAGCAGGCGTTGGTTTCAGGAAGAAGAAAAAAATCAGGAGAGCAGTGTGGCACACCAGCAGTGGACCAATGATCGCAAGTTGCAGTCAAGGGTTTTGGGGGTCAAAATGGAGAAAGGGGACTAAAGAAGGGCTGTGTGGGAGGGGGGGTTTACAAACATTCAGTAGCCTGAGAGTCTTTCCAGGCAAGACTTCTCAGGCTGGCAGGATGCCACGTGGCCCCTCTGTTTGAAGGAATAAGGCACTGTCCTGGACCATCAAATGCCACCTTGGCGTCTCCAACGAATTCTTCAGAAGACAGGCAATAAATACGAGGCTGTGAAGCAAGGGTGGGGAAGAGAGGCACTAAACTGCCAGCATCTTTGGTGAGGAGGGGTCCCGTTGATGCTCCACTTCAAGTATATACCAGGAAGTCTGTTTTGTGAATGGTCCTAGGCTGAGAGCAAGCAAAGAACGATAGCCACGCAGAGGGCCACGGAGCTACCGACAATCGGATTACAATTTCTCCAGCTCAAATCGGAATGCCAATGGTGGTGACTTGTTCTTTCAGTCCTAGGAGGCTGTAGGCAATTCGCTTCTGGTGTCCTGGGAGACGCACGCCGATTCTCTTGATGTCCCTGGCGGCGTGAAGAAGAGAGAGACAAAAAAAATTAGTGGTGGATCTTGCTTTTTTCAAACCCAATGGGTCACTTCTTTTCTTCAAAATATAGGTAACGTTTCCCCTCGCACCTATGTGCTAGTCATTCCCAGCTCTAGGGGGTGGTGCTCATCTCCATTTCAAAGCCAAAGAGCCAGCACTGTCCGAAGACCTCTCCGTGGTCATGTGGCCAGCAAGACTCAATGCCTGAAGGCGCACGGAACGCTGTTCCCTTCCCACCAAAGGTGGCTCCTATTTTTCTACTTTCATTTTTTTACCTGCTTTCAAACTTCTAGGTTGGCAGAAGCTGAGACAAGTCACGGGAGCTCTCTCTGTTAGGCGGCGCTAGGGATTCGAACCGCCGAACTGCCAACCTTTCTGATCGACAAGCTCAGCGTCTTAGCCACTGAGCCACCTTTTCCTTTAAAATAGCCAACCGCAATATGTAATAATTTGGGGGTATTGTGTATATTATAGCCTCTGTGGAATGGGATTGTAAACTCCCCTTACAGAGATCCCAAAAGGCCAGATATCCCACTGCATTTAATAAGCCTCTCTTGGTTTTCTGGCGGCATAAAACGGCTTAATTATAGGGTAGGTCTTTGGAACCTTCGCTCCTAAGAAGACAGCAGGCAGAGCAAATGGAATTTGCTGTACTGCATATTTTTTGGGGGAGGGGGAAAGTCATAGTTTCATCCTCCTTTATTGTGAACACACGACATTCTCCTACATAGCCACCCCTAAGTGAATTTTATAAAGGAAAATGAAATAGAAACTCATCAGTGAAGGGAGCACAAATGGAAAAACGAAGCATGCAAAGACCTAATTTTCCAAGCTAAATTCATGTGAATGTCTATGGAGATTCTCAAGTCATCCAGGACAGAGGTTCAGCAATCTGTGGCCCTGGAGCCGCATGTGGCTCTTTCATCCATCTGCTGTGGCTCCCTTTTGCCCGTCGGCTCCACAATTGATAGGGCTTTTTGATTAGGATGGGTAGAGGGCGCCACGCTAGGAGAAGATTCTATGGTGGGAGAACTGGAGAGCAGAGGAAAAAAGGACACCATTCTAGGAGGAGACTCTACAGCAAGGGTCAGCAATCTGTGGCTCTGGAGCCGCATGTGGCTCTTTCATCCATCTGCTGTAGCTCCCTTTTGCTGGCTGGCTCCACAATTGATAGGGCTTTCAATTTGGACAGGTAGAGGACGCTGTGCTAGGAGAAGACTCTATGGTGGGGGAACCAGACTTCCGGTCGGCTCCAGAATTGAATGGGGGGCTTCCGATTAGGACCTTTGTGGCTCTTTTGAGTGTTTTAAGTTTGCTGACCCCTGATTTAGGCCATAAATCAGTGATGGCCAACATTTTTGCCCTTGCCTGCAGAAAACAAGGGTGCGATAGCGCGCCCACACCCATAATAAAATCCCCCCGCCCCCCTTTGTACATGCATGCGTGATCCCCCCCCGCACATGTGCACAATCCCCCCCCACACTCCCCCTGAGCATATGTGCAACCCCCATGGCCCATTTTGAGCCGAGCAGGCCTTCCTGAAACCTCTTGGGACCAAAAACAGGATGCAGGGGAACGGCACCGCATCCCCCTGCGGTCCCCCTTCCCCCATGCATGCACACGCAACCCCCCCCCCATGTATGCGTGCCCGTCTCCCGCATGCATGGCAGAGACCCGAAAGTCAGCTGGCCGGCGGGAGGCGTGCACGCATGCACGGTGGAGCTGAGCTGGGCGATGGCCCGTGTGTCTGCAGGGAAGGGTCCATGTACCACCTATGGAACGGATGCTATGGGTTCGCCATCATGGGCATTGATTGTCCTACGGTTGAAAAAGCAACTTTTGGGGCATTCATGCGAACAGAAAGGAAAATGGCATTAAGTGTCCCCAGAATGGATTTGTTAAGAAAGGTGGCTACGCATAACTTTCGCGTCATGTGCATTTCCTCCTTCCTGCTAAAGGTTATCGTTCATTGGCGAGAGAAGGGCTAGTTTTCTGTTTGAAAAGATGGGCAAAGGGGTGTCATTAGGCCAAGTCCAGTGGGGGCTAAGACAAAAATTTTAGGGGTCATTTCCATATCAAGTGGTCTGATTTCATGAAGGTGCTGTGCTTGAACATCACGGATTTCGGTGAAATTTGGTATGAACCTGCGCGCACGTCCCCAATGAACATTGGTAAAGTGTTACATGTGCCGATGCAATCCTTGCGGGGATGTAGTCATTTGTGTGACCACCATACCGCAGCCTTCGACTCTGAGGTTTCAGCAACTTTGAGACCGAATATCTCCGGCAAGGTTTTGTTGAGAGAAATAAAATTTGGCCATCTTATACAACTTGTTGTGCTCTATTAAACAAAATAATAAAAGCATTCCCATGAGTGATCGCCATCAAAATAATCTGGAGCAAAATTGGCCAGAAATGACTACTATATTTTTCAGAGTATAAGACGCACCTTTTTCCCTCAAAAAAGAGGCTGAAAATCTGGGTGCATCTTATACAATGAATACAGCATTTTTTGCCTCCAGAAACCCCGCCCCCTTCACCAAAATGGCTGTGCATAACCTTTAGGAGCCTTACTGAGTGCTCCTGGGGGCTGGGGAGGGCAGAAATGAGCAAAAAATGGACCGTTTTTTGTTCAATTTTGCCCCCTCCCAGCCCCCAGGAGCACTCTATAAATCTCCTCAAGGCTATTCATGCCCTTTTTTTTGTCAAAAAACGAACCCATTTTTTGCTCATTTTGGCCCCTCCCCCCAGGAGCACTCTACAAGCATCCTAAAGGCTATTCATGCCCTTTTTTTGACAAAAAAAATGGGCCTGTTTTCGGGAGGTCTGCAGAATTTTTTTTTAATTTGCCTCTTCAAAATCTTGGTGCATCTTGTACTCCGATGCGTCTTATACTCCGAAAAAATACGGTATAACTCTGCAAGTATTTCATCGGCAAACGTAACACTTTACCAATGGTCATTGGGGATGCGTGCGCATGTTCACACCAAGTTTCATCAAAATCCGTGATGGTCGAGCAGGGAGCCCCAAACCACTTGACATGAAGTGACCCTTAGAAGAATGATGCAAATTCTTCCTACGGAACAGAACAAAGACTTCCAAATGCAGTGGAATGAAATGGGAGGGGGGTGCGGGGCCGTCGAAAGCTCAGTGACCAAAGGCTCGTTTCCCAGGGGAGGCACCAGCAAAGCCACACTCACTCGTTGGTCATCTGCACCACCTTCTCAATGACGTTGTAACCAGCCTCTAGGAAGTGCTCTGTGTACTGGTGCATTTTGATGGACTCCAGCCACTCTGCCACAGTTCGGAATGGGACTCCCTCTGAGCCGCTGGTGCTGGGTAAACGGATGGAAATCCTTCAGAGACAAAAAAAAAGAGAAAGGCCCGCAGCTCTTTAGAACCAAATAATTTCCAAAACAGGTGTTGTGGCCCGCTGGCGGCCAGCGCAGCTGGCAGCAGAGTCGGACAGTGAAGAGGTTGGGGAGGAACATGGGCCACTCCTGGGGGCTGAGGAAAGCTCAGATGAGGGCTCTGCATCAGAGGCAGAGAGGGAGCTAGACAGCAGCGAGGCAGAGGAACAGCTGGAGCCTGTTCCCAGTGTGCGCATGCGCAGAGCTGCCGGAAGGGAAGAACAACTAAGAAAGCAGGGTTGACTTAGGAGTAAAGCCACACCTTGGAGGTGATTGGCCCCTCCCATAGGAAACAAAAGAGGAGCGAATGGGGAGGGGGCTTTTGCAGGAAACAATTCGTTCCTTCGGTCGTTTCAAGAGTGGAAAGTTCTGTGTGTGACTATAAGAGTTTGGAAACTAGTTATTTGGCAGCTCTCCAAGCGAGATAAGGTTCGTGTGGATAAACATTCCTCAGAAAGACTGTTTGCTAAGCCTTGCTGACTGTGAATGAAAGGAATTCACAGTCGTGTCAATAAAAGGGGTTTTGCCGGGACCAAGACTCTTGTTTCTTGCCTTTTAAGGAAGCCTGGGTCAGAACAATAGGGCTGGGGATTTCGGGATGTGAACATGGCATTCTTATTTCTGGGCCTGTTCTCACATACATACTTCTAGGTCAAGGTGCAGAAGCATAGACAAACGTTCCGAAACCACCAGAAAGGTACAAGGAGTTGAGAGCAAGACTTACCGAGGGTCAAACTCTGCCAAAGTCTTGAGCGACTCCGGAGCGCGGATGAGCTTGTCCAGGATGCTAACGATGTCCGTGAATTTAGGCCGCTGACTTCTTTCTTGTTGCCAGCATCGCATCATCAGCTGGTAGATGGCAGAAGGACACTCCAGGGGGGCAGGGAGTCGAAAACCCTCATTAATGGCCTTCATGACCTAATTGGGAAGGAAAATAGCAGTTGGGAGCCTGGGAGATTCCACCCATCCGAGGAGGAGTCAGCAGCCTTCAGCCTTTCCAAAGGAAAGCACTGAGATAACCACTCAGTAGAGCGGATGGTCCGGGAGCCCTCGCATCGCACCCCCGTGGGAATTTCAAAACCCTGTTCACTAAGCTGGAATAACAAGATCCACATTGATCATTTTCAGTCTTTTAGAAAGAATTGATCTGCGGAAGGACTCTTCTGCCTTGTCAAACGGAGGCTGGGTCCCTTGCAAATGGCATCTATTTTCTGGACTTATGAATTGTTATCTTGATTTTTAGTTTATATCCTGCCTTTGAAGACTTTAGATGGATACTTTGAATACTTCAAGGTAAAGGTTCCCCTCGCACCTATGTGCTAGTCGTTCCCAGCTCTAGGGGGCAGTGCTCATCTTCGTTTCAAAGCCGAAGAGCCAGCGCTGACTGAAGACATCTCTGTGGTCATGTGGCCGGCATGACTCAACACCAAAGGCACACGGAACGCTGTTATCTTCCCACCAAAGATGGTCCCTATTTTTCTACTTGCATTTTTACGTGCTTTCGAACTACTAGGTTGGCAGAAGCTGGGACATGTCACAGGAGCTCACTCCCTTACGTGACACTAGGGATTCGAACTGCTGAACTGCCAACCTTTCTGATCGACAAGCTCAGCGTCTTAGCCACTGAGCCACCGCGCCCCTTTTTTTGAATAAGATAGATAAATGATAGATAAATAAAATACAGAGTTAAAACTCAATGTTCACGGATATAAAACCTTTAGACGGTACAAAAGTATTTACAAAATTGAGAGGCTACGCTGGACAGGGATCTCTTCGCGCCCCTCCCAAAGTGGATGTCTGCTCCAGAGCGCCAGAGGGGACGACAAGGGTGGAAAATGGAGCTAAAGAAGGACTCTGAGGGCAGTGAACAGCCTCCTATCTGGAGTTGTGGGGGAATCCCATCACTTGAGGGTTCCAAGAAAAGGTATCGAGCCCAAATATGACAAATGTGTAGCCATCTTATTTAGCTGTCTTTCATACTCATTACACTAAAAATCAGAGACATCACCCTGCCAACAAAACTGCGTCTAGTTAAGGCGATGGTTTCCCCAGTTGCATTGGAGGGCTGTGAAGGTTGGACCGTAAGGAAGGCTGAGTGCCAAAGAATGGAGGCCTTTGAGCTCTGGTGCTGGAGAAGAAGACTCCTGCACTGAGTCCCTTGGACTGCAAGGCCATCCAACCAGTCAGTCCTAGAGGAGATCATCCCTGACTGCTCTTTAGAAGGCCAGATCCTGAAGAGGAAACTTAAAAGACTTTGGCCACCTAATGAGAAGGAAGAAGGACTCCCTGGAGAAGAGCCTCATGCTGGGAACGATGGGGGGCAAAAGAAGGGGACGACAGAGAAGGAGGTGGCTGGATGGAGTCACCAAAGCAGTCGGCATGAGCTTAAATGGACTCCCGAGGATGGTAGAGGACAGGAAGGCCTGGAGGAACGTCGTCCATGAGGTTGCGATGGGTTGGACATGACTTTGCAACTAACAACAACAACAATTATACTCATTTATTCCTTTTCTTTCTCTTTACTATGTAAGGGGGTGGTTTGGGCTCACCACATTCTTAAGGTGGGGGGGAAGGAGCGAATAGATAGTGAGGATTGTTTTGATTATGCAACCTTCTTTCCCGTGGGAAGCGAAGCTGCCCCTGCTGAGAACAGAAGGTGGGAGTTTGAAGAGACTGGGCCATGTGGATGGAGTGTTTATTGGAGAATGTGACTTTTGAGGGATGTTTCTAACTTACAAGTAATTCCGATTTGTCTCAGATCCGGAATTACAACAGACTTTGCCAATTGGATATCTACCTAAATAAAAGAAATTTGTTTTCGAAGATGGACTTTGTACATTTTTGAATGGGTTTCATCCCTTGGAAACCTGACCAAAGGTTGCGTAGCCATTGGCCTGGAATGGACTAGAAGACCTTCAAGGTCTCTTCCATCCAAGGTTTCTAAAATAAATTTGTAATCCGTCGGCAGCCTGCGGAGCTCGCGGCAGATTCAGACAGTGAGGAGGTTGGGGAGGGACATGGGCCAGTCCTGGAGTCTGGGGAAGGCTTGGACGAGGGCTCTGCGTCGGAGGCAGAGAGGGGGCCAACGCCATCTGGGAGTTATGTGCTGCCTCCGGAGCCTCCAGAGTCAGATAGCAGCAAGGCAGAGGAACAGACCCCTCCCGTTCCCAGTGTGTGCATGCGCAGAATTGCCAGAAAGCAAAAATAGTTAAAACAGAAGGGAGGACTTGGGAGTAAGGTTTGGAGGTGACTGGCCCCTCCCATAGGACATAAAGGAGGAGCAAAGGCACATGAAACTTTGCAGGAAGCAACTTGGTTCATGCTGGTCCGTTTACTTTCTGAAGCTCCGTTTTGACTCTTTGCTCCATGTGGCCTTGCCAGGCTAATTGCCAATGAAGTCTTTGGCAGCGTTTCAATGGAGATAAAGGTGGGTGCTTATCAGCCTTATACTGAAAGACTTTGGCAGACTACTGTAGGACTCTTTCCAACTATTTGGAACTCATTACAGGCTGTGAATGAATATAATTCACAGCCTTTGAAAGAAAAAGAGGGTTTTTGGACTTAATCGTATGCGTTTTACTGTATCAGGGAGCCTAGGTCAGAACAAGAAGCCTGGTGAAGATCAACTACAGTTACCAAGGAAAAAAACCTTTTCTTCAGCTGGAAAATAAAATGGGAGGATTCTTTCCTTGGTTTCAGACTGGACATGGGCACCTCTGGGAATCCACCAGTGGGAATATCTTCAGGCCATTTCATAAGCAAGAGTGTTAGAAGGAGATGAGGGGCGATGGAAGGCGTTGCCAGGGCTGAATCCCACATCTGACATCGGGGTCTCTCAAAGGACCTACCTCATGATTGGAGAGCTCCCAGTAAGGCCGATCGCCGTAGGACATCACCTCCCACATGACGATTCCGTAGCTCCAGACGTCGCTGGCGGAAGTGAATTTGCGATGAGAGATGGCCTCGGGTGCCGTCCATCGGATGGGGATTTTCCCGCCCTGAGTGGGAGGAAAAGCAAACTTGCAAATCAAAAAGCACTAATGCTGAAAGGACGCCAATCACAAAGAATGTCACCTTTATATATAAATTATAAATAATTTTATTTTATTTTATAAATAAATAAGTGATTTCAAAGACCTTCAAAGAACAACTAGACACAAGAACAGTTTCCCCCCCGAACACCATCACTCTGATAAACAATTCCCTCAACACTGCCCTACTATTTACTAAGTCTGCACTACTATTACTATTAATCTTCTCATTGTTTCTATCACCCGTCTCCTCCCACTTAGGATTGTATGAGTGTATCTCTGTTGCTTGTATCTTTACGATGTATATGAGTTTCCTAGTATGATTTGATTGCTTATTTGTACCCTATGATTATCATTAAGTGTTGTATCCTATGATTCTTGATGAATGTATCTTTTCTTTTATGTACCCTGAGAGCATCTGCACCAAAGACAAATTCCTTGTGTGTCCAACTACACTTGGCCAATAAAAGAATTCCATCCTATCCTATCCTATCTATCCTATCCTATTCCTTATCCTATTCCATCCCTTATTCTATTCTATTCTATTCTATCCTATTCTACTTTTCTATTCTATTTCTATTCCATTCCATTCTATCCCTTATTCCATTCCATCCCTCATTCCATTCCATTCCATTCCATCCCTTCTTCTCTTCTCTTCCCTTCCCTTCCCTTCCCTTCCCTTCCTTATTCCATCCCTCATTCCCTTCCATTCCATTACTTTTGGTTTTTTAAACATATCCCTGCCCACATAGGCTTCTGCTGGGCTTCATGTATTTATACTGTGTCACACTTGGCTTTGATCATGATTTGCTAAACAAAATGTAGGGGCCTGGGGCAAGCCATAAATCTTGCGTACAAGCCCGAGTGACCGAATTCAATCACCCTGCTAGGCCAGAACCATCCATACTTGTGGAGTGAAAAGCGAGACACAGGAGCAGTTCCAGCAAGCATTAGAGCTCTTTGGCAGATGTTCATGAACAGAAATCAATTTTGGGCTGGAGACATGGCCAACTCCTCACTGATTTAGAAAGATGGGAAGAGAGGAATTTCTTCATTCCCTCCCCTCCCTCCCCTTTCCTACCACACTGGGTTCCCACTGGAGTCTGTGGAATAAGACAAATTGATCTGCTGACATCTTCCTTTTTACATCCCTGTATCCCCCTCTTCCTTTTCCCGATTCTCATTCAACCTAGCGTCATCCCTAAGGTAAAGGTAAATTCACTGCCCAAGCCTTTTCCTAATTACTTGCATAGAGATTATTCTTTATACTATTTATGTTGTTTGTATTTTTTGTCATGGATTGCACCAGAGAGGCTAAAACCAATTTCGTTGTATACATGATGTACAATGACCATAAAGGCTAAGAGTAAAGGTTCCCCTCACACATATGTGCTAGTCGTTCCCGACTCTAGGGGATGCTGCTCACCTCCATTTCATAGCCGAAGAGCCAGCACTGTCCGAAGACGTCTCTGTGGCTATGTGGCTGGCATGACTCAACGCCGAAGGCGCACAAAAATAGGTCCCTATTTTTCTACTTGCATTTTTTTTTTACGTGCTTTCAAATTGCTAGGTTGGCAGAAGCTGGGACGAGTAATGGGAGCTCACTTCATTACGCGGCACTAGGGATTCGAACCGCCAAACTGCCAAGCTTCCTGATCGACAAGCTCAGCGTCTTAGCCCCTGAGCCACCTAGCTCTAGGCATTTTGCTTCAGCCGGAGTAACCTCCCTGTTCTTCACAGTTATCTTGGCAATTTGTCACTTAAGAGGGAAGACAGTCGTCCCTCCGGGATCACTTACGCTGGTGGTATAAGTAGCTTCGGGATCATCCTCCAGGACACGGGACAGACCAAAATCGGAGACTTTGCAGACTAGCTGGCTGTCCACGAGGATATTGCGAGCAGCCAGATCCCGATGGACGTAGTTCATGCTGGCCAAATATTTCATCCCGGAAGCGATTCCTCTCAACATGCCTACCAACTGGATGACGCAAAACTCCCCGTCTTTTTCCTGTTGGGTAAAAGGAGAGGAAGATACTTCAGAGCCGCCATACTTTTAAAGGGGGTTTTTAAACAGATGATCGAGTCTGGCCCAGACACACCTCCAGCCCTCTTCGCTTTTGAGAATTTTTTTTTTTTTTTTTTTAAGAGAACTTTTTTATTTTTCTTTAAAAAAAAAACAAACACAAATATGTCATCATTTGTCAATCATTAAGACATTGAAATACAATTTTTTTTGTTGTGTGTACCCCTCCCTCCCTCCACCCCCCCCATCCCCCCTCCTCCTTCCCCCCCCGACTTCCCAGAACCCGTACACGGTATGGATTTTTAACTAACACAGTCTAAAATCTATTGAGAAAAAAGAAATTAAGAAATTAATGACATTCTACATTGAACTTAGCTTCTTCTTACTGAACTAACTTTTAACAGTTTAAATCATTTCTGATCTTAAGCATAGGCTAACTGGAATTTCTTAGTCCCGTATTTATTTTGTATATAGTCAATCCATTTTTTCCAGTCTCGTTTATATCTCTCATTTGAATGATCTTTGAGATATGCCGATATTTTAGCCATTTCAGCTAAGTTTGTTACTTTCAATGTCCATTCTTGGATTGTAGGCAAGTCTTCCTTCTTCCAATATTGCGCCACCAACAGTCTTGCTGCAGTTATCAGGTGCAGAATCAAATTGGTCTCTACCACTGTAAAATCAGTACATATACCTAGTAAAAATAACTGAGGAATAAACTTTATCCTTTTTTTAAAAACATTTTGCATGACCCACCATATTTTTATCCAAAATGCCTTAACCTTTTGGCAGGTCCACCATATATGATAATATGTAGCATCGAGAGAACCACACCTCCAACATTTAGGCTGTACATTCGGATACATAGAAGCCAACTTTTTAGGATCTAAATGCCATCTATAAAACATCTTGTAAAAATTTTCTCTCAGATTTTGAGCTTGTGTAAATTTCACATTTCTTACCCAAATTCTTTCCCATGTATCCAACATTATTGGTTCCTCAATATTTTGAGCCCATTTTATCATACAATCTTTAACTAATTCTGTTTCCGAATCCATCTGTATTAATAC
The DNA here is from genome assembly GCF_009769535.1 of Thamnophis elegans. Taxonomy (NCBI): domain Eukaryota; kingdom Metazoa; phylum Chordata; class Lepidosauria; order Squamata; family Natricidae; genus Thamnophis; species Thamnophis elegans. The sequence goes on along the minus strand of NC_045555.1, from coordinate 7,869,375 downwards.
ATTATATATCCTCTTTATATGCATTAAGCTTTGATCTCTTATTTGTTTAAACAGATTATCCTCAACTTGAATAAAGCCAATTTTTTGATCTATTTTCCACCTAGCCTGTAATTGCCCATACTGGAACCATGTTTGAACTACCTTCTCTTCTTTTAATACCTCTAAAGATTTTAATTGTAATACCCCCCTTTCCGAGGTAAGAAGCTGTCTGTAAGTAAATCTATCCTGTTTTTGTGCTGTATTCATATTTTCAATTGCATGTCTAGGAATTGCCCACATGGGTATCTTGTCATTTAATTTATATTGGTATTTCTTCCAAACCCGCAATAAAGCATTTCTCAAAATATGACTTTTAAAGTTCTTATCCAATTTTTTGTTGAATAACAGGTAAGCATGCCAACCAAATACCAGATCGTGTCCCTCAATGTTCAATATTCTATCATTGGTTAAATGAATCCAATCACTAATTACAGATAATGCCACTGCATCATAATATAGTTTTAAATTAGGTAGTTTCAATCCTCCTCTCTCACGTACATCTTGCATTATTTTCATCTTTACCCTCGGCTTCTTTCCTGCCCACACAAATTTGTTGATACCCTTCTGCCATTCTAAAAGGTTCGCATCTTTTTTAAGTATAGGTAACATTTGGAAAAGAAATAAAAATTTTGGTAAAATGTTCATTTTCACTGCCGCTATCCTGCCCAGCAAAGATAAGTGCAATTTCTCCCATTTTTTCATCTCTGTCTGTATGCTATGCCAAAGTGGTTCATAATTATGCTTATATAATTTCCCATTTGAAGTTAAAATGTTAACTCCAAGATATTTGACTTTTTTAACTACCTCACATCCTAGCATCACTCCTAATTCTTCCTTTTGTTTAATATTCATATTTATAGCTAATATTTTGGTTTTTCCTAAGTTTATTTTAAAGCCAGACACTTGACCATATTGATTAATCGTATTCATTAAAACCATACTGGATTCCTGCGGTTGTTCCAATATTATGACCAAATCATCCGCAAAAGCGCGGACTCTATATTCTTGCTGCCTAATCTTGATCCCTTTTAAACCATCCAAGCCCCGTATTTTATTCAACAATACTTCCAAAGTTATAATAAACAATAATGGGGACAAAGGACAACCCTGTCTTGTACCTTTTCCAATTTGAAAAGAGTCTGTTAAACTTCCATTGACTATGATTTGTGCTGTTTGCTGTTGGTATATTGCTTTAATTGACTGTAAAAAATTATCTCCTATCTGCATTTTTTGCAATATCTTCAGCAGAAATTGCCAGTTAACTCGATCAAAGGCCTTCTCAGCATCCAAAAATATGAACGCAGCAGGGATCTGGTTGTTCTTTCCCAAATATTCTAATGCATTAATAATTAATCTGACATTACTTTTCATCTGTCTCCCTTGTATAAAACCTGTTTGGTCCGTATGTATCAATTGTTGAATGACCAACATTAACCTATTTGCTAATATTTTAGTAAAAATTTTATAATCTACATTCAGTAATGAAATGGGTCTATAATTTTTGGGTTGAGTAGTATCTTGATCTTCTTTGGGTATCAAAGATATAAACGCTGTCTTCCAAGATGGAGGGACTTTACCTTCCGTTTGAATCATATTAAATAATTCTCTAAGAGGTTCTACCATTTCTAACTGTAAGTTTTTGTAGTAAACCGCTGTCAAGCCATCTGTACCTGGTGCTTTCCCTGGCTTTAATTGCTTAATTACCTGCAGGATTTCCCCCGAGGTTATTGGTTGATTCAATTTTTGCCTGTGTTCTTCTCTAACTGAAGGTATTTTCTCCTTGTCTAAATATTTGTCTATGTCTAAACCATTAATTTTATCCCCTTTATACAGTTCTGTAAAAAATTCCCAGAAAGCCTTTTGAATCTCTTCCTGTTGGAACACCTCCTTCCCTCTGTAAATCAGTTTAGATATATTTCGAGTTTTCCTTTTTTTCCTAATCTGATAAGCTAACCATCTGCCAGGTTTGTTTGCATTACAAAAAGTATTGTGTTTTGCATATAATAAATTAGTAGCTACCTGGTCAGAGATCAACATGTCAAATTGAGATTTTAATATGTTAATAGCTTCCTTAACCTTTGTATCGTCTGGTTTCCTTGTTAACTCCAGCTCTTTTCTCTTAATTTCCTCTTCCAGTTCTGTTCGTTTTAGCCCTTGCTTATTTCTATGTGTTTTATTTATATTCATCAAAACTCCTCTCATATACGCTTTGCTTGCATCCCATACAAATTCCATAGATGTACCCTTATTCATATTCAAAACAAAATATTCAGATAGTAATTTTTTACAATCATTAATATAGTTTTCATATCTAAATAAATTTTCATTCAGTCTCCAAAACCTTCTTGCCTGCACTACCCTTCCCAACTCCATCCAAACTGGGTTATGGTCCGAAAGGACTCTAGCTGCAATCTTTGTTTTCTTGACCCTAGAAAGCAAATCATTAGTGGTTAGAATAAAATCGATCCTTGAAAGGGATTGATGCCTGTCCGAGAAGAAAGTGAAGTCATATTCCTCTGCATTTCTTTCTCGCCAGATATCTCTCAATTCAAAATCATCCATAATGTCAAAGAAAGATTTGGGTAACTTTGCTCGCATCTTGGTATTTAAGCGGGAAATCTTCTTATCTCTCTTAGTATCTATCACTCCATTCCAGTCACCCAATAGTATACAGGAACTATAGTCCCACTGTACTAATTTAGCATGAAGATTTCTATAGAATCTATCTTGCTGTTGATTGGGAGCATAAATTCCCAAAAGTAATGTCTTTTTCCCTTCTAAGATTAAGTCTAAAGCAATATATCTTCCGAAGGGATCTGCTTCTATTAATTCAGCTTTCATATCTTTTCTTAAGTATACAACTATACCATTCTTCTTTTCCATAGCAGAAGCTGCAAAATGTTGACCAAGTTTTGAGTTGATCAAATATTTTTGATCAGTTGACTTGATATGAGTTTCTTGCAAACAAATTACATCGTTCTTAAACTGTTTAAGATAATGAAATATTTTCTTCCTCTTCTGTGGAGAGTTCAGTCCGTTGACATTCCATGTTAAAATCTTAGTTGTCATCTTTGGTTGGTTGAAGCATTTTTAGAGCTTCCTGCACGGCCTGTTTAACCTTAGGTCTAGCTCCTCCCACTGCTTCCAGATTTGTTGTTGTAGTTCCTTGATCGATGGCCGATGATTGTTGATGCTGTTGCCTCTTAGCTTGTTTCTCCATACGTCTAGTAGTCATGCGGCTAGGTCTTGGTTCCATAGCACCTTGCACTTCTAGAGAAGAGAGATGCTCCATCTTGTCTGGTGGTTGTGTAGTTTGCTGTCTATCCTGTCCTTCTTGTGGTCTTTCTCTAGGTCCAGATGGTGCAGGGTATCCGGCCTTCAATATATTATAATAAAAATCTCGGGCTTTCCATACAGAGTTGAGGCGGTACCTTTGCTTATCAAATGTAAATATGATGCCAAATGGTGCATCCCATCTATACTGTATCTGACGATTTCTGAGTTCTTCGACCAAAAAAGCGTAGTCTCTTCTGGCTCTTAACATTTGAGGTGGTATCTCTTTCAAAACAGCCAAGTCTTGACCGCCAATTTGAAGCTTAGTGTTATAAGACGCTTGCAGTACCATATTTCTGAACTCTCTTGTAGTAAAATATATAACGATGTCTCGAGGAAGCTGCTTCTGCTTTGCCAGCCAGGAGTTAACGCGGTAAGCTTTGTCAATTTGCCAGCCTTGGTTGGTCCCTGGTCTTCCCATCAGGCGGTCAAAAGCTTCCGATAGGATCTGTTTCAGGTTCTCCTGTTTCTCCTCACGCAGCCCCCTTACTCTTAATGCGAACTCCATTTGTCGGTACTGTATCATAATAATTTCTTTTTCAGCATTTTCCACTTTTTGTTCCACCACCTCTGTTTTCAATGTCAAGTTAGCATTGGCATCATTAAGAACCTCTAGAGTATCTTCCACTCCAGAAATATGTTCTGTTAATACAGTTACAAGACTCAGCATGTCGTCTCTAATTTTATCAACCTTAGCCTCAAATTTCTCATACAACTCCTGTTTAAGTCCTTTTATTTCACTTTTAATTTCACTTTTAATTTCTTCTTTCATTTCTTTTATTTCCTCTTTTCTCTCCTCTCTATTATCTCTAAATTTATCTTCCATTTTAATTGTCTGTGCATTAAAAGCCTCGCTTAGATTACTCAGAAAAAATTCTTTCGTTAACACATCCCCAGCAGGGGGCGTAGGAAGCGGAGGCTGCAGCTTTGTGCCAGGCACTGAGGGTGTGCCCCTGGAAGTAGAGGGTGACGTCTTCAAGTTAATATTTGGTTTTGAGGCCATTTCAAAATTTGTCTGCCTGCAGTTAATAAAACTCTATTGCCTAAATATGCAGCTTTAAGTAAAGAGGCTTTTATTTTGAAATTTAAGGCTTGGCAAAAGTTTCAGTGAGTAAACATTGTAACAAAACCGTTCAACAGATTCATCACCATTTAACTTCCAAATAAGCAAAGTTAATGAAGGAGTAAAATTCTTCTATTGTGAAACCAAAACATGTGATAAGCTATCTCTTTTGTTTTGAATTCTTTTGAAGTCTTGTGAGAATTAGCAAAAAGTGTTCGTTATTACCGGAGAAACCAGCCTGCTCGGCGCCATTTTAAAAGCCTCTGAGTAAATAATTTTTCGGAGGAGAAAAAGAGAAGAAGCTAAAATGTTGATAAGCAATTATTGTCCTCGCAGTAAACGGATTCAGCTCGTGATAAGATTAAATCAAACAAAACTTAGAGCAGAGTGGGAGAGACCTACTTTGTCCTGCACAAGGCAGTTGGAAGTTCCTAGCACGGACAGCCGTTCTGCCTTGGGCTAGCCCCCCTTTCCTTGCAAGCACAAAAGCTGCAAAAATCGAAGAGCATTTGCCAGCAAAACAGTTTCTTCTTTCCCTCTTGCCTGAAGGATAAGAAAACCTGATAAGACGTCAGATGGAAGATCCTCTAATCAGGTACGTAGCCAGGAATTCGGAGGCAGCTGATTTTTTGCTGCTTCCACCAGTAAGCTCCTCCCAGGAAGTCCTTCGCTTTTGAGAATTTTGAAAGGCTCGATTCACAAGGGAGAGTCGGCTCCCTTGCTTTACACGTGAGAAGAGATGTGGAAGAGGAAAGGGTATAAACCTACCCGTAGGAACTTATCCAAGGCACCGTTCTCCATGTATTCGGTGATGATCATGAAAGGCTTAACTGGAAGGAAAAGGAAAGGTTAACAGGTGAAACCAGGGTGGATAAAAATTGAGGGTTTTTTTTAAAAAAAATTTTTACAAATCGGATTTTTTATAATTTAAATTGGATATTTTTTTTAAATTTTTATTCCATTTATTTTAATAAAATGTTTTTGGAGTAAAATCTATGTAAAGATTACTGCTGCTGGCTGGGAGGGGTGTATCTATTGGGTAACGAGATTTATGACACAGACTGAGGGGAGGGAGGGAACAGGGATAAAGTTCAGAAGCAGATAAACAAAGCAAAGATTTGGCTGCGAACAAATCTTCCCCAATGAAGCTATCAATTAATCACTGGTTTTTTGTATTAAAACATTGGCTCGATTATTATAATTTAGTTATGGCATTGTTAGGAAACTTGACACAAGATACGTTAATACTTTAGCTTGTTCAGCATGAAATAGAGCTTAGTTATGGAGCATGAGGCTGTATATTCTGAAATATTGAGACTGTCGGTGAGTCAACAGCAGGTTAGAGAAGGTGCTGCTGTGGGACAGAGATGACAGTTACCGTATTTTGCAGAGTATGAGATGCACCTTCCTCCTCCCAAAAAAGAGGTGAAAATCTGGGTGCGTCTTATACACTGAATACAACATTTTTGGCCTCCCGAAATCCCACCCCATTTGCAAAAATGGCCATGCATAGCCTTTGGGAGGCTTCCAGAGTGCTCCTGGGGGCTGGGGAGGGCACAAAACGAGCAAAAACAGGCCATTTTTTTGCTTGTTTTTGCCCCCCCCCCCAGCCCCCAGGAGCACTCTACAAGGCTCTCAAAGCCATGCATGCCCTCTTTTCCGCAAAAAATGGCCTCATTTTTGCAAAAAATTGGCTTTTTTTTGCTCATTTTTGCCCGCCCCCCAGGAGCACTCTACAAGTCTCTCAAAGCCATGCATGCCCTCTTTTCCGCAAAAAATGGGCTCATTTTTGCAAAAAACGGGTTGTTTTTTTGCTTGTTTTTGCCCCCTCCCCCAGAGCATTTTACAAGCTTCTCAAAGCCTATGCATGCCCTGTTTTTCACAAAAAATGAGGCATGCAGAGAGTTCGGGAGGCCGGCAGAGTGCAAAACCTTTTTTTTAAAAAATGTACCTCTTCAAAATCTTGGTGCGTCTTATACTCTGAAAAATACGGTACTCTTTAAAAATTATGATTTAAATCCAGCCTTTTTAATCAAATCCACCTTGTGTGAAACCCACTCAAGATCTCCCCTGCTACCCCTGCTGTTCTGTCCCCCCCTTCACGGCTCGTTAACAAACGCAGGCAGGCAACTTAAAAGGAAGTCTTTCTTTATCAGTTCTCAGTTCAAACTGGCTTCGAGCCCAGAAATAACATAAATACAAGTCTCCGACAAGAATGCAAAACAAAAGGCTCTTACAAGCACTTCACTTCTTTCACAGTCTCCACGGATCAGGTTTACATGAAACACCAAAGCACTTATCCAAGTGTAACAGGCATAAATCACGATGAATAAGCAAGCAATGTTGTACAAACCAAGGCACGCACGAAGGAACGACATTGACTCCAGCAACTGGGGCGTGGCAGCATCCGTCCTTTTATCTCCAAACTTCCTCCCACAAGCCCCAGCTGCATACTGAATCTTGTATCCCGAAAAAACTCACAGCAGAACTGCTGAGTCACAACACCCTGCCCAGGGGAAAGTGATGCCTTGGAGCCAGAAACCAAGACCCAAGCGAGGACCTTACCCCAGCACTTACATTTGGAGACCACTCCTTCCAAATGGATGATGTTTTGATGACAGAACTGCCCCATGATGCTTGCCTCGCTCAGAAAGTCAATGCGTTGTTTTTCGGTGTAGCCGGATTTCAGCGTCTTTATGGCCACGGGGTTCTCCTTCTTGCCACTTTTCAGAATGCCTTTGTAAACCTCACCAAATTCTCCTAACGGAGGGCAGGGGGAAAAAAAACGGAGGCGTTGAAAGAATCCCTTGGAACGATTTGTGATGGAGCGGGAGGTTAAATTAAACACAACCCTCTTGATCACAACTCAAGCAACCGTCCCTTTCTTGCCCTGTTTTTGGGATGATGGGAATCCGTTACCTGCTCCGATCACTTTATGCCGAGAAATGCTGGAAGGGTGGATCTCGGTGGTGAACTTCAAGACCGCCTGATTGGGGTCTTCGTAAGTGTGGGGGTCCACGTAGGTCTTCAGGGGTTTGAGCTGATCTGCAGAGTCCAAGGGTAGAAAATGAGAATAGCTCACCAAGGGGGCTCCCCTGCTTTGAAGTGGAGAGAAATTTGTTGTTTGGTCAAACCTGAACCCAACCTCTCTCCACGGTCTGCCTCTTAGGGATTGGATGGAAATAGGCATGCCCGTTTTTTGTTTTAAAAATATTAGCTGATAAGCCAGCAGTGGCTGGGTATTTATAGACGTTGAAGCGTTTGTCTGAGAGGGTCTCCCTGCTCCCATGCCCATCATCCCCGTCCTCTCCCTTCCCTGTCCCATGCGCTCCTCTTTCCCGCCCTGTCTACGATCCTGGCACTTTGCCCCGAAGCGTTTGTCTGACGGAGCCATTGAAAGGGGCCTTTCATCTCCCTACTCCCATGCCCATCATCCCTGCCCTCTCCCTTCCCTGTCCCATACCCATCCTCCCTGCCCTCTCCCTTTCCCCTCCCATGCGCTCCTCATTCCTGGCACTTTGCCCCGAAGAGTTTGTCTAATTGCCGCTTTAGGACGCGGCACTTGCTCTCCTTAACGGGCCAGGCGGTCCAGAGTTATGCTGGGACACAGAAACCCACAAACAGTCTCACACACCAGGGGTGTCTTTCCCCTCCTCCCCCGCTATTTGTTTCCAGAGGGTAATTCATCTGTGTACCAAGTTTGGTTGAAATTGCTCGAGGCACTCCAGAGTTATGCTGGAACATATATACATACATACAGCTTAATAGAAGACAAGCCGAAGGTTGACTCAGCCTTCCAATATGCTTAGAGAGGCTGTGAAGTCTTAAGTGCTATTGGATAGATAGATAGATGATAGATAGATAGATAGATAGATAGATAGATAGATAGATAGATAGATAGATAGATAGATAGATAGATGATAGATAGATGATAGATAGATAGATAGATAGATAGATGATAGATAGATGATAGATAGATAGATATATAGATAGATAGATAGATGATAGATAGATAGATGATAGATAGATAGAAAGATGATAGATAGATAGATAGATAGATAGATAGATAGATAGATAGATGATAGATAGATGATAGATAGATGATAGATAGATAGATAGATGATAGATAGATAGATAGATAGATAGATAGATAGATAGATAGATAGATAGATAGATAGATAGATAGATAGATAGATAGATGATAGATAGATGATAGATAGATAGATAGATAGATGATAGATAGATGATAGATAGATAGATAGATAGATAGATAGATGATAGATAGATGATAGATAGATAGATAGATGATAGATAGATAGATAGATGATAGATAGATAGATAGATAGATGATAGATAGATGATAGATAGATAGAAAGATGATAGATAGATAGAAAGATGATAGATAGATAGATAGATGATAGATAGATAAATAGATAGATGATAGATAGATAGATAGATAGATAGATGATAGATAGATAAATAGATAGATGATAGATAGATAGATAGATAGATAGATAGATAGATAGATGATAGATAGATAAATAGATAGATGATAGATAGATGATAGATAGATTGATTGATTGATAGATAGATGATAGATAGATAAATAGATAGATGATAGATAGATGATAGATAGATAGATTGATAGATAGATGATAGATAGATAGATGATAGATAGATGATAGATAGGTAGGTAGGTAGGTAGATATAGAGAGAAAATCCTTTCTAGTATCCCAGATTTGCTCAATCTTTCTAGTGCAACCATACAATAAAGTGACTAATACTCACCAGATTTGGAAAAGTAAACATCTTCTGAAGTTTGCCGGGCCCGCAAATTCTTTTTCCTAAATGAAATTAGAAGGGTTAACTGATAATTCCCGAAAGACGGCAGAGCCTTCAACTCCTCCCAAGCATCTTCCAACAGCTGGATTAAAGAAGCCTGCTTTATTCTCCTCCTCCTCCTCCTCCTCCTTCTCCCATTGTTATTAAAAGTTTGAAATAAGGAGGCCCCGTCTTCAGTAGGAGGCCTGGGAGATGCTTATCAATCTCAGCCGCTGCACTGTTTCCCTCTTCAACTTCTCTCTCCTGCAGAAATGGCGCACTGGGCCTACGATGAATAGTTAATTTTCTTGCAGGTTTAAAAACTGGATGATACGCCTAGCACGCTTTCAAGGAGAAGGGCAACCTAAAATTAAGAACCACACTATAAAAAAGAGGCTGAGACTCTAGAAAAAGTGCAGAGAAGAGCAACCAGGATGATGAGGGGCCTGGAGGCTAAAACATACAATGAACGGTTGCAGGAACTGGGCCTGGCTAGTCTAGTGAAGAGAAGGACCAGGGGAGACAGGATAACAGGCTTCCAATATATGAGGGGCTGCCACAGAGGAGTGGGGGGGTCAAGCTGTTTTCCAAGGCACCTGAAGCCAGACAAGGAATAATGGATGGAAACTGACCAAGGAGAGATTCAGCCGAGAAATTTTCTGACAGTGAGAACCATCTTGCCTCCAGAGGCTGTGGGAGCTTCATCACTGGAGGCTTTCAAGAAGAGACTGGGCAGCTACTTGTCAGAAATAGTATAGAGGGTCTCCTGCTTGAGCGGAGGGGTGGACTAGAAGACCTCCAAGGTCCCTTCCAACTCTGTTATTCTATTCTATTCTTCTACTGTATTTTTTATGGCAAAACCCAAGAAGGATTAAACTGATGTCCATCTGCAGCAGGGGTGTCAAACTCAAGGCCCGTGGGCCGGATCCGGGCCGTGAGGTTCTTAGATCTGGCCCACAGGGCTGCCCGGGAAAGAGTGAAGGCCGGCCCGTGGTGCCTCTACCAGTGAAAACGGAGCCCGCGACTCTCCCAAGTTCCATTTTCACTGGGCGAGAGTTGCAGGAAGCTGTGGCAGCCGAAAACAGAGCTAGAGGGCCTGTTTTCGCTGGCAGAGCGCTTGGGACACCACAGGCGCCCCCAGACACAAGTGGCCACATCCACCCTGGCCACACCCAGCCCAGCCCCCCCCCCAAGTCAAACACAACCCTGACGCAGCCCTCAATGAAATTGAGTTTGACACCCTTGCTCTAGATTCTTGGTCATTTGGATGGAATTCTACATTTCCTTGTGCTAACTACCACCTCTACTCCTGTTCTCCACCTCACCCCCGCTTCACACCCTCTCACCTTTGAAGAAACTCCAGCAAAAAGAGAGAGAAGGAGGGAGGGAGAGTGGAGGGAGAGAAAGGAGTGAGGGAGAGGGGGGAGGGGGAGGGGGAAGGGAGAAGGTGGGGAGAGAGGGGAAGGGAGAGGGAGGGATGGAGAGCTGGAGGGGGAGGGAGAGAGGGAGTGTGGGGAGGGGGTGGGGGAGAGAGGGAGCGAGGGGGAGGGGTGGGGAAGAGAAGGAGAGGGAGACAGAGGGGGAGAGGAGGGAGAAAGAGAGGAGGGGAGGAGGGGGGAGAGGGAGGGGTGGGGAAGAGGAGGAGAGGAAGAAAGAGGGAGGGACGGGGAGAGGGAGGGGGTGAGGGAGAGGGAGGGGGCAGGGAAGAGAAGGAGAGAGAGTGGGACAGGGAGAGAGAGAGGGAGGGGAAGAGGGGTGGGGAAGAGGAGAGGGAGAGGGAGAGAAAGGGAGAGAGGGGGAGGGAGAGAAAAAGAGGGAGGGAAGGGGTGGGGGAGAGGGTGGGGAAGGAGAGGGAAAAAGAGAGGGGTGAGGGTGAGAGGGAGATGGAGAGAGAGAGAATAGTAACTCAGAAAGTGCAATTACTGGGGAAAAAAGATTGGGATGAGGAAACTGAGACAGTTCCCCATCGCCTGCTCTCTCTCCTTTGGGCATACAATTTGTATTGTTTCGATACCCACAGAGCCTGGGTGTTAGTGGGGGCACGTGGAGGACAAAAATATGGGAAATGGAGTATTTTCAGCCCACCTAAAACTCCTCATGTCCGAAAGAAACAGGATTTTAAAACAAATACAAAACAAACCTTTGTCGAAGGAAGAGAAAAAGTATCACAATGACAGCAAGCATGAAGATGAAGCCAGCAATGGATCCTCCGAGGACTGCGGCCGTATTCACACCATTTGGATCTATGGAGAGAAGAATACTACAGGTAGGGGGAAGCCTTTTCAAAAGATAAATTCCCAGGATTGGTGGTTGTCAAATGATTAACTCTGCCTCAATATTGCATTTATTTTTGCCGCCACCTCATTAATCCTAAGGGGCTCCTCTGAAAAGAAAGAAAAAGGAAGAAAGAAGAAAGAAAAAAAAGAAAAGATAGAGAGATAAAGAAAGAGAAAAAGAAAGAAAGGGAAAGGAAAGGAAAGGAAAAAAGGAAGGAATGAAAGGAAGGAAGGAAGAGAAAGGAAAGAAAGAGAAAGAAAGAAGAAAAGAAAGAAAAAGGAAAAATAGAAAGGAAAGAAAGAGAAAGGAAAGAAAGGAATGAAGGAAGAGAAAGGAAAGGAAGGAAGAGAAAGGAAGGAAGGAAGAAAAAGGAAAGAAAGGAAGAAAGAAAGGGAAAAAGAAAGAAAGGGAAAGGAAAAAAGGAAGGAAGGAAGAGAAGGGAAAGAAAGAAGAAAAGAAAGAAAAAGGAAAAATAGAAAGGAAAGAAATAGAAAGAAAGGAAAGGAAGGAAGAGAAAGGAAAGAAAGGAAGAGTAAGGAAAGAGTAAGGAAGGAAGAAAGAAAGAAAGAAAGAAAGAAAGAAAGAAAGGGAAAGGAAGAAGGAAAGAAAGGAAGAGAAAGGAAGAAAGATTAAGGAAAGAGAAAGAAAGGAAGGAAGAGAAAGGAAAGAAGAAAGAAGAAAAAAAAGAAAGGAAAAGGAAAAATAGAAAGGAAAGAAATAGACAGAAAGGAAAGGAAGAGAAAGAAAGGAAGAGAAAGGAAAGAAAGGAAGAGTAAGGAAAGAGTAAGGAAGAAAGAAAGAAAGAAAGAAAGAAAGGGAAAGGGAGAAGGAAAGAAAGGAAGAGAAAGGAAGAAAGAGAAAGGAAAGGTAGATAATGAAAGAAAGAAAGAAGAGAAGAGAAGGAAAGAAAAAAAGAATCCAAAGCAATCTCACTTTCAGGGAGGGTCTCAAACTCGTGCTCCATGCTGTGGGCTCCGTGACCCTCCTGGGTCAGCGCCTGGACGCTCACCAGATACTTGGTCTTAGGGGTCAGCTTATGGAGGGTGACGGAGTTCCCTTCGGAGCGCAGGACTGAATAGCTGTTTTCATCCTTCTGTAACAACAGCAAAGCAACAAAAAGTGAGAGAGCGAAAAAAGAAAGGCTCATTTTCCTACTTCAAAATATAACCCCCCACCAAAGGACGTTGCAAAGGTGGGAGCGAGTCCTACCTTCTTCTTGTAAGTAACCTGATATTTCCAAACATGGCTCTGTTGGCGAGGAGGGACGGTCCAAGACAATGTTAAACTAGTAGTGGTCCGACTGTCCATGGTCACTGAAGTTACTCTTGGTGGTTCTGAACAAGGAGGAAGAGAAAGAGGAGGAAGTAGGGCTGACAAAATCCGCATGGAGCCAGTTACGCTTTTCCCACCATTGTCTTGGCCAGACACGACGGCATGAATCCCCTATCAGCCCACGTTGGATTTACACAATCAAAAGCTGCTCCCTTTCGGTAGGGTACAACTTAGTTACTCGTGTGCTTCCTAATGTTGTGGCCGGCCAGCAACCAACCAGCAGAGCTGGCAGCAGATTCGGACAGTGAGGAAGCTGGGGAGGAATATGGGCCAGGAACCTGGAGTCTGGGGAAGGCTCTGAGGAGGGCTCTGTGCTGGAGGCAGAGAGGGGGCCAGAGCCACATGCCAGTTATCAGATGCCTTCATAGTCAGACATCAGTGAGGCAGAAGAACAGCTGGAGCCTGTTCCCAGTGTGTGCATGCACAGAGTTGCCAGAGGAAGGGAAAAGCTAAAGAACAGGGGTCGACTTGGGAGGAAGGCCACAGGCAGACGATGAATGGCCCCTCCCAGAGGAAATGAAAGAGGAGCGAAAGGGGAGTGGAGTTTGCAGGAGACAATTAGTTCGCTTAATTGGTTTGTGACTCTCCAAGGCTCCTTGCTACGTTTTGCAGCTATCGGCCTGGCAGTTCTCCAAGCCAGATAAGATCTGTGACTGTAAATCCTCCCTTGAAAGACTTTTCTGGATGTCAATGAGCAGAATTGACAGTCAATTAATAAAAGGTTTTTTTGTCGGGACTAGGAGTTTGCTTCAGGCTCTTGGGAAGCCTCGGTCAAAACACCTAATGTTAAAAAGGCTGCCCCAAAGGAAAAACCTTTCTCCATCCTGAAGCCATGATTAGAATTTGCAGCAGAGCCACAATGAACAATGTCATAGAATTAAGTGGCTTTGTCGAGTTTGTTTTCGGAAGACGGCAGTCTGTTAAATCACGGAGGGATTTGATAACTGTATCACAAAACTATCTATTTTGACGTAGAAGTAAACGACCCACAGTGTCTCACCAAATACCCTGTTTCCCCGAAAATAAGCCCAAAATAGACCTCCCTGGATAATAAGCCCAATTGGGCTTTTGAGCCCATGCTTTAAAATAAACCCTCCCCAAAAATAAGCCCTTCTCTAAAATATTTAAACATGTGCTCAGCCAGTCTCCACCATTTCCTGGGGGGGGAGGGGGAACATGCCCCAGGGCCCAACATGCACCTGCCATCCACACAGAACGGCGCTCCCAAAAACCAGGCTCAGTGATGCTAGGGCTGGCAAGAGTGTGCCAGAAACAGAGAGGGCCCTCTCTGGATCAACTTATCCGCATGCCACAGGGTTTGGTTAAGGGGCATCCCGCGCCTCAAAAATAATAAGCCCTCCCTGAAAATATTGCAACACAGCAGCAGCCATGAGGTGACCACACTCGCCCCCTCCTGCGCCTCAAAAATAATAAGACCTCCCCGAAAATATTACAACACAGCATCAGCCATGAGGTGACCACACTCGCTGCCTCCTGCACCTCAAAAATAATAAGCGCACCCTGAAAATATTGCAACACAGCAGCAGCCATGAGGTGACCATGCTCGGCCCCTCCTGCACCTCAAAATAATAAGGCGTCCCCGAATATAAGGCCAAGCGCTTATTTCTGGGGTCAAAAGAAAATTAGACCTTGTCTTATTTTCGGGGAAACACGGTCCCCAAAAATCAAAGAACTGTAGCCTGTCTTAATTCCACCCAGGGGCCACGGACTGACAGCCCCCGGAAATTGGCAATCTCACTGTATCACTAGATCCCCTCCCTTTTAATCCGGTTACGATACCCGAGACCTTTACCTGTCTGATTGACACTGATGCTCGTGACTCCGTAGCTGCGCTGGGTACTGAAGGAGGACACGCCATTTTGGGCTTCTACGGTGAAAGTGTAGTTTACGTGTGGCTCCAGATCGCTAACCGTCAAGGATGTGCCGGTGAGTTTGTGCGGATTGTCCGAATATCGGAGAGCGGTGTCGCAAGATCGGCAGTCCCCCGAGTCTGGCCAGCACTGTTCGCACGACACTCGGTAGCTGACATCTTGGCGGCCTCCCGAGTTCTGGGGCGGAGACCAACGCAGCTGGACTTTAGCCCCCAGACCGATCGCTGTCACCCCCTGAGGAGCAGAGGGGGGCTCTGTCAGGAGGACAAAAAAGAATAATTGGGAAAAATAAAATAAAAGCATACCCAGATCTCATGGATGCACATTTTTCCCTCTCAGTTTCCACTGTGTATCTCTCTGCCCTTTATCTCCTGCTGCCTTTCCTTCCTCTTCCATTCTGCACTTCCTTAGATGGGATATGGACAAAGCAAAATTGTAGAAGCCAACCTTAAGGGTTATTTATTCATTTATTCCAGAATTGTTTCACTAAACAGAGGGAAAAGTCATAAAAGCATAGGTCCTATTGACCCGAAACCTGGGATATTTTTTGTTGGGCATTCTACCAGAAAAAATTGACAAAAAGACTGTAGATCCAGTTTTATATATATTAACCACAGCTAGAATTGTATTTGCTCAACAATGGGAAAATGATGAAATACCGTCAGATGACAGGGTCATTAAGAAAATATTAGAATGCGCAGAAATGGACAGATTACTGTATATACTCGAGTATAAGCCTAGTTTTTCAGCCCACTTTTTGGGCTGAAAAAAGCCGCCTCGGCTTATACTCGAGTCAGTGAAAAATTTGCCCGAAATGGAGGAGAAAAAGGGGCGGGGCCATGCCGCTGGGTGACACTCGTGAATGGCCCAGTGCCCCTGTGAGTTTCCCCTCCCTCTGTGTCAGTTTGCCGCGCAGCGCGCACCGCACCATCCCCCCTCCTCACATTCTAATGTAATGCAGGGCTGTCTTACGATTCCCCTTCCTCCCCCTCCTGCCGCTCTGCAACGATGTCCCACCTCCTCCTTGTTATGGCAAGCAGCCACATAGCGATGTCCACCTCCTCTGGTACAGTGATCCAATGATAGGAATCACTGTGCCGTGTGTCATAGGAGGCGGGACATCGCTCCCGCGGCTGCACGGGACATTATCATCACAGCGGGACATCAGCATCATGAGGTGAGTGAAGTATTTCATTGAATACACCGCTAGTTTACTGTTTTTCTTTGAAATAAATATTCAAAAACATTATTGGTATCTATTTTTATTTTTGAAATTTACCGGTAGCTGCTGCATTTCCCACCCTAGGCTTATACTCGAGTCAATAACTTTTCCAGTTTTTTTGTGGTAAAATTAGGTGCCTCGGCTTATATTCGGGTCGGCCTATACTCGAGTATATACGGTAATGCTCATTATTAAGGATAAAAATGAACTGAATATTTCTTGATGTAGGATGTATTTTACCCATGGTGAGACAAGTTAGACATTAGAAAGTAGGAGATACATACATAAAAAAGAGGAAATGTTAATGTGGAGAGAATTGATGATGGAGATGTTATGTACTATTGTAATTGTATTGATATATAGTTATATTCTTGATAGTATTGTGATGATTATTACAACACCGTATTTTTCGGAGTATAAGACGTACCAGAGTATAAGACACCCCAAGGCTTAGAAGAGGCAATTTTTTTAAAAATGTAGGTAGGTAGGTAGGTAGGTAAGTAGGGAGAGAGAGAGAGAGAGAAAGAGAAAGAGAGAGAGAGAGAGAGAGAAAGAAATACAGTAGGTAGGTAGGGAGAGAAAGAGTAGCTAGGTAGGTAGGTAGATAGAGGGAGAGAGGGGGGGGAGGGAGGGAGAGAGAGAGAGAAATACAGTAGGGAGGTAGGGAGAGAGGGGGGGATTTCCAGGTGTATTTATCCATGGGCTGGAGAAGAAAATCGCTGACAATCTGCAACACCTAAGACTTTGTTTCTGCTGGCACAGCACTTGATCAATCTAATTCTCATCAATCACTTTAACTACAAAGCTTTCCGAAAGGGGAAAAAAAAGTTTTTGCACTCTGCAAACCTCCCAAAAATGGCCCGTTTTTAAAAAAGGCATCAATAGCCTTGGGGGGGGGGGGTGTGCAAAAACGCCCAAACAATGGCCATTTTTTTTACAAAAACTGGCCTGTTTTTTTTTTATTATTATTACATGCATAGCCTTATGGAGGCTTATCGAGGGCTGCTGAAGGGGGGGGGGGGCAAAATTGAGCAAAAAATGGTCCATTTGTTGCTCATTTCTGCCCTCCCCAGCCCCCATGAGCTCTCTGAAAGCCTCCATAAGGCTATGCACCGCCATTTTGGTGAAGGGGGCGGGGCTTCAGGAGGCAAAAAATGCTGTATTCGACGGATAAGACGCACCCAGATTTTAAGCCTCCTTTTTTGAGGAAAAAAGGTGCGTCTTATACTCCGGATTTTGATTGTTTAAAGCCCAGATCACAAACTGTTTGGTGGAAATGGAAAGTAACGTAAACAAAATATGAAAAAACAAACAAAATAACAGTGTAGCTCCTGCCACCGGAGTGAACAAGTGTGTGAAGATTTCAAGATCTTGATACATGCAGACTGATGGTATTGTCCAGCCACCTAGCCTAGGGGAGGGACAAATCAACGGTCCTTCCGGGCATGGCCCCTCCCCAGCACCGGTTCTGTTTCTCACTTACTTGTGCACGCCATGGAAACCGGATCACTCGGAGCCCGGAAGTAGCCTTCCTCACAAGGACACAAAGTGGAGCCTTCCAAAGAAGGCAGTGTGTGTGCGGGACACTTCGCGCAGGCGCTGTTGGAGACGTCTTGTTTAAAGAATCCTGGCGAGCAAGCTGGAAGGAAAACAAATATATATATATTTGTAACTGTCATTTCAACCAGCAGATTAAGTATAGCATAGCCTTTATAAGGGATCACGGTGTCTCAGTGGCTAAGACGCTGAGCTTGTCAATCAGAAAGGTCGGCGGTTCGGCGGTTCGAATCCCCAGCACCGCATAACGGCGTGAGCTCCTGTCACTTGTCCCAGCTTCTGCCAACCTAGCAGTTCGAAAGCATGTAAAAATGCAAGTAGAAAAATAGGGAACACCTTTGGTGGGAAGGTAACTGTGTTCTGTGCGCCTTCGGCATTGAGTCATGCCAGCCACATGACCACGGAGACGTCTTTGACTTTGTAACGGAGATGAGCACCGCCCCCTAGAGTCGGGAATGGCTAACACATTTGTGTGAGGGGAACCTTTACCTTTAGCCTTTATTGTCATTGTACCTCATGTATATAACGAAATTGGTTTTAGCCTCACCATTGCAATCCATGACCAAAAATACAACAACATAAATAGTATAAAGGATAATCCCTAATGCAAGTAATAATTAGAAAAAAAGGCTTGGCCAGTGAATACAGAAATTGGCTACAATCAAAACTCAGAGACATGGATTGATAGCGGATTGTGAACAAATAATTTTCCTGGAATGGGAAAGAAATAAAACATGTCCATCAGAGCCGAAATAAAAACATGTCCATCAGAGCACACCTGGGTGCTTTTAAAATGAAGCGCTGCTTGCTGGCCCTGAAGTTTTGAAAACGCAGCTTCATCTCAAAACGGGCGAGGCGGGATGGGCACCGCCCAACTCGAAGTGAGTGAGATCACAGCATCTGCCTGCTGCCGTTTTGGCTTTTTATAGCACCCTTTGCTGATATCGGCAGATTTTGGAGGTAGAACATTGTTGTAATTATATTGGCAGGACAAGGCTGCAGAGAAAATTCCATTCAGCTTAAGAGTATTAACTTCCTGGCCAGCTACATACTTCATATTTACTTCCTGGACAACTACAGCCTCCCGTCGGAAACAGCTTTGCTCTCGGGGTCCTGGGAATTGAGTCACGTCCGGTAGGAAGCGGTAGAGGACGAGCCTTTGGAAGCTCTGGTTTGAGCCTCTCTCTTTCTCTCCGGCCACCACCTCTTGCCGTCAGGAAGGCCGTCGCCTCAGGGAGAAAACCCCCTCCACTTCAGAGCCAGTGAAGACCATTCTGAAGACCGCTGAAATTGGTCTCTCCCATCTGGCTCAATGGCTAAGACGCTGAGCTTGTCGATCAGAAAAGTCGGCAGTTCGGCGGTTCAAATCCCTAGTGCCGTGTAACGGAGTGAGCTCCCGTGACTTGTCCCAGCTTCTGCCAGTCCGAAAGCACATTAAAAATGCAAGTACAAAAATAGGGACCATCTTTGGTGGGAAGGTAACAGCGTTCCGTGCACCTCCGGCTTTTAGTCATGCCAGCCACATGACCACGGAGACGTTTTCGGGCAGCGCTGTCTCTTTGGCTTTGAAACAAAGATGAGCACCGCCCCTTAGAGTCAGGAACGACTAGCATGTACGTGTGAGGGGAACCTTTACTTTTACCTCTTCTTAGGAAGAAGCTTGGACAGTGTGATGGAGGTGGGGGCAGCTTTTATTAGATTCCCAGCACATCAAATGTGCTGAGGGATGGGAAGAATAAACATAGATGGGCTCCCCCAGGACAGATGCGGCTCTAGGCCCTGTTGTTGTTCATTGCATGTCCGACCCATCGCGACCCCATGGACAACATTCCTCCAGGCCTTCCTGTCCTCTATCATCCTCTGGAGTCCATTTAAGCTCACGCCGACTGCTTTGGTGACTCCATCCAGCCACCTCCTTCCCTCGTTCCCTTCTTCTCTTGCCCTCCATCGTTCCCAGCATAAGGCTCTTCTCCAGGAAGTCCTTCTTCCTTCTCATTAGGTGGCCAAAATCTTTGAGTTTCCTCTTCAGGATTTAGGACCTTCTAAAGAGCAGTCACGGTTGATCTCCTCTAGGACTGACCGGTTGGATGGCCTTGCAGTCCAAGGGACTCGCAGGAGTCTTCTCCAGCACCAGAGTTCAAGGGCCTCCATTCTTTGGTGCTCAGCCTTCCTTATGGTCCAACTGTCACAGCCATCCATTGCAACTGGGAAAACCATCGCCTTGACTAGAGACCTTTTTTTTAAAATAATTTTTTATTCTTTTTAAACAAAACAACACATACAAAACAAAGCAAGAGAGGAAAAGAAGAACAGCTTTCCTCCATTTCATCAAGCATGTCGTTTGATTACAAGTTTTTGTGCATCAATTCTTAAATTTAGGATTAACATCACTGGTTTACATTAAACATAGCTGAATGTTTCGCTGTCGTTGAGCATTATACGTTCAGATTACCATTAATATCATTTCATTTGTAACAATCCTTTTTTCCTTAAATTCATAATTATCTATCAAATAACAATGAGTCTTTAAACTATTATAGTATCACCTATCTCTAAAGAGTAAAAGCGAAGATTGGAACAAAGATTTCCCATTGGTTTATAATAAAGCATTCATATTTTTCAAGACTAGACGCACTTGTGTTGGCAGGGTGATGTCTCTGCTTTTTAGGATGCTGTCTAGATTTGCCATAGCTTTCCTCCCCAGGAGCAAGCCTCTTTTAATTTCTTGCCTGCAGTCAGGACCGGATTTTCCTATAGGCTAACTAGGCTTCAGCCTGGGGCCTCAAGATCAAGAGGGGCCTACATTCAAATTGTTAGCAAAATTAAAATTACACTATTCTAAAAACAGTGAACACTAAAACACTGAACCGAAAATAAGGAGAAATTCTACGCATATGACTAATAAACAAACATAAAAATGTGTTGGTTAAGATCGTTCCAGCGCCGCGGCAGTTGGGGAGCCCGCCCACGTTCCCGGCACCGGCGGTCGGGCGAGAGGCGCGGCTGCTCCCAGTAGCCGCCCCGTCGACGCGGAGCCCACCAGCGGCCAGGCAGGTGAGGGGGCCGAGCCGGGCAGCTGAGCGCAGCAGGGGAGGCGGCTGGCCTCGCTGCCTTTGCCGCAGAGCAGAGCCGCCCTCCGTCGGGAGGCCAGCTATATATATTGATATATATCACAGTAATGATGTATTTTATTGTCTCTCGTGTAATTTAGAAACTTAAAAATGGGAGGTGAAAGGGCTTCATAAGTGGAATAGCCTAGGGCCTCTTTTCATCTAAATCCGTCCCTGCTTGCAGTCCCCATCATACACCCCCTTGGTAAAAGATTCTTCTTGAGCTCTGTAGATTCAAGAGATCTTCAACTCTTGTCTGTCTTTCTAAACTTCTGCCTAGCCTGGAACTTTTATTACCATGCAAAGATTAAATCAGGCAAACAAACAATAGAGATTACAGGCTGAATAGAAAAAGGCAGCTTGGGTTTTTGGAAGCCGTTTCTCCAGAAACAACAACATTGCCACTCCAAAGTTCAGCCTGCCTTTATGCGTGTGGTCCCTTTTCAATCTGCAGAGAAACAAAGGGGAAGGCAGCAAACCTGCCCCATAAATGAGCCGGCGGGCAGGAGGGAAGGGGCGGTGCCCAGAGCCCTTCCCTCGAAGGGGATCAGCGCGCAACAGGCAGGGCTGAGATGGTGGGGCCTAAGATGCTACCGAGATCTCGGAATGCATGTTTTTTTTAATGTACGGTGTGACTGTTTACCCCTTACTGTTTCCTTCCCCCACAACAAGAGAGGGTTGTAAAAGCACTATGAAGTGGTATATAAATCTAAGTGCTATTGCTACCCAGAATGACGATTTACTAGGTGTTTATGGGATAAAAATCACCTTTGGGACAATTGACTAAGGTTTATGGCAAGTCCAACGTAAATACATAGGATTTCTTGACACGCCCAGAAGCATCTATGGCGCATCCTCTAATCGAGAACCTAAAGGGCCAATGTGTGCGTCTTTTTAACAGTAACGGGGGCTAAAAATTGGCCAGAGGACCTAGCTTGCCTAGACATGTGCAGCACCAAAGAGGCGTCTGGCACAAGGTGAAGCTTTCTGGGCGCATCTTAAAACTGGAACGGGGCCACCTTCTCCCCCCCCCTTAGCGAAGACTTCTCTCTGTGCCTGGGGGCCAAAGGGGGGCATGTACAATTAGAAGACGTGTTGAGGCCTTGCCTTGGGCTGCCAGGCAGGTGTGCCAGCAGCTGTTTCCTTGGTATTAACTGGGAGTGGTGGTTATAATGGGTAGTCAGGATGCTGTTGAACTGACTGCGACAATACGTACCGTCTGCGGTGTCTTGCGGCAGTACAGATCTCCTAAAACTCTTAACTCAGAATGCAAATTGTTCCAGCAACTCCACCCTTCGATTGGTCAGAATTCTAAATCGTGTTTTAACGTTCAAGGGGGAAATTCATGCAACACCAACCATAGGTTTAAACGCTTTGCTTATTACGTTGATTATTCCCCTAATGCTACTACATGACATCATAAGGTGAACTGAAACCAAGTGTGAAATCCAGCAGGTTCTGACAGGTTCTGGAGAACCGGTAGCAGAAATTTTGAGTGGTTCGGAGAACCGGTAGCAGAAATTTTGAGTAGTTCGGAGAACCAGTAGCAGAAATTTTGAGTAGTTCGGAGAACCAGTAGCAGAAATTTTGAGTAGTTCAAAGAACTGGTAGCGGATATTTTGAGTAGTTTGGAGAATCGATAGAAGAAATTTTGAGTAGTTCGGAGAACTGGTAGTGGAAATTTTGAGTAGTTCAAAGGACCAGTAGCGGAAATTTTGAGTATTCCGGAGAACCGGTAGCAGAAATTTTGATTAGTTCAAAAAACTGATAGCGGAAATTTTGAGTAGTTCGGGGAACCGTTAACAGAAATTTGAGTAGTTCGGAGAACCAGTAGCAGAAATTTTGAGTAGTTCAAAGAACTGGTAGCGGAAATTTTGAGTAGTTCGGAGAACCAGTAGCAGAAATTTTGAGTAGTTCGGGGAACCGTTAACAGAAATTTGAGTAGTTCGGAGAACCAGTAGCAGAAATTTTGAGTAGTTCAAAGAACTGGTAGCGGAAATTTTGAGTAGTTCGGAGAACCAGTAGTGGAAATTTTGAGTAGTTCGGAGAACCGGTAGCGGAAATTTTGACTGGTTCGGAGAACTGACAAATGCCATCTCTGGCTGGCTCCAGAGTTGGGAGGGAATGGAGACTTTGCAGTATCCTTCCCCTGCCCCGCCCACCAAGCCCCATCCATCACGCCATGCCCACCAAGCCCCGCCCACAGAACCAGTAGTAAAACCATTCGAATTTCAACACTGGCTGAAACCCAGTTAGACAATTCTAATATCTGCATTAAATTAGCAGATAGGTAGAGCTACCAAATCAGGCTACCAAAATCTGGATGACTGCCAATAGCAGCCAAGGGATCTGCAGCCACAATCTGCAGTCCAGATCTTGTAGGAGTAGTGGAGGTCACCTCAATGCTTTGGAAACCAATATGTCACAGCCGCAATCTCTGATTAGGTGCTTTTTACCCAGGTGCCCTTTTAAATTGGTGCTTTTTACCTGTTGCCTTTTGAAATAATTGTGATATCAATATTGCTAATTGAGAGAGCCAGATGCCATCATCTTAGTTTTCTAAGATCTAAAAATCTAAACGGACATCTAAACTTTAAAAAAAACTAAGCTCATGGCATCCGGCCCTCTCAATTCCTGGCAAATACAGTAGATGGGGAAGAAATGGAGGTAGTGTCTGATTTTATTTTCCTGGGCTCCAAGATCACCGCAGATGGGGACTGCAGCCAAGAAATTAAAACATGCTTGCTCCTGGGGAGGAAAGCGATGGAAAATCTAGACAGCCTGTTAAAAAGCACAGACATCGTCCTGCCAGCAAAAGTGCGTCAAGGCTGTGGTTTTCCCAGTTGCAATGGACGGCTGGGGTTGATGAGTTCCCCTTTCCTCTCGACTTGTATGGCCGTATGACTCTTGTGTATTTTAATTATGTGTATTGTGTTTGTATCCCCTTTTCCCCTTTTGAGTTGTTCGCCGCCCTGAGTCCCTCCCGGAGAAGGGCGGCATACAAATAAATTAAATCTGAAATCTGAAATCTGGCTGTAAAAGCACTGAGCCTGATCTAACAGGATGGAATTCAATGTAGAGAAAAGTAAAGTCCTACACTTAGGTAAGAAAAACTAAAAGTACATATATAAACTGGGTGAAACCAGGCTTAATAGCAGAGACTGTGAGAGGGATCTTGGAGTCTTTAGTGTACAACCAGCTAAATATGAGCCAGCAGTGTGCAGGGGCAGCCAAAAAAGGCAATGCAATCCTAAATTGCATTAACAGAGGGATACAATCAAGATCAAGGGAGGGACTAATACCACTCTATAAAACCTTAGTAAAGCCACACCTAGAGTACTGCATCCAGTTTTGGCCCCCACACTATAAAAAAGATCTTGAGAGCCTAGAAAAAGTGCAGAGAAGAGCAACCAGGATGATGAGGGGACTGGAAACCGA
Organism: Thamnophis elegans; assembly: GCF_009769535.1. Lineage (NCBI taxonomy): Eukaryota > Metazoa > Chordata > Lepidosauria > Squamata > Natricidae > Thamnophis > Thamnophis elegans. Next base: position 7,845,291 of record NC_045555.1, on the reverse strand, counting down.
AGACTGAAACAGAAGAACGGTTGCAGGAACTGGGCCTGGCTAGTCTAGTGAAGAGAAGGACCAGGGGAGACAGGATAACAGTCTTCCAATATTTGAGGAGCTGCCAGAGAGAGGAGGGGAGGTCAAGCTATTTCCCAAAGCCCCCAAAGGCCACACAAGGAATAATAATAATGGATGGAAACTGAACCAGGAGAGATTCAAAGCTGGAAATAAGGAGGAACTTTCTGACAGTGAGAACAATCAACCCATGGAGCAGAAGTTGCCTTCGGAAGTTGGGGGAGCTTCATCAATGGAGGCTTTCGAGAAGAGGCCACTTGTCAGAAATGGTGTCGGGTCTCCTACTTGGGCTGGGGGTTGGGCTAGATGACCTATAAGGTCCCTTCCAACACTGTTAATCTGTTAAACAACCAGCACCGTCTCCATATTTGGACCCTGGCGACACTGGTTATCAGGGAGGGAAGTGTGATAATGGCCTACCAGATAAGCCCCGCAGCGAAGAGGGGGGGAGGCTGTTGGGAAGTCTGTTTGTGCTCAAGAGTGCTCCATAACCTTGGGAGCTCCGTATCTCTCTCTCCAAACTCCAGGCACATTCCTGAGGCACAATCTGCTCGCCACAGCCTCCTTGTGCGCCTACGGACCTCCTCCCTGCTTAGGGACACGGCTTATGCTGGCTGTTCCCAAGAGCCTGAAGCCAACTCCTGGTCCCGACAAAAACCCCTTTTATCAATTGACTGTGAATTCTGCTCATTCACATCCAGGCAAAGTCTTTCAAGGGAGGATTTAAAGTCACAGACCTTATCTGGCTTGGAGAGTTGCCAGGTTGATATCTGCAGAACCTGGCCAGGAGTCTCGGAGAGTCACTTACCAATGAAGCGAACTAATTGTCTCCTGCAAACTCCTCTCCCCTTTCGCTCCTCTTTTATTTCCTCTGGGAGGGACCAGTCAGCGTCCACCTGTGGCCTTACTCCCAAGTCGACCCTTGTTTTTCAACTGTTCCCTTCGTCTGGCCACTGTGCGCATGCACACACTGGGAACAGGCTCCAGCTGTTCTTCTGCCTTACTGATGTCTGACTCTGAAGGCAGCTGATAGTTGGCATACGGCCCTGGCCCCCTCTCTGCCTCCAACACAGAGCCCTCATCAGACTCCAGGACTGGCCCATGTTCCTCCCCAGCTTCCTCACTGTCTGGATCTGCTGCCAGTTCTGCTGGTGGACCACAACACTGGCTGGAACATTCTGCCTATCCAAGGAATGCCCAATCACCTGTTGGCACATACACTGACTTTTTCAGGCCCCATGATTGAATCCTTAGCGGTAGCTTCTGAAGCAGGGAAAAACCGCCCTGTCAAATGGCCTCACTGGCTCTGCCAGGTGCCGGCAGGATCTGAGGTTTTTCCCTGCCACCCCGCTGTTCTTGTCAAGCAGGAACTGAGCCAGAGACGGCACACCCCAGCCAGGAGACAGAGGGTGTCTCTCTAGGGAGGGAGGGGATCGGCTGGTTCTCCAGCAGTTTCCTGCAGGGCTGAAGTACACCTGCTCGGCCTCCCGCACGACACCTGGGGAGCGGCTGCAAGGGAGTCCCTGTACTTCCTTTCCTGCCAGGCATCCACCTGCAAATGCTTCCCCATGGTCAGATCTCCAAGGCCAGGCTCGTTCTGGAGCCCCCTTATTTCTCCAACAGGAAGGGCAAAGCCATGGCAAATCCCCCCCAGCTCTGCTTGGATATTAGATCCCCTCCTTCTCATGTGGCTTCAAAGCCCTTTGATCCACCCCAAAATAAGGGGCTAGGTTAAGGACCTGCAGAGAAGGAAGTGTAGAGAAGAGCAACCAAGATGATTAGGGGACTGGAGGCTAAAACATATGAAGAACGGTTGCAGGAACTGGGTACGTCTAGTTTAATGAAAAGAAGGACTAGGGGAGACATGATAGCAGTCTTCCAATATCTCAGGGGCTGCCACAAAGAAGAGGGAGTCAAACTATTCTCCAAAGTACTTCAGGGCAGGAGAAGAAGCAATGGATGCAAACTAATCAAGGAGCGAAGCAACTTAGAACTAAGGAGAAATTTCCTGACAGTGAGAACAATTAATCAGTGGAACAACTTGCCTCCAGAATTTGTGAATGCTCCAACACTGGAGATTTTTAAGAAGATGTTGGATAACCATTTATCTGAAGTGGTGTAGGGTTTCCTGCCTATACAGGGGGTTGGACTAGAAGACCTTCAAGTTCCCTCCAAACTCTGTTATTCTAAGTGTGTGCAGTCCTTTACGCCTGTGTACATTCTTACTCTTTCTGCTCACTCTCGTCTTGGCAATATTCCAGCTCTCTCTCTCTCTCTCTCTCTCTCTCTCTCTCTCTCTCTCTCTCTCTCTCTCACACACACACACACACACACACACACACACACACTCTCTCTCCTGCCCCAACCAAATGAAAATGGGATAAGCCTGCTTGCTTCCCTTGGGTTGTCATGTTAGAACAACCTTTTTGTTGTCACGTGTACATGTGCGGCCACACCCATAATGCAATACACCCCTCCCGCACCCTGCCCTCCTGCAAATGCACATGTCACCCCACACTCCCCCCACCCCTGCACATGACACCCCTTTACACCGCAAATGCTCATGCATGCACCCCGTTCCCCCGGGCATACACGGCACAGACCCAAAAATTATCTGGCTGGCGGGAGGCACGCGGACATACACAGTGGAGCTGAGCTGGGGCGCTGGCTCACGTACCCGCAAAGAGGCTCTGCCTACCACCTGTGCCATAGGTTCGCCATTACAGTTCAAGAATCTGGCCATTGTTTCACTTTCATAGAAGCCAGAACTGATCTGCCCCCTCCTCAACTTTTCAAAACCGTCGTTTATTGAGTGCCTGGCAGGCTAAAAATTCAGTAAACAAAGCCAGAGGAAGAGTCATGGTTTACTTACCCCTGCAGCTGTCGCCGTCTTTTTCATATCCTTCTCGGCAAAGGCACTCGCCAATAGGCACCAGCCACTCCCCGTCCGAGTTGCAGTGCATGAAGGGCTCCTCGGTTGCCACAGCTTCTGCCACACAGGTACCAGGCACCTTGGCCAGCGCTTGCGAATCGGCCCCAGCAATGGTTTCCGGGAAGCTGGCCATATTGCGGAAGACGGCGGGACACTTCTTGTAGTAGATTCGGACGGAGAGGAGTGCCACGCAGGCCCCGATATCCTGGAAGGCCACGTAGAATCCCTTCCGGGTGAGGGGCCCGACCGAGCGCACCTCCACGTTGATCTTGACATTGCGGGTGCTGAAGTCCTCCAGCAGGGTGATCTCGTCGGGGGCGATCGTGTCAATCTTTTGGAACTGGCGCTTCTGGAAATTGATGCCGTAGTCGACGTCCGACTCCGCGTAGAAGAGGTTGAAAGTCTCTTTGCAGGTGCCCGTCCCAGGTGAGAAGGTGTTGCAGTCCCGGACTGTGAATTGGATTTCAATGAAGATACGCTGGGCTTCCCCGCGGTAGATCCAGTTGGTCCTCAGCCAGTTATCCTGATCGCCTTCCTGCACGTTGCAGACGGAGTAGATGTAGATGAGGGATTCGTTCATAACGTTCTGAAGAAGATCCCACTGGTGGAAGGAGGAGAAGACATCACGGGGTTGCTTTTAACACAGCACACAGCCACACAACTCCTCACTCTGGGCCATCACGGCCAATTCTAATAAAGACTCCTCATCTACATCTTAATCTAGAAAGGGATACAGTGGCTCAGCCATCACTAGATTTAGTCATCACTAATCTAGCTGCCATTATCAAATTTACAATCAATTCCTTTTTTTGTTTCATTTATATCCTGTTTTTCCACCAGCAACAATAATGCAATTCTCGGTGACATGTCTAAATTTACATTCAAGAGTGCTCTAATTTCTCTAAACACCATGTGCCATATTTTGGGGGCAGTCCCACCACATAGGTTTATATGTTCCAACCTCTTTCTTGCACTGCCAACAAAATATTTGTATTTTTACCATTTATTTACATTAACCCTAACACTAATGTTGGATGTAGAGGAGGGCCTTCTCTGTGGCTGCTCCGGCCCTCTGGAACGATCTCCCCGTGGAGATTCGGACCCCCACCACCCTTCAGGCTTTCCGCAAAGCCGTCAAGACCTGGCTGTTCCGGCAGGCCTGGGGCTGATGAGTTCCCATCCCCACTCGAATTGTGTGGCTGTTGTGAGTTTTAAATTGTTTCTGTGTTTTGTTGTCTGTCTTTTGTTTTTTTTCTGTATTGCCCCCTTCCCTCCTGATTTGTTAGCCGCCCTGAGTCCCTCTGGGAATAGGGCGGCATACAAGTTTAATAAACCTAACCTAACCTAACCTAACTAACTCCAAAAGGGACACGGTGGCTCAGTGACTAAGATGCTGAGCTTGTCGATCAGAAAGGTCGGCAGTTTGGCGGCTCGAATCCCGGCTCGCCGCGTAACGGAGTGAGCTTCTGCCAACCTAGCAGATCGAAAGCAGGTTAAAAAATGCAAGTAGAAAAATAGGGACCACCTTTGGTGGGAAGGGAACAGTGTTCCGTGCGCTTTTGGCATTGAGTCATGGCGGCCACATGACCACGGAGACGTCTTCGGACAGCACTGGCTTTTTGGTTTTAAATTGGAGATGAGCACTGCCTCCTAGAGTCGGGAACAACTAGCATGGATGTGTGTGGGAAATTTTAAAAGGTAACTTAATCTACATCCATCTAATCTCACGTTGTCAAATGTAGCCAGGTAGTTGCTTACAAAGGACCTAGATGGATTCCCCTGTGTTTCTTAAATTTAGAGCTGTGCTTCCCAGAACTACTCCCCGATGGTCATTTCGACCTCTTTTTTCCATTTGCCAATCCTTTCAAAACACAATTAAATTTAGCAGGATCCTATCATTGTACTGTTTTAATCCGATGGAGAAACGTTTTTCGTTCAACCTTCTCCGCCCTGCTAATGTTGCTCTGCATTCTAGACCCCCACAGTGGAAGGTTTATTTCCCTGTTGCTCCCAAGAAGAGTCATTATTCCCTTTTTTAAAAAAATGAAAACGGATATTTTAAGCAAAGCTTGTTCTAGGCTTTCCCACTAGAGCAGTGTTTCTCAACCTTGGCAACTTGAAGATGTCCGGACTTCAACTCCCAGAATTCCCCAGCCAGCGAATGCTGGCTGGGGAATTCTGGGAGTTGAAGTCCAGACATCTTCAAGTTGCTAAGGTTGAGAAACACTGCACTAGAGGGAATTTCCACCCTTAAAAATCGAGTTGACACTGAAAGATTGTTTTTTTTTTTCTAGACCAGGAGCAATTTTGCAAGAGATGCGACTTACCCCTTTTCCATAGGGATGATTGAGCCATCCGAGATCCCCCTGGGCCTTGGAGAAATCTAGCAGGACAACTAGAAGAAAAAAGGAGACATGTGTCAAAAGATGCCTTTTAAGACGGTATCGCCTGAGACCCATAAGCCCTTCGAACTTGTGGGGAAATAATAGGAAATCTTTAAAGCTCTAGAAACGCATGGGGAAAGACAATTTCACAGCTGCAGGGAGAGGCAAAGACTTAAAACCTCCAGATAAGTCTTAAGCAGGGGTTGGCAATCTGCGGCTCTGGAGCCGCATGTGGCTCTTTCATCCCTCTGCTGCGGCTCCTTGTCGCCAGTCGGCTCTACAGTTGATAGGGCTTTCAGTTAGGACAGGTAGAGGAAAAAGGATGCTGTGCTAGGAGGAGACTCTATGATGGGGGAACTGGACTTCCGGTCAGCTCCAGAATTGAATGGGGGGGCTTTTGGTTGGGACATTTGTGGCTATTTGAGTGTTGAAGGTTGCTGACCCCTGGTCTTAAGTAAAGAGAATGGGATGCCCCTTAACCATTAAGAGTGGCAGTTGTTGTGCCAGCGGCTAATCCCTGGGAGCAGGGTGCTCAATAGGAAAAGGATAATTTTCTCCCCAAAGTTACCTGTTTCTATGCATACACTTGCCACATCAGGCTATGCGTGGAGTCCTAAGGTGAGCAATTAATGCTAGCCTCCGTCAGAATAAAGTTAAATTAGAGGAGAGCCAGCAAAAAAGGAATCCTGCAAGAATAAAATATTCTTAAAATATTCCAGTGTAAAACGAGCAACAACATCCGGTTAGAATATGCTGGAAGTCTATAATTGAGGCTCCCTGGGAAAATCCTAGCAGCAGTTTTATTGCCTGGAGAATAAGATTCTGTCCTCTCTGTCCGGGACAAAGAGGGAGGAGCCTGCTTTTCCCCCTCTGGGGTTGCAAACAAACAAACAAAAATTGGGCTTAGGGAAGAGAGAACTATTTGGAGCGATTTTCAGCTGAAATCCACATTTTCAGAATGTCCTACATCTATTTCAGCTTAAAATACATTTAGAATAGAGTAACAGAGTTGGAAGGAACCTTGGAGGTCTTCTAGTCCAACCCCCTGCTTAGGCAGGAAACCCTACACTACTTCAGACAAAGGGTTATCCAACATCTTCTTAAAAACTTCCAGTGTTGGAGCATTCACAACTTCTGGAGGCAAATTCTGTTCCACTGATTAATTGTTCTAACTGTCAGGAAATTTCTCCTCAGTTCTAAGTTGCTTCTCTCCTTGATTAGTTTCCACCCATTGCTCCTTGTTCTATATCCTCAGGAGCCTTGGAGAATAGTTTGGCTCCCTCTTCTTTGTGGCAGCCCCTCAAATACTGGGACACTGCGATCATTTTAGTCTGAAATCCACAGTATGCGTCACTCACACCTGTCTATGCATAACATAGTTGCACTCTCCTTCTCATTGCGCGCGGTGCAAAACATATTTGTTTAAACAACCCTGGCCTGACTTTAAATTGTTTAGATTGTGTCCGTGTGTGAATGTCGGGGGTGGGGGTGGGAGTGGGGAGCAGTCAGTTTAAAGTTTAAATAAATCTTTGAGAGCTTAGTCTCAGTCCCTCCATTGTGCCACCACCATTTTAAGAAATCCCTACCTATTTTTTAAGATCAACAAAGTGGCTCCTGGGAGATGAGCAGGCTTTGATATTGGTATCGCAGCTTCATGGTGTGAAATCAAATCTCTCTCTCTCTCTCTCTCTCTCTCTCTCTCTCTCTCTCTCTCTCTCTCTCTCTCTATCTATCAATCATCTCTCTCTGTCTCTCACTGTCTTTCTCTCTCTTTTCTCTCTCTGTCTCTCTCTCTGCCTTTCTCTCTTTCTCTGTCACTCTGTCTCTCGCTGTCTTTCTATCATTCTCTCTCTCTCAGTCACACTCTCTGTCTCTCTCCCTCACATACTCTGTCTTTCTCTCTGTATCTCTGTCTCTCTGTGTGTGTCTTTCTCTCTCTTGTCTCTCTCTGTCTTTCTGTCTCTCTCTCTCTCTCAGTCACTCACACACTCTCTCTCTCACTCATTCACTCTGTCTCTCTGTCTCTCTCTCACACACACTGTTTCTGTCTGTCTGTCTGTCTCTCTTTCTGTCTCTGTCTCTCTCTCTGTCTCTCTCGCATTCACCCAATGACACACTTTGTGTTTTTTTAATATTTTTAAACACTAATAATACAAACAATACATATACATCTGAATACAAAAAAACCCACATATTACAGTGCATCCCCCACCCCCCGGAGACCATTCCCCCCCTTTATATTTCCTCATCTATAACAACTAAAAGATATACAATATATTCCAATTGTGCCCTTATCCTCTCCAAAACAACATATATTCTTGAGTAGGTTTATTCCCTTTGCCTTCCACCAACACTGATTTTATAAAATCCCACCATACTTCATTATAGTTTTTTGCTTTAATCATCCCTTTTTTAAAATTTAATTTCTGTTGTTAATTTATCATTTGTTGCCATGCTCCAAATATCATTACACCACTCATTTCTTTGAATATCCCAATTTCGTCCCCAATATTTAGCCATCACTAATCTTGCGGCCATTACCAAATTTACAATCAATTCCTTTTTTTGTTTCATTTATATCCCGTTTTTCCACCAGCAACAGTAATGCAATTCTCGGTGACATGTCTAAATTTATATTCAAGAGTGCTCTAATTTCTCTAAACACCGTGTCCCATATTTTTTTTGTTATAAAGTTTTTTATTTTTTCATTTGCATAACATATAACCACTATTACATAGCCAACATCGTATTGTATTATTAAATGTTTACATCAATTCATCTTACCATCATCTCCCAAAAACAATTATTGGCTCTTCTGCTCTCCATACACCATATTTGTACCTTATCCCTCACTTTCTTCTCCCTCTCTCCTCCCTCTCCCTACCCCCTTTCTTCCCTCTGTCACCCTTCCCTTCTCCGTCCCATATTTTTTGTGCACTGTCTCAATCCCCGGGCGCTTCTCTCCGCTAACAGGTGGCAAAGCTAAGTGCCCGAAGGACTCCATCCCATCCCGAATTCATATTATCGGTCCATGAGATTTAAAATTATGAAGCAGTGATGGGATTCAGCCGGTTCGCACCTATTCGGGAGAACCGGTTCGTAACTTTCTAAGCAGTTCGGAGAACCGGTTGTTGGAAGAAATCTTATTTTATTTTTTCCCCACTTTACAGGGCTAATCCTGTAAAGAAGGCAGGAAGGAAAAATTCTGGTGTTGTTTCTAGCCTCATCTTTATTGCCCTGCTTAAAGAAACTGCCTCTCCGGTTAACCCTTATTACATTGTAACAGCTAAGGCGAAGCGCCCATCAACGTGAATTGGCCACAGCCACATTGTCACATGACCACTGAGCTATGCCTACCCAGCTGGTCATTATGGCAGAGAACCAGTTGTTAAATTATTTGAATCCCACCACTGTTATGAAGGTAGTGGTCCCCGAGGTCCGAAAGGTTGGTGACCCTTGCTTTAAGGTATTTGTAGCTCCAAGGTTAAACAAGTAGGACTTCCCAAATCTTTAGCTAGAAGTGGATGTGAAATAAGTTTTGCAATAGCAGCTCTGCACCTGTGGAAGCATTTCCCCATCTCCTCCTCCTGTCCAAGATCCGAGCCGTGGAGTATCCTGTCCCCTGTGACTCTTTCCTCTCCTCTATGGGGCTCCTGGAAGTAGAGGTGCCTTTAGAAGAGCCAAATGCTGTTTAATTCTGGCTTGCCGCCAAGTTACCTCGATATGTGTCATCTCCGAATCCTGACGTTTTGACCCAAGAATCTGGGAGAGTCTTGGGATAGACAAAAGGTGACTAAGCCCATCGTCAGGGGTGTAGAAGGTAAGGCTTTTGTGTGCGTTAAAGCCTCTTCCGTATCACAAACCGCACAAAGGACACTTCCTCCTCTTAGGACAAGGCTGCTGCACGTTTCAAAAAGGGCCAACGCGCCCCACAGCAGGTGGAGGTTCGACCGCTTACTTGGCCGGGATCCCCCCTTTGTACAGCAGTCTGTTCTGTCCTTGGCTTCCCGAGAGCATGAAGCAAACTCCTTGTCCCTTTTATTAACTGGCTGTGAATTCTGCTCATTCACATCCAGCAAAATCTTTCAAGGGAGGATTTATGGTCACAGACCTTATCTGGCTTGGAGAGCTGCCAGGCCGATCTCTGCAAAACTTGGCAAGGAGTCTCGGAGAGTCATGAACCAATTAAGTAAACTAGTTGTCACCTGCAAACTCCACTCCCCTTTCGCTCCTCTTTTATGTCCTCTGGGAGGGGCCATTCATCATCCACCTGTGGACTTATTCCCAAGTCGATCCCTGTTGTTTAGCTGTTCCCTTCGTCTGGCAATTGCACATGCACTCACTGGGAACAGGCTCCAGCTGTTCCTCTGCCTCACTGATGTCTAACTCTGAAGGCAGCTGATAACTGTCAGACGGCCCTGGCCCCCTCTCTGCCTCCAACACAGAGCCTTCATCAGCACCTTCCCCAGGCTCCAGGACTGGCTCATCTTCCTCCCCAACCTCCTCACTGTCCGAATCTGCTGCCAGATCTGCTGGCCGCTATCGGGCCACAGCACAGTCTTTCCTTCAAACCTAAGCCTCCGTGAGCTGCGGAGAGGTTCCCTGTTGCCCCGCAGTCCATGCGGCCTGTGGCATTTCCAGCTCCATTGCCCTCCTAGAGACGTTACTGGCTCCGTCAAGCCTCTGGAAATTCCTGCCTTGTGGGTTACACTTTCCTGGGACGGGGGGGGGGGGCACCAAACTCTCCTGGCACATGCAGCCATTCAGGAGATTTAAGGGGCAAGTCCAATCTGGGTTCATGAAGAGCTGGGTGGGGGAATGGCTGTGTAGAAACCTAAATCGAGAATGGATACTTAAGATGAAATTAATCTAAAGTTCTATGCCTAGAATGGAATAGAATTGATCCCTCTAACACAAGAGCTGCTTCAGTGGGTCAGACCCAAAACAGATCAGAGGCATGGCCCAAAGGCAAGGGGCATCTTTAGGAATTGTTGTTGTTGTTGTTAGTTGCAAAGTCGTGTCCGACCCATCTTAACCCCAAGGACGTCCCTCCAGGCCTTCCTGTCCTCTACCATCCTCTGGAGTCCATTGAAGCTCACGCCTGCTGCTTCGGTGACTCCATCCAGCCACCTCCTTCTCTGCCGTCCCCTTCTTCTTTTGCCCTCCATCGTTCCCAGCATGAGGCTCTTCTCCAGGGAGTCCTTCTTCCTTCTCATTAGGTGGCCAAAGTATTGGACTTTCCTCTTCAGGATTTAGGACCTTCTAAAGAGCAGTCAGGGTTGATCTCCTCTAGGACTGACCGGTTGGATGGCCTTGCAGTCCAAGGGGCTTGCAGGAGTCTTCTTCTCCAGCACCAGAGTTCAAAGGCCTCCATTCTTTTTGGCCTTGTTATGGTCCAACCTTCACAGCCATCCATTGCAACTGGGAAAACCACAGCCTTGACTAGATGTACTTTCGTTGGCAGGGTGATGTCTCTGCTTTTTAGGATGCTGTCTAGATTTGCTATAGCTTTCCTCCCCAGGAGCGAGCGTCTTTTAATTTCTTGGCTGCATCCCCCATCTGCAGTGATCTTGGAGCCCAGGAAAATAAAACCTGCCACGACCTCCATTTCTTCCCCATCTATTTGCCAGGAGTTGAGAGGGCCGGATGCCATGATCTTAGTTTTTAGTTTAGATTTTTAGATCTAGAAAACTAAGATCAGGGCATCCGGCCCCCTCAATTAATAGGAATTAATACTCAGTCTCAACTGCCCCGATGGAGCCATCCTTCGAAGGCTTATTGGGAACACTGTCAATCTTCTCTTCCATCAGATGCAGCTTACCACTCTCTCTCTTTCTCTTTTCGTCCTCCCAGTGGCTCCCTCCACGAGGGAGCCAGTGAGTGACCCTATGACCTTTTGGGTCAGTCAGGCCTGGGCTTCAATCCATTCCCCCCCCCAATCGAGCTTTGCATGATGGCTTCAATTCCTGACCCTCGTAAATCAAAGGAGCTTAAAAAAAATCACGTCTCCTCCCAGAGTGCTTGTAAGCAACATCTGGAATCGTTTTTCTTTCCCACCAACTTCCAGAGTTAATTTTAAACTTCACCCTCTTCTTACAGCCTGCAGAAGGTTGGGGTTTTTTTTTAAAAAAATGGCCTGTTTTTCAATCCCATGCAAAGCTGGGTCGGGGGGGTGGGGTGGGTGGAGGGAGGGGAGGGAATGAGAGCCCACAATTCCATGCCTGGCTAAGGATTTATAGCCAAGCGGTTGGCAGGAATTTGTGCCGTCAGTGACACAGAGATGAAACGCAGTGGAGCCTGACAGCAGCAAAAACCTCAAATCAAAAGTCCTGGCTTCAGATATTTTTTTTTGCATGGATTTGAACAAGCCCGAACGCCAAGCCAAGCCAAAGACCTTGATGCCCTAAGAGAGAGAGAGAGTTCATCTGAGCATACGCAGAAGCCTCTCCCTCCTGAAGGGGGCACCCCCACCGCAGCCCCCCCCCCCACCGCAAGATTAGGGAGACCAAGGAAGCTCCAGCTTCTGGCAGCAACCTCTTAACAAAGGCAACAGAGATGGACGCTTTAAAACAATTTGCCCCAATTACCCGAGTTTAGGGAATTGGCAGAATTTGAATTCAAACCACAAGGGATCAGAAAGATCCCTTGGGTTTAAAGGTGAAGGTAAAGGTTCCCCTTGCACATATGTGCTAGTCGTTCCTGACTCTAGGGGGCAGTGCTCATCTCCGTTTCAAGAGCCAGCGCTGTCCGGAGACGTCTTCGTAGTCATGTGGCTGGCATGACTCAACTTCCGGAGGCGCACGGAACACTGTTCCCTTCCCACCAAAGGTGGTCCCTGTTTTTCTACTTTTTTACGTGCTTTTGAACTGCTAGGTTGGCAGAAGCCGGGACAAGTCACGGGAGCTCACTCCGTTACACGGCGCTAGGGATTCGAACCACCGAACGGCTGACCTTTCTTCTCAAAAAGCTCGTGCATGCCATAGGTTCACCATCACGGGTCTAGACTGAGGCTGCAAGGAGAAAGTAGCAGGCAGGAATTCAGTATCTTGCCCTTGTGTGAAGCTGTGCAATGGTGGCACCAGAGGTGGGTTCCTACCGGTTTGGCCCGGTTTGGCTGAATAGGTAGCAACTTGGCAGGCTGGGTTCCTGGAACCAGCAGCGACCCAGGCCTGCCACGCCCTCGAACCGGTTCTCTCGGCAGCACCATAGGCGCTGCCATTTTATTTTGGGCTTCTGCTCATGTGCAGAAGCATTTTTTTAGTACTGTTTATGTGCACATAGCAGCATCCAGGGCGTGCATGCGGCGCATCCCTGAGCGAAGCGGCAGTCACAGCAGCCAGAAGCCACCCCCGCGTGGCACTTCCAACCGATACGGTGCGCTTCCGAGGCCCCGGGACAGTTTGTCCTAATCGGAGCCCTTTCAGAGTCCATGTCGTCAGTTTTTTGGGGAGATTTAAAACAAATTCCAGTTAGGCAAATGGGAGGAAGGCAGAAATCCACCACAATGCTAACATTATTGCAGATCAGCACACACGCACACAGACACACACACAGAGAGAAAGAGAGAGCGAGGCGGTTTAGGACGAGGGAAATGTGAAGAGTGATTTTGCGCACCGCCCTCAACTCGGTTGGAAGATGCGGTTTTGGGAGAGCCAGCGAAGGAGGGATCGCCACACAAGAGTCTTGAGAAGAGCCGGGCAAAAGGGGAACTGCTTACTGGACAGATCTCTCCCGCCTGCCTCCCCCCCCACCCACCCAGCCCGCCACCATAATTAGAGGCCAGCCAGCCTTCCTTGCCCCTTCATTAACTTCATTCCTGCCTTTTCTTGCAAGCCCAGCACGGCCCTTCAGATTTGAGGCTTGGAAGAGGTTCCCCTGGCTTGTGGGTCTGCAATGGGGTGGGGTGGAGAATTCTCTTTGGGCAAGCTCAAAGCAGCAGCAGTAGGGCCCCCTCCTCTCCCCTGCCAGGCTGCCACCCTGGATGCTTCAAGGAAGCTGGCAGAGAAGGCCAGGCCCTTGCTGTCTTTGGGCCATGAGGAGCAGAGATGGCTTCCTACCGGTTCGGATGAACCGGTAGTAACTTGGTGGCTTGGGTCACCAAGAAGAAAGAGTTGGAACATATACACATATGTGGTGGGACTGCACAAAAAATATGGGAGATGGTGTTTAGATAAATTAGAGCACTCTTGAATATAAATTTAGACATGTCACCGAGAATTGCATTACTGGTGCTGGTGGAAAAACAGGATATAAATGAAACCAAAAAAAAGGAATTGATTGTAAACTTGGTAATGGCCACTAGATTAGTGATGGCTAAATATTGGGGATGAGATTGGGATATTCAAAGAAATGAGTGATACAATGAAATTTGGAGCATGGCAACAAATGATAAATTAACACCAGAAATTAAATTTAAAAGAGGGCTGATCAATGCAAATAATTATAATGAAATATAGGGGGATTTTATAAAATCTGTGTTGGTGGAAGGCAAAGGGAATAAACCTACTCAAGAATATATGTTGTTTTGGAGATGATAAGGGCACAATTGGAATATATTGTATATCTTTTAGTTGTGATAGATCAGGGGTCCCCAAACTTTGCAACTTTAAGACTTGTGGACTTCAACTCCCAGAATTCTCCAGCATAGCTGGCTGGAGAATTCTGGGAGTTGAAGTCCACAAGTCTTAAAGTTGCAAAGTTTAAAGACCTCTATTATGGATGAAGAAATAAATATAAGCAGGGGGAAGGGTCTCCAGGGGGTGGGCGTGCACTGTAATATTAGGTTTTTTTCTTTCTTTTTTATATTTAGATGTATATGTACTATGTTTGTATTTTTTCTATTTAAAAATAAAAATAAAAATTGTGGAGTTAGGATAATTTCACCAATCTTCCAGATGGGAGCTGCCGAGACTCGAGAAGCGACAAGGGTTAGATGTCGGCCTTTGGAAACATGGCGTCACCCTTCCAAAGGGATAGGCCCGGACTTGCTCGTTTGCTGGCTCGGCGGAAGGGCTGCCCTGGAAGGCTTCAAGGTTTCCCTCCGCCCAGCTCAGAGACTGGGAGGCCTAGCCAGGTGGGAAAGTGGCTAAGCTGGGAAGCGGCATTGTGAACTTCCTCCTTTCCGAATATTTCTGGCATGACTCTTCAGCCCTGAACGCAGAAGCATTCCCAGCCCAGGAGCCTGTCCTGCATGGCTAAGTAGGGAAAGGCTCATCTTTGGAACTGTTCATTTGAGAGGCCGGTGTGTTGGTGTGTTTGTGTGTGTGTGTGTGTGTGTGTGTGAGAGAGAGAGAGAGAGAGAGAGGGAGGGAGGGTGGGAGAGAGGGAAGGAGGAGGCTGCCCCTCCCATATGAAGGAAAAACAGAGCCTGTTCCTCTGAGCCACTTGCAGAGCGGGTGTAATGTTTCCTAAAAATGCCCTAATTAATTCATGAGTATCGAGCCAAGTTTCAGTTCAAAACTAGTCACTTATTAGGAACGTCCTAAGCAAGATCTTTTCGCAGTCAGGTCTAAGCATTGTTTGAGTTATAGCTGAACTTTAATTTTCAGTCTAAATAAACAGTTAACCGTAACGGAGTTGGAAGGGACCTTGGAGGTCATCTGGTCCAGCCCCTTGCTCAACGCAGGAGACCTGTACTAGGGATTCGAACCTCCGAACTTTGCCAACCTTTCTGCCTTTTCTCTTTCGGTTTTAAGAAGACACTTGCTCTCCGATAGGCTGATCACATCGATCAGCTTGACTTTCCTGGGGTCCATTCGGGAACACTTCCCTGGCCAGCCTCCGCCTACGATAGCAGCCAGACTGCCATTGCTCAATCCGGTGTGAACTCTCTGCACCATCGCTGGGCCCGTAGTTTTGTAACCAGGCAGCAGAATCGGGAAGATCCCCCCCCCCCCCGGAAGCGATGATCTCCAAATCCAGCTGCTTTCTCATCTGGGCGAGAACCCCACTTCTTCTCTAATCCAAGCCGGAAAAACAGAGATACCACAGGCCGCCTCATGTTCCCTTGCTTGCGTTAGTTGGATCCCAAGCATATCATTCCACAAAAATCATCTTCAGGCCGTTCAATATCGCATTTATCTACGTGGGTTTGAATACAAAGTTCGCCCTCCCCGCTTTCCCAGAGGAGGGAGACCCTCCCTCTAGCCCAGGGGTGTCAAACACCATATCATCGAGGGCTGCATCAGGGTTATGTTTGACCTTGGGGTTGGAGGTGGGCATGGCCACCTTGAAATCACTCGTGTTGGGGGGGGGCAGCCCTCTGCCAGAAAACGCCCCTCCCCTGACTTCCGTTTTAGCTGGCAGCAGTGCCGTGGACCTTCACTGTTTCCAAGCCAGGCCCGCGGGCCGGATCTAAACACCCTGTGGGCTGGATGCGCCCTGTGGGTCTTGAGTTTGACACCCCTGCTCTAAACCCATTCTCTGTGTTTCCATCATCCTGAAACAGGTCGCCTCTCAAATACGCAATAATTACAATCCCTGTAATTAGCAATAGCAATAGCAGTTAGACTTATATACCGCTTCATAGGGCTTTCAGCCCTCTCTAAGCGGTTTACAGAGTCGGCATATCGCCCCCACAGTCTGGGTCCTCATTTCACCCACCTCGGAAGGATGGAAGGCTGAGCCAACCTTGAGCCAATGAGATTTGAACCGCCGAACTGCAGATAGCAGTCAGCTGAAGTGGCCTGCAGTACTGCACTCTAACCACTGAGCCACCTCGGCTCTCTCTCTTTCACACCCTATACCAGCGATGGCCAACCGTTTTCTTATGGCGTGCCAAAATTGTGCACGAGTGCGTTATCGTGCACGCTCGCGTACCCCACTAATGCCCGCACACGCGTGCGTGCCCACACCAATTCAAGCCACCCTGCCCACCTGTACATGCACGCACGAACCCCCCACCCCGGCACATGCGTGCACAACTCCCTCACCCCAGACTCCGGAGTCTTTCCTGTAGCCTGGGGAGGGTGAAAACGGTCCCAATGGGCAAACCAGAAGGCTGGAAATCAGCTGGCAGGCACACGGATGCCCCGTTGGGCCTCTTTTTCGCCTTCCCCAGCCTTCCAGAGGCTTTCCTGAAGCCTGGGGAGGGTGAAAACAGCCACCCCCAACTCTCCGGAAGGCCGGAAATCAGCTGGCAGGCGCGCGGATGTGTGCCGGAGTTGACGACTTGACATGCCAGCAAATATGTCTCCGTGTGCCGCCTGTGGCACGCATGTCATAGGTTCGCCATCACGGCCATATATCCTTCCTATGTCACCTTTTCATTCTAACAAGAGCTCTTCAGGTGTTTTTTTTTTTTTTAAATAGAGATAATTCTACTTAAACGTTAAAGACCAACACACACCCACACACACCGATTCCACAAAGCACGCAAAGCTGCTTAATCAATAACCTTTTCGGGACCCTGAGATCTTAAACGTAAGAACAAGCGCCCTTTTGAGAATGGTAAGTAATAGAACCACACAAATACGCAGGCTGCGAAGTCTCTCAAGTCATTGGATCCAGTTCGCACACGGTTTGATGGAGGTGAAAAGTATTATAAATAAAATAAATAAAACATTTTTTTTTTTAAAGAGAGAGAATGGCCTGCCTCTAAATCAGTGGGTCTCAACCTTCCCAATGCCTCGACCCTTCAATACAGATCTCGTGTTGTGGTGACCCCCAACCATAAAATTATGTTATGTTTTCCTATTTTTTTGAAAATATGTGTTTTCCGAGGGTCTAAAACGACGCCCATGAAAGGGTCGTTTGACACCCAAAGGGGTCCCCACCCACAGGTTGAGAACCGCTGCTCTAATTCAAGAGCCTCCCCCCCCCAACACAGGATGAGGTGAGGCCCCTTTCCGGCACCCTAGATTGCCTCCCCCAAATCTGAGGGGGACATCCACTATCCATGTAGGGCCTGTCAATATTCATGTCTCCCTTTCCTTTCTTCCCTGACTTTTTCTAAATCACACACACACAAACACACACACACACACACACACACACAAGGACACCGATTATTTTCCCTGCAGTGTTCTGCAGTTTTATTCAGTCTGTGGGCAAGGCTTGAGTACAATGCCAAGTCCGGGGGTTTCTCCTATTCTGTGATTGCGGGTATGTGGTGGCCCTTCTAATTGCCACACACTTGGGGCAACCGGCCATGTGAAGTCAAACACTTGTCTGGGAGGTGTGTGTGTGTGTGTTGTGTGTGTGTGTGTGTGTGTGTGTGTGTGTGTGTAACTGCATCCTGGGCCTCTGTCTCCCCCCCCCCCCCCGCCGCTTCCCCAGACACACCTTGGAAGTAAAACAAGGCAGTCATATTTTCAGGGTGTGTCTGGCGCCTTCCCACCGTGCCCAGCCCAGCCGGAAACTGAGCTGCTGTTACCCTCCTTCGGAGCAAAGTGGCACCAGCCACCAAAGGCAGCATGGCTGGTTGGTTTCCTCCTCCTCGGCCATAGTTTTCCCCCTGGCTGCTTCCTCCCAACCACCTTCCTCCAGTCCAGTCCAGTCCAGTCCCCCACCATCTCCCCCCTGCTGGAGATCTGGCAAGCCAGTCTTCCCTTCTCTCCCGCTCCCCTTCCTCTCTCCTCCAGGCATCCCAGCTTCACTCTAAAGGGAAGAGATTAACCTTTGCCAAGCACTGGGAGAAAGCAACTTTGGCAGTGCAACTAGGGCCGGAGTATGCGTGCGTGCGTCTGTGTGTGTGTGTGTGTGTGCGTGCGGCGCGCATGTGAGAGAGAGAGAGACAGAGACAGTGTGGGTGAGAGAGTGTGAGAAAGTGTGTGTGCGAGAGTGTGTGAGAAAGAGTGAGTGTGTGTGAGAGAGAGAGAGAGAGAAAGAGAGGGTGTGTGTGTGAGAGAGAGAACGAGTGTGCGTGTGTGAGAGGGAGTATGCATGTGTGTGAGAGAGAGGGAGTGTGTGTGTGAGAGAGGGGGGAGAGAAAGAGTGTGTGTGTGAGAGAGAGGGAGTGTGTGTGAGAGAGAGAAAGAGTGTGTGTGTGAGAGAGAGGGGTGGAGGGAGTGTGTGTGAGAGAGGGGGGAGAGAAAGAGTGTGTGTGAGAGAGACAGAAAGTGCGTGTGAGGGGGGAGAGGGAGTGTGTGTGTGAGAGGGGGGGAGAGAGGGGGGGGAGTGTGTGGGGGGGGGGCGAGGAGCCCCGGAAAACTTCAGTCAGTTCCTTCCAGAGGCCGGGAATGGGGGGGGGGGCGGATCTAAGGCTCCCTTCCTGCCCCACCGCCCAAGTCGGCTTAGCCACAATGGAAGAGGTGCGCGTGAGTGTGTGTGTGTGTCGGACGGGCAGAGGCTGGAGGAGAGAAGCCAAAGGAGCCGCCAGCCGTCCCTCCGATCGGAGCCGTCCGAAGCAGCCGCAGTCCACGCGCAGTTCCTTACCTTCGTGGCTCTGGCAGCTGCGGAGTGCCTGGAGCAGGAGCAAGGCGGGCACCAGGAGGGTCCCGCAGCTGAGCCTCGGCAGCCTGCCCATCCTGTCGCTGAGTCCCCCCACCGCTGCCTTCCGTGTCCTCCGCGGAGTGAGCCGCCTTCCCGGAGTCACTCAACGCAGCGCAGCCCAGCCGCCACGGGACGAAAAGCTCAATGGGAGCTGGTGGGAAAGCGCTCGCCCGGTTCATTCATGCCTCTGCTGACGTCAGCGGGGCCACGCCTCCGGAGGCCGTCCCGCCCGCCCGCCCTGCCCCTCTCCGAATGACACCCCCCCCCCCGGGGTCTTCGCTTCGGGGTGGGGGGAGATCTCCCTGAGGCTTGGAGGAGAACGGGAGGCTCAAGCGCAAAGGTGGCACGCAGGGGGCAGCTACGGAAGAGAAAGCGGCGATTCGCTTACTTTACTAGGCAGGTTGGGGAGAGGGTGCGGGGCATTCCTTAGTTCCAGCGAAGCCAGATGGAAAAAGCACCACCGGGAGAGCGCCGAGAGCCTCAGGGCGGGAAAGGGGGGTTTATATTGAATGTACTCTATATTCCCTTTAGTCGGTAAGAACTAACAAAGTTCGCAGGGAGTCCCTTTCTCCTTTCCTTTTCATTTCTCCTTTCCTTTCCTTCTTTCCTTTCCCTCTTCCCCTCCTTTCCTTTCTCCTTTCCTTTCCTTTCTGCTTTCCTTTCCTTTCTATTCTATTATAGAATAGACTAAGAAATAGACTAGAAATAGAAAGAATAGGAATAGGATAGAATAGAAAATAGAACAGAATAGAATATAGAATAGAATAAGAAATAGAAGGAATAGAAATAGAAAGAAAGGAATAGGAATAGAATAGAATAGAATATAGAAGGAATAGAAGGAATAGAAATAGAAAGAATGAGAATAGAATAAAATATAGAATAAAATAGAATAAGAAATAGAAGGAATAGAAATAGAAAGAAAGGAATAGGAATAGAATAGAATAACTAGAATAGAATATAGAAGGAATAGAAGGAATAGAAATAGAAAGAATGGGAATAGACTAAAATATAGAATGAAATAGAATAAGAAATAGAAGGAATAGAAATAGAAAGAAAGGAATAGGAATAGAATAGAATAACTAGAATATAATAGAATAGAATAGAATAACTAGAATATAATAGAATAGAATATAGAAGGAATAGAAGGAATAGAAATAGAAAGAATGGGAATAGAATAAAATATAGAATAAAATAGAATAAGAAATAGGAATAGAAATAGAAAGAAAGGAATAGAAACAGAATATAGAATAGAATAAAATAAAATAAGGAATAGAAAGAATAGGAATAAGAAGAGAATAGAATAGAGAATAGAATAGAATAATAAATAGAAAGAATAGGAATAGAAAGAATAGTAGTAGGAATTAGACCCATCGCGACCCCATGTTCCTCCAGGCTTTCCTGTCCTCTACCATCCTCTGGAGTTCATTGAAGCAAACTCCATCCAGCCACCTCCTTCTCTGCCGTCCCCTTCTTCTTTTGCCCTCCATCTTCCCCAGCATTAGGCTCTTCTCCAGGGAGTCCTTCATTCTCATTAGGTGGCCAAAGTATTTGAGTTTCATATTCAGGATCCGGCCTTTTAAAGAGCAGTCAGGGTTGACCTCCTCTAGGACTGATTTGGTTGGATCGCCTTGCAATCCAAGGGACTCCCAGGAATCTTCTCCAGCAACAGCGTTCAAAGGCCTCCATTCTTTGGCGCTCAGCCTTTGCTATGTATACCAGGAGATAATAAAAGAAAATGGAATATGTCAATTAGGGAAATACAGTGCATTTCATTCACCCGTAGAGGAGTTTCCCAATAGAGTTGGAAGAGACCATGTAGGTCATCTAGTCCAATCCCCTTCCCAAGCAAGAGACCCTAGACCATTTCTGACAGATGGCAGCCCAGTTTCTCCTTGAAAACCTCCAGTGATGAAGCTCCCACCACTTCTGAAGGCGATGGTTCTCCCTCTCAGAAAATGTACCCTTATTTCCATCGCACCCTTTATATTCACAAGTACAGAAATATGACACCAGTAAATCTCTTACTATTCACTTCTAAACAATGATGTACCTCTTATGTGACGTAGTGCAGAACCTTCCAGTAAGAATTTGGCTGGAGGGTGGTATGGAAAGAATTTTTCAAGGCTTTTGTGACACTCCAGCAACTGACCTGTGCAACATTTTTTTAAAACTGGGGAGGGGGGGGCTGTATGAAAAAGCTGCAGGAACAAAATCAACCTGTCCCCCCCACGTCCACCTAACCTGATTCTTTCGCATTCCAACTTCTGCCTTGTGTTTCTAACCATTGACCATTAACCATTTCTAATCATTGAGGTTAGTTGGGCATGGAATGATAGATAGATAAGAATGGTAGATAAGTTGACATTCTAGAATATGATGGTCAAAAATAACCGTACAACACTAGCACTCTTTAAAATGGTGTATATGTTGTTTGTTTTCACTTTGGTTTTTATGGCAAATGAAATGCCAGGACAATTACACTGTAGTCAATGTTTTTATGGCAAATGAAACGCCATAAAATGAAAGGACAATTACACTGTATAATATATGGATATGTAAACAATAAAAATATATTTTAAAGAAATCAGCCTGCCCAACTGAGTTCAGGTCTGCACAAGAGATATTTTTCCCTTCTGATTTCTTGGCCTGGGAATTTTCCATTTTGAAAAATCTAAAAATTTCTTAGTTTGGCTGCAGAAAGTTCACCCAGGGGCCAGTTTAAGAAATTAAGAAGAGTGCTGGAAGCGGAGTCTCATCGGGGTGGATCCATTTAGCTTGTGAGTTAGTTTCCTACAACAGCCACAAAACTCACCTGCCAGCAGCAAATATATATATATATATATCTCCCCCTGCCCAATTATTTGGTCTCAGTCTGGAGTATTCAGTGGTAGACTGCCTCTGAAGATGGAAGTTCTGAATTTAGGACGATAGCCTAATCAATTCCAGTCATCTCTTCCTCCCAGGATTTGAAATGCTTTGGATAGTTGTTTAATAGGCAGGTAGAAAGCATTGGAAATACACTTTTTTGCTTATCTACACAGTGTTGCAATAAAACGTTCGTAACAGTGGCAATCTTAGTAGCCCTGGCCTCTTGTCACGCCAGTAAATCCCACCATTCGGTCTGTGATGTGAAGGAGCTTTTTTTGGTTGTTATCTTTCCTGATCCACCATGTTTTTGGAGTGCGGTATTGCGAGAAAAGGAGAGGTGTTTTTTTCCCCACTGCCAAGTGTTAATTTGCTTTATCTCTACTCTCACTGTTTCTCTCTTAGCAGAAAGCTATCACAATACAATACACAATACAATTTTTAAGGTTTTGTATTTTTTTCATTTTCATAACTTATAACCATATGTATACTGTTACATAACCAACATTATTTTATATTGTTAAATGTTTACATCAATTCATCTTACCATCAACCCCAAAATGTTTATTGGCTCTTCTGATCTCCATGTGCCATATTTATATCCTATCCATCACTTTCTTCTCCCTCTCTACTCCCCCACCCTACCTCCTTTCTTCCCTCTGTCATCCTTCTCTTCTCCACTTTCCCTTCCTCTCTCCTTCTCCTCTCTCCCCTTTCCACTCCTTCTTTCTTTCTTCCTCCTCTCCCCCCTGCCCTCTCTTCTTCCCTTACCTCTCTCCTCTACTCCACACTCTTCATCTCATTTACTTCTTTAAAATACCATTTTAAAGAGCTAGCGGGCTACCTATTATATACAGTATGTATGCATGTATGTATGTATGTATGTATGTATGTATGTATGTATGTATATATGTATGTATGTATGTAGATAGAGATAGAGATATATAGATAGATATAGATAGATAGATAGATAGATGGATAGAAGAGAGAGAGAGAGGGAGGGAGGGAGAGAAGATAGATAGATAAATAGATAGATAGATAGATAGATAGATAGATAGATAGATAGATAGATAGATAGATAGATAGATAGATAGAAGAGAGATAGAGAGATAGAGAGATAGAGAAATAATAGATAGATAGAAGAGAGAGATATAGATATAGATATAGATATAGATATAGATATAGATATAGATATAGATATAGATATAGATATAGATAGATAGATAGATAGATAGATAGATAGATAGATAGACAGACAGACAGACAGACAGACAGACAGACAGACAGATATAGAAATAGAGATAGGTAGGTAGGTAGGTAGATAGAAGATAGATAGATAGATAGATAGATAGATAGATGATAGATAGATAGATAGATAGATAGATAGATAGATAGATAGATAGAAGAGAGAGAGAGAAAGAGAGAGATAGGTATATATATGGATCTGTGTGTGTCTATGTGTTTCCTAGTGCAAACCAGCATAACTCTGGTTTGTACTAGGAAACAAATAAAACAATATAAATTGTAAAGATACAAGCAACATGGTTATAGCCATAAGTGGGGAGAGATCGGTACTAGGAAGGAAGAGAAGAACAATAGTATTACAGTCTTAGTAGATAATTTATAGTGTTGTGGGAATTAGTTGTTTAGCAGAGTGATGGCATTCGGGGGGGGGGGGAACTGTCCTTGTGTCGTGTTGTTCTGTTGTGCAGTGCCCTACAGCCTCATTTTGAGGGTAGGAGTTGAAACAATTTATATCCAGGACGCGAGGGGTCTGTAGATATTTTCACAGCCCTCTTGTTGACTCCTGCAGAGTATGCAGGTCCTCGATGGAAAGCAGGTTGATAGCCATTGTGTTCTCTGCATGGATGGCTTGTGAGAGAATTTCAATCCAGCAAGACGGCGTAGATTATATCTGGGCAGTGATGCACGCTGTTGGGCAACCTGGCAGAGGCTAGCTGGAGATATTACGAAATCCTTCTCCCTAGAAGGAAACCAAAACATGTTTTTGCTTGAACGTTAAGATGCAGCCTCATCAGGGATGGCAGAGGCCTGAGTCACGGCGCTCCTCTCCAGCTTCAGTGCTGCAGAAGCTGTTAGAGGATTGGATTTAGATGACTCGTCTGGCCCCAAAGATCAGGCGTTAGAAGTTTCAAACCGGCAAAATGCAGCGAGGAAAATGTCTCTCTGCCCCGAAGGGACTTTCAGTCTGGCTGGCATGGGAAGAGGGTGATCTGAAGAGCGAGATCTCACCTACCCATCCCCCAGCGATTTCCTCCTTGATCTCTTTCCTTTCTGGGACAAAGGATCCCCTGAAAGTTCGCATACAGACATACTAATCGCAGGTTTTGGTGGGGGGGGAATTGTGGGCATGGCTGAAAAGAGGAACTGCCAGATTCTGTCACAGCTTTCTTCCAAATCAAATCAAATCAAACCTTTATTGTCAATGCGCAACATGTGTGCAATGAAATTGAATGAGCCCCCCCCCCTTGGTGCAGCCCCCCCTGAAACACAAAATACATCTCAATAACTCAGTAAATGAAAGAAATAGAATCCCTAAACCCAAATAAGTAATAACTATAATAAATAATAGATAAGTAATAATAAAATCCCCTATGCCATCCAACTGGTAAACTCGCGAGATTCGTTTTTTTCTCGCCATATCCATGTATACATCTGAACTAGACTGTGTTGTTTCTCTGTGTCACACAAGATATGTGGGTACATGCATAATTTTGTTTATTTTTATTTATTTATCTTGTCATGTTTATGTAGTGTATATTGGTATTTAGTCCCTTTGAGAGCGGTAGGCAACAAAATTTCATTTGAATGTATGCTGATTAGTGTACATTCAAAGTGACAATAAAGTTATTATTCTATTCTATTCCATTCCATTCCATATTTTCTATTCTATTCCATTCCATTCCATATTTTCCATTCTGTTCCATTCCATATTTTCTATTCTATTCCATTCCATATTTTCTATTCTATTCTATTCCATATTTTCAATTCCATTCCATTCCATTCCATATTTTCCATTCCATTCCATATTTTCTATTCTATTCTATTCTATTCTATTCCATATTTTCTATTCTATTCCATTCCATATTTTCTATTCTATTCTATTCTATTCCATTCCATATTTTCTATTCTATTCTATTCCATTCAATTCCATATTTTCTATTCAATTCTATTCCATTCCATTTTATTCCATTCCATATTTTCTATTCTATTCTATTCCATTCCATGTTTTCTATTTTATTCCATTTCATTCCATTTCATTCCATATTTTCTATTCTATTCTATTCCATTCCATGTTTTCTATTTTATTCCATTTCATTCCATTTCATTCCATATTTTCTATTCTATTCTATTCCATTCCATATTTTCTATTCTATTCTATTCTATTCTATTCCATTCAATTCCATATTTTCTATTCAATTCTATTCCATTCCATTTCATTCCATTCCATATTTTCTATTCTATTCCATTCCATTCCATATTTTCTATTCTATTCTATTCCATATTTTCAATTCCATTCCATTCCATTCCATATTTTCCATTCCATTCCATATTTTCTATTCTATTCTATTCTATTCCATTCCATATTTTCTATTCTATTCTATTCCATTCAATTCCATATTTTCTATTCAATTCTATTCCATTCCATTTTATTCCATTCCATATTTTCTATTCTATTCTATTCCATTCCATGTTTTCTATTTTATTCCATTTCATTCCATTTCATTCCATATTTTCTATTCTATTCTATTCCATTCCATGTTTTCTATTTTATTCCATTTCATTCCATTTCATTCCATATTTTCTATTCTATTCTATTCCATTCCATATTTTCTATTCTATTCTATTCTATTCCATTCAATTCCATATTTTCTATTCAATTCTATTCCATTCCATTTCATTCCATTCCATATTTTCTATTCTATTCCATTCCATTCCATATTTTCTATTCTATTCTATTCCATTCAAATCCATATTTTCTATTCAATTCTATTCCATTCCATTTCATTCCATTCCATATTTTCTATTCTATTCCATTCCATTTCATTCCATTCCATATTTTCTATTCTATTCTATTCCATTCCATGTTTTCTATTTTATTCCATTTCATTCCATTCCATTCCATATTTTCTATTCTATTCTATTCCATTCAATTCCATATTTTCTATTCAATTCTATTCCATTCCATTTCATTCCATTCCATATTTTCTATTCTATTCCATTCCATATTTTCTATTCTATTCCATTCCATTTCATTCCATTCCATATTTTCTATTCCATTCCATTCCATTCCATTCCATTCCATTCAGAGGTGGTATTCAGCCAGTTCTCTCTGGTTCAGGCAAACCGTTAGCAGTGGCTGTGGGAGGCTCCACCCACCTGCCCCAATGTAATGTGCGAGCACTGCACATGCGCAGAAGGCGGTATGCATGCGCAGATGCAGCGTGTGCGCTCACATTTGCGAATCGGTAGGGAAAGTAAGTGAATCCCACCGCTGATTCCATTCCACTCCACTCGGTTCCATTCCATTCCACTCCACTCCGTTCCATTCCATTTTATCCTCCACAGAGTGCTTTTCTGTTAACATCTAATCAACAAAGATTGTCAGGCTCTCCCATTAAGTCAGGAGGCATTAGAAGCTCAAGGTGGCTGCAGGTCATCAATTAGTTTCCTCTTTAGGCTACAGAAATAGGGCAAAAGATCACCAGATGATCCACTTACATTTTTCTAAGTGGAAGAAGGAAGTATTGAGCAATGGAGTCAGGTTAGTCCCACAGAAGTGCAAGATCCTGCTTTTAAAGATAGGAACAAGGTAGGAATTTCTGGTTGACCAGGAAGTTGTCTTGTAATTTTGTAATAAATTATTTCGGTGGGAGAAATGCTCCAAAGTCTGAAATGAGCCCGGCCACCTCTCTCTGAGATGGACCAGTGCAGACGGTTGCCCAGGGTGGTAGGGCCAGAGTGTTCTGACCTAGGCTTCCCCCAAAAGCAGGAGGCAGAGTCCCGGTCCCGACAAAACCCCTTTTATTAAACGAATGGGAATTCCTCTCCTTCACATTCAGCAAAGGCCTGGCAAACAGTCTTTCAAAGGAATATTTATGACTACAGACCTTATCTGTGTTGGAAAGCTGCCATGTAAATATTTTCCAACTGAGGTGCTGTGCTAGGAAAGACTGGGCACAGAGTCTCTGAGATTCAGGGACAGATCTTCACACTCCTGAAACGAATCTAAGGAGCAAACGAATGAATTGTTTCCTGCAAAAGCCCACTCCCCTTTCACTCCTCTTTTATTCCCTATGGGAGGGGCCATTCACCTTCCACCTGTGGCTTTACTCCCAAGTTGACCCTGATTTCTGAGTTGTTCTTTTCTTCTGGCAACTCTGCACGTGCACACACTGAGAACAGGCTCCAGCTGTTCCTCTGTCTCACTGCTGTCTAGATCCGTAGGCACCTAATCACTGCCAGACGGCCTTGACCCCCTCTCTGCCTCCAACACAGCCCTCATCAGAGCCTTCCCCAGATTCCAGGACTGGCCCATGTTCCTCCTCAACCTCCTCACTGTCTGAATCTACTGCCAGCTCTGCTGGCCACTGGTGTGCCTTTTGGTGAAGCCTAGGTCAAAACAGCTGGGTGTGGTGGCCCCACACGGATCAGAAACAGTACCTTACAGATGGGCATCCTTATGCACCTGGGTTGCCGTGTCAGGTGATGGTCAGACTCTCAGAAAGCTGAAAGGGGTGGGGAGGAGGAGAGGGGAATAGTTCTGGGTAAGTTATGCAGATAAGCCAGGATGTTTTGAGTTCTTTTTCTGTGCAGCCAGACAGGTGTTGCACAAAGATTTGAGTTTCTCTGCCACCCAAATGAAATTTTGAGCAACTTATTGTTTTTGGTTGCTCGCGTGATGGATTCGAACCACTCCGGCCTGCTATGCAAAATAGTTTCCTCATCCGAAGGCCAAAAACAGGTTAGTCCCAACAAGCTACGACATGCAGAGTGTGAATCCGAGTTCAGGAACTTCGCTCGACCGCAGTCTGCTGGGCCCATGGCTTCAGCACAGGCAGGCATCATCCCCCCCCCCCACAGCCCAAAGCTTCCCTCTCGGAATGCAGCACAGTTTGGTTTCGGGGACGAAGCCTCCCTGGGGCGCTGAGGGCACGAAGCTGTGTTCGTGGCTCCGACCGAGGCTTCCCAAGAGCCTGAAGCAAACTCCTCGTCCTGACAAAAAAAAACACCTTTTTTAATTGACTGTGAATTCTGCTCATTGCACAGCTTCCTCCCCAGAGGAGTCCCATAAGGCTTGACAGCTTAAGGGTGTTTGGAGTCTCAACAAGTGCCCGGTTCTCTCCTTTTCCCCCAGTATCTTCATTTCTAGCACCGTCTTCTGACCCGATGGGAAAATATCTTCGCCAAAAGGGAAGGAATCATTGGAAAGGTGTAACAGCAGTCTCTTCCCCGAGACTTCCCATTCGGAAGACCCCGAGTCTTCCCATTCAATGACAGGCCTCCCTTTTCTTTGATGCTGTTCTGACCGAGGCTTCTCAAGAGCCTGAAGCAAACTTCTGGTCCGGACAAAAAAACCCTTTTATGAATTGACTGTAAATTCTGCTCCTTCACATCCAGCAAAGTCTTTTGAGGGAGGATTTACAGTCACAGACCTTATCTGGCTTGGAGAGCTGACAGGCCGATAGCTACAAAACTTGGCAAGGAGTCCCAGAAAGTCGCGAACCAATGAAGCGAACTAATGGTCTCCTGCAAACTCCACTCCCCTTTCGCTCCTCTTTTGTTTCCTCTGGGAGGGGCCATTCATCGTCTACTTGTCGCCTTACTCCCAAGTCAGCCCCTGTTCTTTAGCGGTTCCCTTTGTTGGCTGCTCTGCGCATGCGCACACCGGGAACAGGCTCCAGCTGTTCTTCTGCCCCACTGATCTCCAGCTCTGAAGGCAGCTGATAACTGTCAGATGTCCCTGGTCCGCTCTCTGCCTCCGACACAGAGCTCTCATCAGAGTCTTCCCCAGACTCCAGGACTGGCCCATGTTTCTCCCTAACCTCCTCACTGTCCGAATCTGCTGCCAGCTCTGGTGGCCGCTGGCGGGCCACAACATCGGCGGCGGCAGCAGCCACTTACCTGCCAGCCAGCCTGCTTGCCAGCTGCCTGGGACTTGCTGCTTCCTGCCGGCTTCCCCATCGACTTTGTTGTTGGAAGCCGTCAGGAAATTGCAATGGCAGGAGGGAGTGCCGGAATTCCTGTGCCTAAGTGATGGGATGGTGTGAGGTCCCATTTTACGAAGCGCTCTGCAAAGGCGCAGATATCTCCTGCTGCCAATAAAGAAGCAACCTGTTGAAACTGCCTAAGAGTGAGGACAATTAACCAGGGGAACAGTTTGCCACCAGAAGTTGTGGGTGCTTTATCACTGGAGGTTTTATAAGAAGAGCCTGGGCAGTCACTTGTCTGAAATGATGTAGGATCTCCTGCTTGAGCAGGGGCCTGGACTAGGAGGCCTCCAAGGTCCCTTCCAGCTGTATTCTGAATTTGCTTTTTTTAAAATAAAAAAGCACTCTGTAGAATCTCAGAGACCCTGTGCCTTAAGAGAAGCACTTTGCAGAGGCTCAGGAGCTCACTGAATGACAAAAACAAAGAAGATTAGGGGACTGGAGGCTAAAACATATGAAGAACGGTTGCAGAAACTGGGTATGTCTAGTTTAATGAAAAGAAGGACTAGGGGAGACATGATAGCAGTCTTCCAATATCTCAGGGGTTGCCACAAAGAAGAGGGAGTCAAACTATTCTCCAAGGCACCTGAGGGTAGAACAAGAAGCAATGGGTGGAAACTAATCAAGGAGAGAAGCAACTTAGAACTAAGGAGAAATTTCCTGACAGTTGGAACAATTGATCAGTGGAACAGAAGTTGCCTCCAGAAGTTGCGAATGCCCCAACACTGGAAGTCTTTAAGAAGATGTTGGATAGCCATTTGTCTGAAACGGTATAGGGTTTCCTGCCTAGGCAGGGGGTTGGACTAGAAGACCTCCAAGGTCCCTTCCAACTCTGCTATTGTCTTGTATTGTAAATCCTGATTCCCCCGTTACCATCTACCATCGTTAAGCTGTTTATTATGTGCCTTAATGCAGTGGTCCCCAACCCCCGGTCCGCGGACCGGTGCCGGGCCGTGGAGTACCTGGCACCGGGCCGCGCAGCGGCCGGGGGCCTAAGGGAAAGTCGCTAGGCCTACGGGACAACGTCGTCCAATCAGTATTCTGGCTGGTCGGCGAGGTAGGGGAGGTAAGCTAAAGGGGCGTGAATTAAGGCCGGGCGTTCAGTTGCTGAGCAGCGCACGCAAATTGGTGGCTGGGGTGGCCGGGCGCGTGCCTGGGACGGTGTGCGGAGTGGGGCCACCGGACTGAGCCTCTCTCAGAGGCGGTTGGTGGGGGTGTGCCGTCGCGAGGTTTCGCTGCGAGGAATGTGAGAAGCCCAGGTGGTTGTTTCCTCCCCCCCTCTTCCCCGCGAGCTCTCGCCGGCGCCGGGCTTTCCCCTGGCTCGTCTGCGGCCGCCGTTTTTGTCTCCCGCAGAGGCTGTTCCCCGAACCACCACCACCACCACCACCAACCCAGCCTCCCCTGTCAGTGCCCCGCGTCATGTCGTGATCTCCGGGCGGACGTGTGGGACCAGAGAGGTGGCGGTGACGGCGACTGCTGCTGCTGCTGCTGCAGCCGCCGATGGGGCTGCTCCGGATTATGTTGCCGCCTAAATTGCAGCTCTTGGCGGTGATGGCGTTCGGGGTGTCCCGTCCTCTTCCTGGAGAACCAGAGCACTCAGGCCACAACACGAGTGATGTCAAATTGACCACGCCCAACCCAGCCCCACAGGGTCAAACACAATCCTGATATGGTCCTCAATGATATCGAGTTTGACACCCCTGCTTTAGATCCTGATAGTGTTTTAATTATTAAAATTTAATAGACATAAAAAAGATGAAGAAAGACTAACCTCTATGTTATTTTTATGGAAGGCCTGCCTGAAAGTTATAATGGTAGCTCCTGGGCCGTGCGCAAAGGCTCCAGGGAAGAGATGCCCCCCCACCCCTGCACGCGCTCAGCGGGCCACGGTAAAATTATCAAAAGCTGACTGGTCCGCGGCGATAAAAAGGTTGGGGACCACTGCCTTAATGAATAGCCCTTCCAATCCTCTCTTCTCCAATGCACTCCCTGTTTGGGGAGTGATAAATTTTGTTTTTCCTTTTTTTTTAAAACATCAACTTCTCAACTTCAATCCTGCAGGGAGAAGGGAGCGAATGGCTTGGTCAGGACTGGCCATCTCATCCCCTTTGCCTTCCAGGCCAGCATGTCTCCTCCACCCCTGGGCGCATTCTCTGCAGCCTTAGCTCTCCTGCAATCCAGATGTGGGTGGGCGGCTGTTTTTTTGCCATGTTGCCTCTAAGCTGCAGCAAACTGCCTCCTTTTCACCTTGCTTTATCACCTTCCCAAATCACAAGAGCTCCTTCAGGTGCGATTTGCACTTCAAATTCAAAGCTCTTTACACGTACTTACGTAACTTTCCCCTGCACTTCCTTTCCATGATGCCCACATCCACAGGAAATTTGGCAGGCAGCTGAAAATCCTGGGAACACAGAGATAGAGAAATGCTGCTTGCCTTCAGGACCTGCAGAGAAGGAGATGTGTTGGTTGAATAGAATAGAATTATTTAATGGCCAAGTGTGACTGTACACACAAGGAATTTGTCTTTGGTGCATATACTCTCAGTGTACATAAGGAGAATAAAATACATTCATCAAGAATAAAAAGATACCACACTTAGTGATAGTCAGGGTTACTAATAAGCTATCAAATCGTACTAGGAAGCAAATACAAACAATATAAATTGAAAGATACAAGCAACATGGTTATAGTCATAAGTGGGGAGAGATAGACACTAGGAAGGAAGAGAAGAACAATAGTAATACAGTCTTAGTAGATAATTTGACAGTGTTGTGGGAATTAGTTGTTAAGCAGAGTGATGGCATTCAGGAAAAAGTTGTCTTTGTGTCTAGTTGTTCTGGTGTGCAGTGTTCTATAGTGTCGTTTTGAGGGTAGAAGTTGAAACAATTTATGTCCAGGATGCGAGGGGTCTGTAGATATTTTCACAGCCCTCTTTTTGACTCATGCAGTGTCCAGGTCCTCAATGGAAGGCAGGTTGGGAGCCATTGTTTTTTCTGCAGTTCTAATTATCTGATTTACAGAAGCGGCAGGCCAATTGCCCTCCTGGAAGATAATTATTTTCCAAAGCACCCGCAGGCCAGACAAGGAATAATAATGGGTGGAAACTGAGCAAGGAGAGATTCAACCAAGAAATAAGGAAGAATTTTCTGACAGTGAGAACAATGAACTCATAGAACAGATGTTGCCTTCGGAAGTGGTGGGAGCTTCATCACTTGAGACTTTCAAGAAGAGACTGGACTGCCATCTCTCAGGAATGTTGTAGGGTCAGTGGGTTGGACTAGATGACCTACAAGATCCCTTCCAACTCTATTCAATCTGTCAATCTGAGAAGGCAAAAAGGCTACTGGCAAAACTGTTGACCTTCAGCCTTCTAAGGATTGAAGAAGAAGCAATTACAGAGAAAGAACAAACTGGTTGTTATGTGATATGGGAAACATTTGATCGACAGAGGATAAATATAAAAATTAGATATAAAAGTAGGAGTAAAACATAGCAGATATTTAATAGAGCGAACTAAGAAGAGCGAACTAAGAAGAGGATGTAAGGTATTAGATATTAAAATGTGTAGGTATGAATTGAATAATCAATACGATTGTAAATTTTAATTGCTATTGCACAAACATTTGTACCCAAACAACATGCTGTTTGAGCTGGATTATTTGTACTAAAATAAAAAAACTTGGGGGGGAGGGGAGAAGAAGAAGAAGAAGAAGAAGAAGAAGAAGAAGAAGAAGAAGAAGAAGAAGAGAAGAAGAGAAGAAGAAGAAGAAGAAGAAAAGAGAAGAAGAAGAAGAGGAGGAGGAGGAGAAGAAAAGAAGAAGAAGAAGAAGAAGAAGAAAAGAAGAAGAGAAGAAGAAGAAGAAAAGAAGAGAAGAAGAAGAGGAGGAGGAGGAGGAGGAGGAGGAGGAGGAGGAGAAGTTTTAACAAAGAAGAGCTAGACCTCTGCAAGGAATTAAGGGAGTTGATTTCATCCCCTAATTGCTTGAGGAACTCCATATATCCATGTGATCCCCTCCAGGATCCCTGCTAAATTACCAAATCATGTGTTTCCTTCTGCTTTTTCTTCTACACCTCCTCCTCCTCCGCACCCCCTTCCCGCTTGCTTCCCACCCCGGGACCTGTCAGGGACCGATTTGCCTTTTTCCAACATCTGTCTTAAAGCCTCATCTTTAATCTTCTTCCGAGTGGCTTTTCTTCTCTTTGGAAACAGGCCAGGGAAGGCAGACTCTGCCGGGGCCAAAGCATCGCTCGTCAAGGGTGAGAGGAAGGGGAAAGGAGAAGAAAAAAAAAAGAGGGGGGAACGAGATGGGGAAGGAAAGAAGATCTGACGAGACAAAGCCGTCACAGCCCCCCAAATTACAAACTACATTTCCTCTACGTTAAGCCCTTTAATTAGTACGTTGTGTTGTTGTTTCTTCTTTTTCTCTCTTTCGTCCGCTTTAGAGGAGAGGAAGTTGTAGCTTAAATGGTGCTGGGCAGATTCCAGAAATAGGTCTGGTACTCAGTGGGAATCATCATCATCCCAAACACAAAAGGGTTTTTATCCGTGCAGCGGAGCGTATAATCCCTGCACACTTCCTGGAAGGAGCCACTGGTTGACACTTTTTTTTCTCTCTCTCTGTCTGTCAGAATTCATCTTTTGTACTTTTTCCGTGCCTAGAGAATGTAGGAAGGCCGCTCGCTGCCTCGTAACAGATTTAACAGATTAACAGAGTTGGAAGGGACCTTGGTTCCTTAATTCTAGGTTGCTTCTCTTCTTGATTAGTTTCCACCCATTGCTTCTTGTTCTACCCTCAGTGCTTTGGAGGACATCTCTGTTAACAGATTAACAGAGTTGGAAGGGACTTTATAGGTCATCTAGTCCAACTCCTCCCTCCCTCGGCCCAAGCAGGAGATCCTACACCATTTCCGACAATGGCCGTCCAATCTCTTCTTGAAAGCCTCCAGGGATGAAGCTCCCACAACTTCCGAAGGCAACTTCTGTTCCTTCGGTTGATTGTTCTCTCTGTCAGAAAGTCCCTCCTTATTTTTAGGTTGAATCTCTCCTTCGTCAGTTTCCATCCATTATTATTCCTTGTCCGGCCTTCAGGTGCTTTGGGAAACCTTGATTGGTTTCCTTTAGAATATTAAATAACAGAGTTGGAAGTGACTTACGGCCATCTAGTCCAACCCCATGCTCAAGCAAGAGACACACCATTTCTGACAGATGGCTGTCC
This sequence comes from Thamnophis elegans, assembly GCF_009769535.1. Lineage (NCBI taxonomy): Eukaryota > Metazoa > Chordata > Lepidosauria > Squamata > Natricidae > Thamnophis > Thamnophis elegans. The sequence goes on along the minus strand of NC_045555.1, from coordinate 7,811,174 downwards.
AGTCTCTTCTTGAAAGCTTCCAGTGATGAAGCTCCCACAACTTCTGAAGGCAACTTCTCTTCTCTTCCCACAACTTCTGAAGGCAACTTCTCATCGGTTGATTGCTCTCACTGTCAAAAAACATTCTCCTTATTTCCTTGATCAGTTTTCATCCATTATTATTTTTCTGGCCTTCAAGGGGCTTTGGGAAATAGCTTGACCCCCCCTCCTCTCTGTGGCAGCCCCTCAAATATTGGAAGACTGTTACCCATGTCTCCCCTGGTCCTTCTCTTCACTAGACCAGCCATGCCCAGTTCCTGCAACCATTCTTCGTATGTTTTAGCCTCTTGGTTGCTCTTCTCTGCACTCTTTCTAGAGTCCCAACATCTTTTCAATAGTATGGTTCTTAATTTTAGGTTTGCCCCTCTCCTGGATTAGTTTCCATCCGTTGCTTTTATGTGGATTTTGGGGGCTTTGGGAAATAGCTTGATCCTCTCCTCTCTGTGGCAGCCCCTCAAATATTGGAAGACTGCTATCCTGTCTCCCTGGTCCTTCTCTTCACTAGACTACCCAGGCCCAGTTCCTGCAATCCTTCTCCATATGTTTTAGCCTCCAGGCCCTCATCATCCTGGTTGCTCTTCTCTGCACTCTTTCTAGAGTCTCATGTCTTTTTATAGTGTGGTGACCAAAACTGGAAGTGTGGTCTTACTAGGGCTTTATAGAGTGGTGTTAGTACCTCCCTTGATCTTGATTGTATCCAGGGGTGGGGTTTCAACCGGTTCGCGGTGGTCCCCGCGAACCGGTTGGTCGGTGAACCCGGAAGTAAGTAACTTCCGGGAACGGCGCCCGCGGTCCTTACCGGTCTTTGAAGGCTTCTGCGCTTCCACACAGGCGCATGGCACATACAGCGCCTGCGCGATTCTCCGCGAGCAGCTGGATGGCACATACAGTGCCTGCGCAAGTCTCCGTGAGCAGCTGGAGCATCGCGCAGGCGCTAAGACACATGCGTGAACTGCGCGCGTGCACAAGGACGCCGCCGGCCCCGTTCCAACCGAACTGGTTGGAACGGGATTAGCAACCCACCCCTGATTGTATCCCTCTGTTAATGCAGTTTAGGATTGAATTGGCTTTTTGGCTGCTGCCACACACTGCTGGCTCATATTTAGCCGGTTGTCCACTAAGACTCCAAGATCGCAGACACATCGTGGGCTCCTTATCTCTTTGCTCCCCTTGTTCTTGTCCTCCCCCCAATATTTATTGGCTTCCTCGGCAAGCAAGCCGGAACTTTTGACTTTAACAAGGAGAAGCCACGCTTTGAAATGGCTGCTGTGAGGCGAATATTTACAAGCTGGGTTTTCTTCAAAAGAAGACACACACACACACACACACACACGTACCATACACCTCCTTCTAAAGCAATTATGGGGGGCCTCCTTGGTAAGTGGGAGGCCAGGAAAGGGTCCTCATGAACAGCTGGGGGAGCAAACAAGGCCAGATTGGGGAGGGTGGCAGGGGGGGAAACTGCTGGATAGTCCCAGCCTGGGGCCCTTCCCTTGCTCATTCAACATCCAGAAAGGACCCCACCCCCTTTGCAGAGAAAACCCGAAGGTGCCATCCCAGATGATGTGTTGCTGGCAGGTGACTTTGCATTCCTCCTGAGATGCATATGGCCTCCCCCCTCCTCAGCCCCGTTTCCCGCCCCCTGAGGTGTTGCTTATAATGTGTGGGGTGTTCAAATAACGTGACAAAAAGGTATAAAAGACACTCAGGAGGGAAAGATTAGTCGATGCAATTTAAAAATAAAAGATATAAGAGCTTAAGAGAGAGAGATAAAAGGTTGACCCCCCAAAATCAATAAACGATGGAATTCTAGAAAGATTAAGAGATGATGGAGAATGGGAAAATGTATTAATAAAATGGGAAAATACCATAATCCCAATAAGTGCAGAGGAGCAGATGGTAATCTAAGATTAGGTAAGGTAACTGTATTATTAACGTTCATAGGGTGTTAAATATATTGTACTCCTGTAATGGTTTTGGATATTGTTAAATTGGTGTTATTAGTAAATCCCACACTTTGAAACATTGAAGCCATGGTGGAATAATGAGGGATTTTCATAATACTGAAGGGCAATACCTAGAAGGGGATAACAAATATAGGAAATGTTATTTATGTTTAAATGAATTAATGGGGAAATGGGAAAGGAACATGAATGAGATAAACCTTGTCGAAGTTGGAAAGATAAGAATTTCACAAACTATTTGTATTATTATTGTTAATGTTGTCCAAAAACGATTTGACCCAGTCAATGCAATGTGTGTCAGGCTGGAGAGAGTGAGTGAGTGAGTGATGTGAGAGAGAGGGGGGGGGGAGGGGAGGGAGGGAGAGAGGGAGAGACTGACTAAATATATAGCCTTTAATGTTAATTGCAGTGTAAATGTCTCTATCTTTATCCCTACTCAATTCAGGATTGAAGCATATTGCTTATTTCCTGAGATTTGCGGCTTTGAGGCTTGAAGACGAAGGGCGTGGATGCATCCCCTTCTCTCACAAGATGCTAATTCTTAAAAAGGGGTATTTCTTCCCAAAGATGGCTGTCTAGGGGTTTCCCCTTGAAAATATTTACTATCCCGCCCCCACCCAAAAAAAATAGAGCCTTCCGCCAAATGCTGCATCAGGCGTATGGGCAAAATGCATCTTAATAACGGTTACTCGGGCTATTTTGAAAAGCTGCGCTACAGAAAAGAAGAATCCAATTTGTTGTTGTTAGTCATGAAGTTGTGTCTGAATCATCGCAACCCCATGGAGAACATTCCTCCAGGCCTTCCTGTCCTCTACAATCCTCTGGAGTCCATTTAAGCTCACACCTGCTGCTTTGATGACTCCATCCAGCCACCTCCTTCTCTGTCGTCCCCTTCTTCTTTTGTCCTCCATCGTTCCCAGCATCAGGCTCTTCTCCAGTGAGCCTTTCTTCCTTCTCATTAGGTGGCCAAAGGATTTGAGTCTCATCTTCAGGATTTAGGACCTTCTAAAGAGCAGTCAGGGTTGATCTCCCCTAGGACTGACCGGTTGGATGGCCTTGCAGTCCAAGGGACTCACAGGAGTCTTCTCCAGCACCAGACTTCAAGGGCCTCCATTCCTTGGCTCTCAGCCTTTCTTATGGTCCAGCTTTCACAGCCATCCATTGCAACTGGGGAAACAGAAACGAGACCCCAATATTTGCACTCTAAGACTGAAAACAAGGCCAAAGAGGTTCATGGGGATAGTAGCCCCTGAGGAGAAAGGGCTTGCTCTCATTTGAACGAAACGTGCTCCAGACTGACTTTTCTTTTACTCTTTGGTAATGATTTAAACCGTCCTGAGCAGTTTGGGTGCTTGAGTTGGGCTGAAAACACAACAGAGTACTGTATCCTAATTAATCCTGGGACGATATGGAGATGTTGCCGATGAAGATTGACACTAACTGCGAACCAGTCTGGGATGTTTTGTGTCCCTTGTTCCCCGCCAGAGCTTCCTTCTCCTGCCAAGACGGAACTGGGAACTTCCTTCCCTTCTTCCTGCACCGGGCCAAGAAAGGGGCAGAGTCAACTCCGGTTGGAGCAGATTGCCATTGTGCTCCTCTCTGGCACTTTTGCCCTGGCCTGAAGGAGGGAAGCCAGCATCTATCTATCTCTCTCTCTCTCTCTCTCTCTCTCTCTCCTCTCCTCTCCTCTCTCCTCTCCTCATCTCCTCTCTCCCTCCTCTCTCCTCTCTCTCCCTCCCCCCCCCCTCTCTCTCCCTCCCCCCCCTCTCTCCCTCCCTCCCTCCCTCTCTCTCTCTCAGGTTCCCCTCACACTTTTTGTGGTAGTCGTTCCTGACTCTAGGGGGTGGTGCTCATCGTTTCAAAGCCGAAGAGCCAGCGCTGTCTGAAGAAATCTCTGAAGTCACGTGGCCGGCATGACTCAACGCCGAAGGCACACCTCCCCACCAAAGGTGGTCCCTATTTTTCTACTTGATCATGTGGCCAGCATGACTCAATGGCGAAGGCGCACGGAATGCTGTTACCTTCTCAACAAAGGTGGTCCCTATTTTTCTACTTGCATTTTTTACATGCTTTCGAACAGCTAAGTTGGCAGAAGCTGGGACAAGTAACGGGAGCTCACTCCGTTACACAGTGTTAGGGATTCAAACCACCAAACTGCCAACGTTTCTGATCGACAAGCTCAGCGTCATAAGCCACTGAGCCATTGCGTTTTCCCCACCCAAAAGAAAGTCCAAGCGCCTGACCAACACCCACATGTCCACCCCATGGTCCAATTAGGCACCGTCCAATTTCTGACTGCCTTCAAAGGAAGGGGTTTCCTCCTCCTGGAACACATTTTGTGTCAGGGTTCCAAGTAACACCCCCAATGAAAGAAGACTCCGAGTCTTGAGTTTCCTCAAAGTTCCATTTTATTAGAGATGTCATATTAGCACATCTGGGAAAACCCGAATCTGAAAGCTTCTGGATTTTCCCCACCCAAAAGAAAGTCCAAGTCCCTGCCCAGCTCCCACATGTCCTTCACATGGTCCAAAACTGGAGATGCCTCCCAGTCACACACCACTCCCGGTGCCAGGCAAGATGTCCTTGACTCTCAGAGAAAGGAATGTTACTTAGATTATATATTTCCATATAATCCCCCTCCCATTTCCTCACAGCATTAAATGTGGCAGGCCTGAAATCCCAAGGCAGAAGATGGCCTCCAGGCAGAGGTGGGTTCCTACCAGTTCGCACCAGTTCGGTAGCAATAGCAATAGCAATAGCAGTAGACTTATATACCGCTTCATAGGGCTTTCAGCCCTCTCTAAGCGGTTTACAGAGAGTCAGCATATTGCCCCCAACAATCCGGGTCCTCATTTTACCCACCTCGGAAGGATGGAAGGCTGAGTCAACCCTGAGCCGGTGAGATTTGAACCGCTGAACTGCTGATCTAGCAGTAGCCTGCAGTGCTGCATTTAACCACTGCGCCACCTCGGCTCTTAGGACCGGTTCGTCAAATCTACCAAACCAGTTAGAAGAGGTTCCACCAGTGGACCCGGAAAGCAGGCCACACCTACAGAAGAGGTTCCAAAATTTTTTGAAACCCATCACTGACACACACACACACAGAGAGACTCACACAGAGAGAGAAAGAGAAAGAAAGAAAGAAAAAAAGAAAAAAAGAAAAAAAGAAAGAAAAAGTGAGAGAAATGAAAGAAAAAAAGGAAAAAGGGACAGAGAGGCAAAAGGAAGGAGAGAGAGAGAGAGAGAGAGAGAGAGAGAGAGAGAGAGAAAACACATGGCCGGCAAGCCACTCCCACCAGGTCACATGGCCGGCAAGCCACTCCCACAAAGGAGGCCACATCCACGGAGTAGGTTCGAAATTTTTTTGAAACTCATCACTGCCTCCAGGCCTGACCCCAGTAGTTTTTCCTGCCTATCTTTCCAGCCAGTAATTTCTTTTTGGCAGCTGACATGAGGCATCTGATGAGTGTATTCTCATGCAGGAGGGTGGGGGAGCTAATAGCAACAGCCCTTAGACTTATATACCGCTTCATAATGCTTTTACAGCCCTCTCTAAGCGGTTTACAGAGTCAGCCTCTTGCCCTCCAATAATCTGGGTCTTAAGAGGCGCTTTATCCAGAATTTCTCATCAAGGTTGTCTGCGGAGCCTTCTGACGGAACGGTTTCAGGAGACCAGCATTGGCCGTCTGTCTGGGTTCACGCACGCTGAGTGCGCCATAGGTGCCGCCATCTTGTTTTTTTGCTTCTGCAAAGGGACTTTTTTTTTTAGCAGCACATCCCTGAGCGAACAGGCAATAGTAGTAGCCGGAACCCACCTCTGACACACAGGCCCGGTCAGTCCAAGGGAGGAATCCCCCACTCTCATTTCTTGCTCCTCCTGGGAGCAAAAGAGAGCGAGGGGAGAACACAAAAGACGATTTCATGCTTCGTCGCGTTGAAAATTTGCTTCTTCGGGGCAGTTTCAGTGCATTGAATTTGTCGTCTCTTTCTGGCAACTCACCACATTAAATACAGTATTTTTTGGCGTATAAGACGGCTGAAAATCTGGGTGCGTCTTATACACTGAATACAGCATTTTTGGCTTTCCTGAAGCCCTGCCCCTTCACCAAAATGGCCGTGCATAGCCTTTAGGAGGCTTTCAGAGTGCTCCTGGGTGCTGGGGAGGGCAGAAATGAGCGAAAAATGGGCCGTTTTTTGCTCAATTTCCCTCCCCCAGCCCCCAAGAGACCTCTATAAGCCTCTTAAAAGCTATGCATGCCCTTTTTTGGAAAGAAAAGAGGCCATTTTTGGGAGGTCTGCAGAGTGCAAAAACTTTTTTTTTAAAATTTGCCTCTTCAAAATCTTGGTGCATCTTATACTCCAGTGTGTCTTATACTCCAAAAAATATGATTCTTTGCAAATCATCAAACCACTAGTCACAATTTCGACAGTCTGTATGATAAAGGAAACATTGGTGTCAAGAGTACAAGTGGAGAGATCTTTGCTGTTATTACACGGGTTTTTTTCGACTTGGTTTTCTCTGCCGCTTGATTCATATCTGAGTCAAAACTCTTTGCAAAGTCACCGTAAGTCACTCAAAAATGCCTGAAAGGGAAAGAATGCAAATTTAGCGGGGTGAGGTGAACTGAATGAACAGGAAGCTCCTGGATTGTTTCATCTTTACCAACCACCAGAAGAATTCCTGAGGGATGAGTTGAGTGTGAGAAGCAGCTGGAGGCTATCCTGTTTTTTTTTTTTTTGTAAAAAAAAAAGATGCTGCAAAAAAAATATTGGGAGAAAATACATAGCTGGCTGGAAAAGATTATTAAACATAATATAGCTCTGAAACCAGAAATATGTTTGTTGGGCATAATACCAGAGGGTTATTGTCAGTGATGAAATTCAATTTTTTTTACTCCCGATTCTGTGGGCATGGCTTGATGGCCATGGCAGGGGAAGGGTACTGCAAAATATCCATTTCCACCCCACTCCAGGGAAGGATACTGTAAAATATCCATTCCCTCCCCACTCCAGGGGAAGGATACTGCAAAATATCCATTCCCTCCCCACTCCAGGGGAAGGTTACTGCAAAATCCCCATTCCCTCTCCACTCCAGGGGAAGGATACTGCAAAATATCCATTTCCACCCCACTCCAGGGGAAGGATACTGCAAAATTTCCATTCCCTCCCCACTCCAGGGAAGGATACTGTAAAATATCCATTTCCACCCCACTCCAGGGGAAGGTTACTGCAAAATCCCCATTCCCTCTCCACTCCAGGGGAAGGTTACTGCAAAATCCCCATTCCCTCTCCACTCCAGGGGAAGGTTACTGCAAAATCCCCATTCCCTCTCCACTCCAGGGAAGGATACTGTAAAATATCCATTTCCATCCCACTCCAGGGGAAGGATACTGCAAAATCCCCATTCCCTCTCCACTCCAGGGGAAGGATACTGCAAAATCTGACCTAAGCGTACTACACAAAATTATCCGCTACAACATCCTACCTATCAATGACTTCGTCGGCTTCAACCGCAATAACACAGGGGCAAACAATTAATACAAACTCAAGGTAAACCGCTCCAAACTCGATTGCAGAAAATGCGACTTCAGCAACAGAGTGGTCAACGCCTGGAATGCTCTACTTGACTCTGTGGTTTCTTCCCCAAAGCCCCATAACTTTAACCTCAGACTGTCTACTGTCGACCTCACCCCATTCCTAAGAGGTCCGTAAAGGGGGCGTGCATAAGCGCACCAGCCTGCCTATTGTTTTACTGTCTCCATTTATTCATACCTATTTACTGTGTTCCTATTTATGTTTATACTTATACCTGTTATCTTTTACATGTTTGACAAACTAAATAAAATAAAAATAAATTAAAAAGACACTCTACCCATACTCTAACCATGGTTTGTTGCAAAAGCCAGAGGAGATGCTTGTAGACTTTTAAGCTTTTTTGTTTTTAGCCTGTGAATTCCAACATGCGTTAGTTGATCAGTATGTTCCCATTTATGGTTGGGTTTTTTTTTTTACCGTTTCTATGCCTCGATGGGACCCTGTGTCCCAATGGCTAAGACACTGAGCTTGTCGATCAGAAAAGTCGGCAGTTCGAATCCCTAGTTCCGCATAATGGAGTGAGCTCCCGTGACTTGTCCCAGCGTCTGCCAATCTAGCAGTTCGAAAGCACGTTAAAAAATGCAAGTAGAAAAATGGGAACCATCTTTGGTGGTGATGAAAGAAATGTCCTTCTGGGTTCAGCTCCAAGTGGGGGAAAAGACACTGGAGATATGGAGGCTGCTTGGAAAGATGGTTTATTGGTGGACAGGGCCACATGGCTTGAGCCCTGAACAGAAAGGGTGATCACATGCTTCAATGTTGGTGGAGAAGAAGAGAAGGGCTGAGGGAGGGGCTTGCTAGGCTTTTTATAACCTGTTCAGTCCCACCTCTCTGTTTCCTGTTCCTGTGTAAGAAATGTATTCTGATTGGTTGTCAGACTCCCATAGGGCCATGCAGGGGCAACTCTCTGGGCTGTGTTTTGAATCCAGGTTTAGTTGAGTTCTCAGATGCCATGTGGTCAGTTGAATAAAGGGCCAATATTATCATGCCTTTACTCCCATCCCCCCCTGGGGCTGCAGTGGAGAAGTCTTTGTTATGTAAAAGGGACTAGCTTGACCTTCTTAATGGCCCATTAACAGTGGGGATGGGCAGGAAGCTATAGGCAGCTATTCTGTCTTTTAAAACATCTTTCTTTCTTTTCACATCTAGAGAAATATTCTGCCTTTTCAATATTTCCTAGGATATTTAATTTTTCTGGGAGAGGGCTGGATGATAACTTCCCACAGTGGGAAGGGAACAGCGTTCCGTGTGCCTTTGGCGTTGAGTGATGCCAGCCACATGACCACGGAGATGTCTTCGGACAGCGCTGGCTCTTTGGCTTTGAAATGGAGGTGAGCACCGCCCCCTAGAGTTGGGAAAAAAATAGCACATACGTGCGAGGGGAACCTTTATCATTACCCTTATGCCTCTTACCCTGAGGTCTTAAACCTTTGTTTCATTAATCCTCATTTATACCATGAAATCGGGTTTTTTCAGCCAGGATTCTCCAAATGGGAAAATAAACCTCTTTTAAAAAAAAAAAAAAATTGCTCGTCTTCTTGTTTCTCTACTTTCAAATGTCAATTTACTCATTTCAGCACACTCCATTATTTTTCAAATAACTTCTTCCCCGTTTTGGTATTGTTTCATTTTTCCAGTTTTTTGCAGATACGATTCTGCCTGCTGTTAGAACGTTTACAATCAAATATTTTAAGTCTTTGTTAATAGATTTCTGGTATAATTCCCAATAAAAAGATCTCTGGTTTAAGATCTACGTGTTTGCATATCATTTTCTCCAACCACATGTGAATTTTAGTCCAGTTTCTTTTAGCTTCAATGCAAGTCCACCACATGTGGTAATATGAGCCCGGTATCTGAGGACATTTCCAACACTTTTCTGAGTTAAATAAACCTCTTTTTGTGAAGGTACAACCGCTTCATTTCCAGGCTCCCCCTTGATTGACGGTGCCTCCCCCACTTTCCCTTGTCTACCATTTAACATGCTTGCTTTTTTCTCTCTCCCACCCTCCCATCCCACATTCTTCCTTCATGAAAAAAAAGAATGCTGCTTGCTTTAGATAATGATTGCTATGTTGCTCTGTTAAATTATAGCGGTGCTGAGCGCCCAGAAAAAAACCATTGTTGGAAAAAAAAAAAGGAAAAGGCAGACTCCACGGTGGGAAGGAGATGTCATTTATATCCCCTGCTGTTGAGGTTTGTCTTTGCCCTCCCTTCCTCCCCGGCACACTCAGCCAGGAATGCCAAGCGGCATTCCTTCCCAAGGCGTGTCAGGTTCCAAGGCCTGAGTGAGGTGGACTCGCAGGGGCGTTTTTTTTCCCCACTGCTGGTGTTTGCTAAAGGCAGCTGGTTGCCAAGCAGCGGCACCAAAGGCTCAATCAGGGCTGAATGATGGGATGGGGCAGCCAGGCCGGCTGAGGTGAGTCAGCAGGGAATCAGGAGTCTTTGCAGGTGCCAAGAAGAAGAGGAAGCCCAGCCTGGCAGGAGGTTGGCAAATATTTTTTTTTTTTAACCTGCATTGGGAGGTGAGAAGCTGGTGTCGCAACACTGCTCCAACACTGGATGTTTTTAAGAAGATGCTGAATAACCCTTTGTCTGAAGTGGTGCAGGGTTTCCTGCCTAAGCAGGGGGTTGGACTAGAAGACCTCCAAGGCCCCTTCCAACTCTGTTATTCTATTCTATTTTAATCTAGCGAAAAGGACTAGGGATGACATGATAGCAGTGCTCCAATATCTCAGGGGCTGCCCCAAAGAAGAGAGAGCCAAGCTATTCTCCAAAGCACCTGAGGGTAGAACAAGAAGCAATGGGTGGAAACTAATCAAGGAGAGAAGCAACTTAACTAAGGAGAAATTTCCTGACAGAACAATTAATCAATGGGACAACTTGCCTCCAGAAGTTGTTGAATGGTCCAACACTGGACATTTTAAAGAAGATATTGGATGTCCCTTTGTCTGAAGTGGCGTAGGGTTTCCTGCCTAAGCAGGGGGTTGGACTAGAAGACCTCCAAGGCCCCTTCCAACTCTGTCATTCTATTCTATTTTAATCTAGCGAAATGGACTAGGGATGACAGGATAGCAGTGCTCCAATATCTCAGGGGCTGCCCCAAAGAAGAGGGAGTCAAGCTATTCTCCAAAGCACCTGAGGGCAGAACAAGAAGCAATGGGTGGAAACTAATCAAGGAGAGAAGCAACTTAGAACTAAGGAGAAATTTCCTGACAGAACAATTAACCAGTGGAAAAACTTGCCTCCAGAAGTTGTGAATGCTCCAACACTGGACATTTTAAAGAAGATATTGGATATCCCTTTGTCTGAAGTAGTGTAGGGTTTCCCGCCTAAGCAGGGGGTTGGACTAGAAGACCTCCGAGGTCCCTTCCAGCTCTGTTATTCTATTCTATTCTATTCTATTCTAAACCTCCTCCTCCACAGGAGCCATTCCAGTAGGGGAGAGATCCTGACTCCCCTCCCTTCCTAAAAATACAGTAGCCGAAATGCGGATTCTGCTTTTTTAACCCAGGAAAACAGGGATAAAAATAAACAGACAGGATTCATGAATAAGGAAAGTACAAGAATCTGATCTTACACATGGAAGGGAAGGATATGTATATGTAGAAGCTCAACTTTGTGCCTAACTTGGGAGTGTTTGTGCGTGAGAACATTTCCTTCCTCCCCGTTCTTCAGGAAATGGGGGATTAAATCTGGCAAAATTTGGGGGGGGGGCTCTAATAACCCAGTCCCCTGAGACGGAGGCGGCCCGGCCTCCATGGGAGCCTGATGGGAGCTTTGCCAGAGTGGGGAGAACGTGCTTTCATGAGCTCAAAACAGCTTTTTGATTTTCATATTTCTCTGTAGACAAGCTGGGTTTTCTTACAAAGTAGACTTGCGGCTAAAGTTTGTGTTGGCCATGCTTCCCACCTTTGACATCCACAAGTAGGCATGTTTTATGTATACACGTATTTTTCGGAGTATAAGACGCACCAAGCTTTTGAAGAGGCAAATAAAAAGAAAACGTTTTTGCATTCTGGAAATCTCCCCAAAACGGCCGTTTTTTTTCTGGAAACGGGCCCGTTTACCACCACCACCCCATATAAGGTACGAATAGCCTTTAGGGGGCTTGCAGAGTGCTCCTGGCCTCCCCCCAAATGAGCAAAAAAACGGCCCGTTTTTTGGCAAAAGCGGGGTTTTTTTCCGTTAAAAAAAACAAAGGGCATGGATAGTCTTTAGGAAGCTTATAGAGTGCTCCTGGGGGTTGGGGGTAGGGGTAAAATTGAGCAAAAAACAGGCCGTTTTTCTCTCATTTCTGTCCTCCCCAGCCCCCAGGAGCTCTCTAAAAGCCTCCTAAAGGCTATGCAGTGCCATTTTGGTGAAGGGGGTGGGGTTTTGGGAGGCAAAAAATGCTGCATTCAGTGTATAAGACGCACCCAGATTTTCAGCCTCTTTTTTGAGGGGAAAAGGTGCGTCTTATACTCCGAAAAATACAGTGCACACACACACACACACACACACGGCGTGCACACACACACACACACACACACCAGTGATGGGTTGCAGACGGTATGCACAGGTATGGGCATACCGGAGCCTGCCCGGAGCACCGGATACCGTTCCAGTACGGTGCTCCGGAGGGCCCACCCGCCCGCCCGAGCTCTTTACTGGTCTTTAAAGTCTTCAGCGCTTCCATGCACGCGCACAGGTTTAGGTTAGGTTTAGGTTTATTAGCACGTATAGCGCCTGTGCGACGCTCCGCTGAGCAGCTGGAGCATTGCGGAGGGATGCCGGGTGGTTGGAACGGGATCCAGAACCCACCACTCTCTCACACACACACGCAAGACAAATAATACGTATGCTATTTACACAGTGCTAGTCTTCTACAATTATTTTTGACCAACGTATTCATTCTAAATACATATGTAATCTCTTATTTCAGGTCTACTTAGGCTAATTTTTTTCATGTTCCGACTCCCACCTCGTGTTTCCAGCCATTGATAAAATCTATTCCATAGGTCATCATATTCTGTCTCTCCTTTGCTTTTTAATTCTAACGTTAGTCTATCCATTTCTGCACCTGTTAATATCTTCCTTGTTGTCTCCTTTTCTTTTTCTTTTTTTCAATCAAATTTTTATTTTTTATATTCTTTATACATATCAGTGTGTGAACGGTGTGGTAATTGGGTAACATACATTTCGGTACACATAAATAGTTTTATTATTCCTAAATATTACATTTCCTTTCCATTGTTTCATATTATTTATACATGTCTTTTATTATGACCTTTCCTTGGTGAACCATCTTTCTGTCCTTTTATATATCTTAACATATTAACATATAATTATTATTCCCCCTCCCAATATTTTCCTTCTTATCTCCTTTTCGGAAGGGGTATTTTCACTTTTCCATGCTGTGCATTCACCATTCTCACTGCTGTTAGGATGTGAAGTATTAGGTATATTGCTGTAACCTTCTGTAATAATACCTAATAGAAATAATTCTGGCTTGAATTCTATACAATGTCCAACCATTTTTTCTAGCCACATCTGAATTTGTAACCAAAATCTCCTTGCTTTTTTTTACAGGTCCATCACATGTGGTAGTAAATGCCTGGTCATGGTTTACCTTTCCAGCATTTTGGGGATGTATTGCTAAACATTTTAACCAATCTTGCCGGGGGGAAGATGCCACCTGTAAAACATTTTAGAATAGAATAGAATAACAGAGTTGGAAGGGACCTTGGAGGTCTTCTAGTCCAACCCCCTATTTAGGCAGGAAACCCTATACTATTTCAGACAAATGGCTATCCAACATCTTCTAAAGACTTCCAGTGTTGGGGCATTCACAATTTCTGGAGGCAACTTCTGTTCCACTGATTAATTGTTCTCACTGTCAGGAAATTTCTCCTTAATTCTAAGTTGCTTCTCTCCTAGATTAGTTTCCACCCATTGCTTCTTGTACTACCCTCAGGTGCCTTGGAGAATAGTTTGACTCCCTCTTCTTTGTGGTATCGGAAGACTGCTATCATGTCTCCCCTAGTCCTTCTCTTCACTAGATTAGCCATGCCCAAGTCAAGGTTTCTCTTTGTATGATGTAGCTAATCATGTCAATTTCCCATTTTTTCCCCAGAGTTTTTGCCAATTGTCCAAACCAATGTTGTGTCCAAAGTTTTTACCCCTTACGCCCATTGTCTCCTTAACTTGTTCTTCCTCCATTTTGTAGTCTCCATGCGGCACAGCCTCCCTGGGAGCATGATGTGAGCTTTGCCAGAGTGGTGGGGTACATGCTTTCATGAGCTGCAAACAGCTTTCTGATTTTACAATTTCTCTGTAGGCAGATTTCGTTCTCTTACAAAGTAGACTGGCAGCTCCTGTTTGTGTTGGCAAGGCTTTCCCCCTTTGACTTCCTCAAGAAGGAATGGTTGTTTTTTTTTTTAAAAGAGTTTAATTATTTTTTAGATACAAAAATAAACATTCCATCTTTCCTTAAGCAGTGTGTCGTCTGGGTAAAAACATCTCTATGCAAAATCGTTCCACTTTTGCCACATCTTTCACATTCATATTAACATTCTTTCCCTAAGTTCAGTATTACAACATATTGAGTATTTAAATGTTACGGAACTTTTCCTCCTCCTCCTCCTCCTCCTCCTCCTCCTCCTCCTCCTCCTCCTCCTCCTCCTCCTCCTCCTCCTCCTCCTCCTCCTCCTTCTTCCTTCCAAAATTTATATTTTTTTTATTTCTCTTACATACAATTTTAAGTATACATTCACATAATTGTTATTCTTCTTTACATTTGTCATTCTTATACATTTGTTATTTCATTTAATAGGTTATAATATACAGTTTGGATCGCTTTATTTGCCATCCCTTCCGCCTGTTGTAACACCACCTTATTTTCTCTTTCTTTTCTCCCTCCCTTCCTTCTCTACTTCCTTCCTTCCTCCTCTCCTTCCCCTTCCTTCTTCCCTTACCTTTCTCCTACTCTTCCTCTTCCCCTTCCTACCCTCTCTCCTTCTCTTTCCCTTCCATCCTCCTCTTCTTACCTCTTTCTTCTTTCCCCTGTCTTCCTCTCATTCTCTCCTCCTCTCTCCCTTTCTTTTTCTATTGTTGCAGGTGTCTCTTTCAAATCTCAGTTTATGTTTCCTTGGAATGGTATTTCCGCAAACCCAAATATAATTTAGTATCATTTCTTATTACCTTACCTTTGCTAATCTATTCTAACTGTTCTCCCCCCCCCCTGCTTTATATCTCGCTCTTCAATATATACTTCAATTCTTCTTCTTAATATCTTCTAGCAATAATATCATATCAACATTAAACATCATTATTCTCATTGTACACATACTAAAGTTTTCATCTTATTTATATCTCTAAGTATATTGTCTACTTATTTTTTTAGCTTTATTCATTTCCAAACTCCTTCTCCCCCACCCCAAACCATTGGTAAAATACTTCCCAAATCATATAATATTCAGTTTGCTCTTTCACCTTCATTGCTAATGTTAATCTGTTCATTTCTACACATTCTAATGTTTTGAGACTCTGAACTTAGGAGTGATTCCTGGATTGTGTTTATTTCCTCGGTGGTGGTTTTTTTTGCTGATAACGAAGGAAACTTCTCAACTCTGCTCTCTTTTGGACGAGTCAGAGAGAGGCACTGTTAGTAGGTGACTGAAAGTCTTAGTACTAGTACTGGCAGTGCGGGAGGTGGGGGGGACAAAACTGTGGCTGGAGCACAGCAGGAGTAGTGAGCTGTCCCCTCTGGAAAAAAAGGACACAGGGGGCTGGAGGATCTTTTGTTAACTCGACCTCCTGTTTTTTGTCGAGCTGACAAAGCATTCGCAATCATGGGGAATTTAGGCTTGAATGGGGAAGCTGGTTCCCAGCGCAGCACTGAGCCGCTGGCTGGCATGGGCAGCCAGGCTGCATTATCAGCTGAACCTGATGAGGTTGGCATTTCCTTTTCATCAGGCCCGGAGACAAGCCGGAGCAACAGAGGCAGGAAGTTCAGGGGTCACGAGCCTGGAAAACACCGGCAGGACGGCCGCTTGATCAGAGGGTGGATTATGGGAGGGAGGGAGGGAGGGAGGAAAGGGAAAAGGAAAGAAAGGGAAGGGAAGGAAGGAGATCAGAGGGTGGATTAAGGGAGGGAGGGAGGAAATGGAAAAGGAAGGAAAGGGAAGGAAGGAAGGAAGGAAGGAAGGAAGGAAGGAGAAAGGTCAGAGGATGGATTGAGGGAGGGAGGGAGGGAGGAAAGGGAAAAGGAAGGAAGGAAGGAAGGAAGGAGAAAGGTCAGAGGGTGGATTGAGGGAGGGAGGGAGGGAGGAAAGGGAAAAAGAAAGAAAGGGAAGGGAAGGAAGGAGATCAGAGGGTGGATTAAGGGAGGGACAGAGGGAGGGAGGAAAGGGAAAAGGAAGGAAAGGGAAAGAAGGAAGGAAGGAGAGAAGTCAGAGAGTGGATTAAGGGAGGGAGGAAAAGGAAAAGGAAGGGAAGGAAAGGAAGGAAGGAAATCAGAGGGTGGATTAAGGGAGGGAGGGAGGAAAGGGAAAAGGAAGGAAAGGGAAGGACAGAAGTCAGACGGCTGGAGACGTGAGGAGAGAAGCCAACTTGGCTTGCAATAGGAACTTCGGGGGCTGTGCTCCCTTCAGTCTGCAGTGTGTGTGTCCCCCCCCCCCTTGTGCCCATCCTTCAGCACAACTCCCAAATCTCGAGGGGAAAGATGCTGCTGGGATCTCGCCCTGCTCTGCTTTCTCCCAGATGGAAAAAAAAAACGAGAGAGAGAGAGAGAAAGAGACTGGGGAATTCCTCCTTCAAGCAGGTGCCAGGAACTTCTGCACCCCACTGTTGCCGAGCCCCGGATAGAGGGGGATTATAGCAGCTGCTGGCAATCGACTTCTTTCCGGGTTGGAGCCACAAGCAGGTGTAATTAACAGCGGAGGAGACTTAAGTCCCCTCCCTGGCTGAGACCCAGCCTCTGCCTTGAAGTATTGTTAAGGTTGGGGTTTTTATTGTGGGGGGGGGGGATGTTTGCATTTGTTGATTGTAGCAGCATGTGGCTTCTTTTGATCCCGTTTCAGAGAAATGCTTCAAAACAGACATTAACATGAATCAAACATTGAAAGTGTCTACTTCTTTTTATTTTGGTAAAGTTTTTATTTGATTTTAATACAAAATACAAACAGTCCATTAAGCAGTGTGTCCTCTGGGTGCAGATATTTCGTGCAATAACAATTAAATTTTACAATCCTATTCATTATTTATCTGTTCCTACTGTAGCAATCCTCTTTTTCAATTATTTAGCTCTTTTGGTTATACGAAGTCTAATTAATCCATTATAACACAGCTAATTTAACTTCTAGTTTTTATATTTATTCTGCCACCATCGATAAAATGCTTCTCATGTCGTATAATCATCCGTTTGTTCTTTCTCTTTGATTGCCGGTGTCAATCTGTTCATTTCTGCACATTCTAATGTTTTCCTAATCACCTTCTCCTCTGTGGGAATCTCTTCACTTTCCCAATTTTGTGCAAATACAATCCTAGCTGCTGTTATAACATGAATAATGAAATATACATTTTCTTTACTATGAGTTTCTGGTAAAACCTCCAATACCGTGGTAGGTTCCGGCAGAGATTACTGCTGGTTCACTCAGGGGCTAAAATCGCTCTGCCCATGCGCAGAAGCAAAAAACAAGATGACGCCACCGTAGGACTGAGAACCGGTTCAGGGGCGTGGCAGGCCTGGGTCACTGCTAGTTCCAGTGACCCAGACCGCCAAGCTACTACTGGTTCGGCCAAATTGGTCCAAACTGGTAGGAACCCACCACTTCCCCCAACAGGAATAGACAGTTTTAAGACTATATGTTGTATCAACTTTTCGCGCCAAATACTGTATTTTTTGGCATATAAGATGCACCTTTCCACCCCCCAAAAAGAGGGTGAAAATTTGGGTGAATGTAGCTCCACCCACCCCCACCAGAGATCAAAAACACGAGGCATGGAGGCAGCAATGGTCTGTGGCAATCCCTGCAGCCTAGAACAGCCGATTGGGGGTATTCCTGGATCGGGATGCTCTGTGCACAGTCACTCATGCCCTTGTCCTTTGTCGCCTGGACTACTGCAACGTTCTCTACATGGGGCTGCCCTTGAAGAGCACCCAGAGGCTTCAGTTGATCCAGAATGCGGCCACGCGGGTTATCATGGGTGTACCTAGGTGCTCCCATATTACTCCCCTTTTAGGTGGCCTGCACGGGTTGCCAGTTGTTTTCCGGGTACAATTCAAGGTACTAATTATGACCTTTAAAGCGCTCCATGGCTTAGGCCCAGGGTACCTGCGAGACCACCTACTGCCACCAGTAGCCTCCCACCATCCACTGTGATCCCACAGAGTTGGCCTCCTCAGGGTGCCGTCGGCCAGACAGTGTTGGCTAGCGACCCCCAGGGGGAGACCCTTCTCTGTGGGAGCGTCTTCCCTCTGGAATGAGCTGTCCCCGGAGCTTTGCATAATCTCCAACCTCCGGTCCTTCCGACGTGCCCTAAAAAGTTGGCTTTTCCAGCAAGCCAGCCTGGCCTGAACAGAATAAAATAAATGGTTAATGTAATTGTTAATTTTAATCTAATTTTTAAAATTGTATTCTTAATATTAATTGGGTTTGTTTTTGGATACTTTATTTCATTTCCTTTTTAACTTTTGTAATATGTTTTTCTTTTTATGTTGTACGACGCCCTGAGTCCTTTGGGAGAAGGGCGGCATATAAATCCAATAAACAAAGAAAACAAACAAATAAACAGTCTTTTAAAATGCAGATTTGGGCGATAACTTTCCCTCTCTTTCCAACTTCGACGGAGGAATCTTTCGGGAGTTTTGCAGATTTCACCTTGGGATGACTAGGATTCTCTAGAAAGAAAAGGGCTCCCTGGGAGGGATGGGAGAAGAGGTGGGGGGGGAGGATTTTCCTGGCTAAGAGGAGCAGGGGAATTCCTTCAACAGGGATGATGCGCAGTCCCAAGGAAGGCTGTGCCCCGTTCCGTTCCGCCAGGCCTCGCTTAGTAGAGGAGGCGAAGTCCAGGGAAGGAGACAAGCCAGGCGGCTGGGTGGGGGTGAGAGAAGCTGGCTCCCTCCCCACTAGAAATGCCACGGCGAATACGTGTCTCCTCCTGGGAAACGTGCCACAGATAAGGAGGCTGGCCTTCCTCTCCGCCTTTGCCAAAAAGTTGACTTTGGCTGCCCCTGCATCGATAGCGCTTGGCGGGAGAGGAAGCTGGATGCAGCTGGCAGGAAAATGTGGATCTTTACCCTTAACTGAGGTTAACGGCAAGGAAAAGAAGTTTCCAAACATCAGTTCTTCGTTTCCTCCCAGCCTTTTAAACCTCCATGAGCGGGAATGATTAACCCTTAAAAAGCTGGGAAAGCTCGGATCCCTGGAAGAGCCCGGGACATTTCATCCTCGGCCTTTCCCTGGTACGTAGCTGGCATTCTTAGAGTTGTCCCCACTCTCCCTTCTCCAACCCATCTGTCTGTTGCCTCTTTCATTGGCTGTCCGAATCACGTTGCTGCTACCGGGAGTGCGGCTATTACTAGACAGTGTAGCTTGGCTCACTTACAGGAGACATCTGGGAAAACATCGCAGCTTCCCGGCGCTTCCTTTGTCCCTCTGATCACCTGACGGCTGGCGGAGGCATGCCCGTGGGCTAGGAAACCAAAATGGCTGTGGGCATTTTAGGCTTATTGTTTAGGTAAAGGTTCCCCTCACACCTTATTTCCCAAGGTTAGCATCACCGTATCCTTTGGTTCAAACTTTCTGCCCATTTTTTTTAAAATGCATGAATTGAATACAATAATCCATTTAAAGTAGATTTCATTACTATTTACTTAGCTGACTGTGGATTTTCACTATTATTCCAAATGTAACACCTGAAGTTTCTGAATTACAGTTCAGCAAAAGGTTTCAGCCAGTTAAGGTGAAGGTAAAGGTTCCCCTCGCACATGTGTGCTAGTCGTTCCCGACTCTAGGGGGCGGTGCTCATCTCTGTTTCAAAGCCGAAGAGCCAGCGCTCTTCTGAAGAAATCTCTGTAGTCACGTGGCCGGCATGACTCAACGCCGAAGGTGCACAGAATGCTGTTCCCTTCCCACAAAGTTGCTTCCTAGTTTTCTACTTGCAGTTTTTATGTGCTTTCAAACTGCTAGGTGGACAGAAGCTGGGACAAGTAACGGGCGCTCACTCCATTATGCGGTGCTAGGGATTCGAACTGCCAAACTGCTGACCTTTCTGATCGACAAGCTCAGCGTCTTAGCCATTGAGCCAGTCATCCCTTCAAGATCAGAGTTCAATTCTCTGGATCCAGCGAAACTCTCTGTGTCCCACCTCAACTTCCCTCCATTGCTGACCTGCCACATTCCTTCCCTCCTTCCAAGTAGAGCAAATACCCCTGTTAAAAAAGGTAAACATTTTTTAATTTATTATTATTATATAATTGTATCACAGCGGCCAGTTGTTTTGCCGGATTTGGCATTGGTTACTAGTCGGGCCCCACCCAGGGGCCTAGGACGTCGTAATGTATTTTCGTAATATGCGTGCAGATCCAAGCAGTGCGGCTTGTTGCATTTGACTGATGGTGATTTTGTCAATTTTTAACTGTTTTAAATGTAATTCCAGTGCTTTTGGAATAGCACCCAGTGTGCCAATTACCACTGGAATTACCACTGCTGGTTTGTGCCATAGTCGTTGAATTTCGATTTTTAAGTCCTGGTATCTTGTGATTTTTTTCACATTCCTTCTCATCGACCCTGCTATCACCTATTAGTAATATTACTATTGTTATTATAATATTAATATTCTTAGTAATAATATTACTATTTCTATTATTATTATTTATTTATTTTGGGCGGAAGATAGATAGGAAGATAAGCAAGCCGATGATCTTCGGACTGAGGCTAGGGAATGGCTGAACTGCAACACACACACATACACACACAACTATACAGCGGGTTGCCACAAAAGCCTCAGCGCCATTCCTCAAACAACATCAAAGGATAGATGGGGCGGCCGTGTTTGCTGAGTAAGAAAAGTTCCTCCCAGGAAGGAATGAGATTAATTGTCTGGCACGCATACACACACACATACACACACACACACACACACACACACACAAAACATCCTCCAGAGGCTACTCCAGCCCGGTAGGAAGGAGGCGGGGAGGCAGATGCAGCTCAATACTTGCTGGACATCCAGGAAGGTCCCCACCTTTTGCCCCATCTCCAGGGAGGGCGAGAAAACCTCTGGCTGAACTGCTCCACGGAGCTGGAGCTGCCCAAGGGTGGGTGGGGCAAGGGTGAAATCCAGCAGGTTCTGGAGAACGAGTAGCGGAAATTATGAATAGTTCGGAGAACTGACAAATGTCACATGTGGCTGGGTCCAGAGTGGGGTAGGAATGCGGATTTTGCAGTATCCTTCCCCTAGAGTGGGAGGCACCGTGCTACGGTGGTTCTCCTCCTACCTCTCGGACAGGTCGCAGTCGGTGTTAGTGGGGGGGCAGAGATCGTCCCCTAGGCCCCTAAATTATGGGGTGCCTCAGGGCTCGGTCTTATCCCCCCTACTATTCAACATCTACATGAAACCGCTGGGAGAGATCATCCGCAGGCACGGGATTAGATACCATCAATATGCGGACGATACTCAATTGTATCTGTCCGCCCCGTGCCAACTCAATGAAGCGGTGGACGTGATGTGCCGGGGCCTTGAGGCCGTCATGGACTGGATGAGGGTTAACAAGCTTGTGCTCAACCCAGAAAAGACCGAGTGGCTGTTGTGTTTCCCTCCCAAAGATTTGGCTACTGTTCCATCACTCAGGCTGGGGGGTCAAATTTTATACCCCTCAGAGAGGGTTCGCAACTTGGGAGTCCTCCTGGATCCACAGCTGTCATTTGACCACCACTTAGCGGCTGTGACCAGGGGGGCGTTCGCCCAGGTTCGCCTGGTGCGCCAGTTGCGACCCTACCTGAATCGGGAGGCTCTCACAACAGTCACTCGGGCCCTTGTGACCTCTAGGCTGGAATACTGCAATGTGCTCTACATGGGGCTGCCCTTGAAGAGCATCCGGCGACTTCAGCTAGTGCAGAATGCAGCCGCGCGAGTGATTGCGGGTGCACCCCGATTCACCCGCATTACACCTATCCTCCGCGAGCTGCGCTGGCTACCTGTTGATCTCCGGATGCGCTTCAAGGTGCTATTAATCACCCATAAAGCCCTACATGGCAGTGGATCTGGATACTTGAGAGACCGCCTTCTGCCAATTACATCCCTGCGACCGATAAGATCCCATAGATTAGGCCTCCTCCGCATTCCATCGGCCAGCCAGTGTCGGCTGGCAACTACAAGGAGGAGGGCCTTCTCAGCAGTAGCCCCGACCCTTTGGAACGAGCTCCCCGTGGAGATTCGTACCCTCTCCACCGTCCAGGCCTTCCGCATAGCCTTGAAGAACTGGCTCGCCCGTCAGGCCTGGGGATAGGATAGTTGCCCCTCCCGAATGATGAATGTATGTTGTTTGCTATTTTATTACATGTTGTCCTACTGTCTGTATTCCCCCCCTTCCCAGTCTTTGTGTGAGCCGCCCTGAGTCCCCTCAGGGAAAAGGGCGGCCTACAAATTCTAATAAATACAAATACAAAAAAATAGAGAGGGGAGGGAATGGAGATTTTGCAGTATCCTTCCCCTGGAGTGGGGAGGGAATAGGGATTTTCCAGTATCCTTCCCCTGGAGAGGGGAGGGAATGGAGATTTTGCAGTATCCTTCCCCTGGAGTTGGGAGGGAATGGGGATTTTACAGTATCCTTCCCCTGGAGTGGGGAGGGAATGGGGATTTTACAGTATCCTTCCCCTGGAGTGGGGAGGGAATAGAGATTTTGCAGTATCCTTCCCCAGGAGTGGGAATGGAATGGGGATTTTGCAGTATCCTTCCCCCAGGAGTGAAGAGGAAATGGAGATATTGCAATATCCTTCCCCTACCACATCCACCAAGCCATGCCCATTAAGCCACACCACACCCACTAAACCACACCCACAGAACCGGTAATAAAAAAAACCATCACTGGGGGGAGATCAGGAAAACTGACCCACAGTGAGATTTGGACCTCTTTTAATGCAAGTCTTTGGATTTAATCTGTGTGTGTGTTTGTGTGTGGGGCTGCTTTTGCAGATCTCAGAGCACCTATGGCCTTGATGGACTCCCCTGAGCTGGCTTGAGACCTTCCCAAAATATTCCAAGCTCTTTCGCCTTCAATAAGGATGCGGTGGCTCAGGGGCTAAGATGCTGAGCTTGTCGATCAGAAAAGTTGGTGGTCCGGCGGTTTGAATCCTTAGTGCCTTATAATGGGGTGAGCTCCCTTTACTTGTCCTAGCTTCTGCCAACCTAGCAGTTCTAAAGCACGTAAAAAATGCAAGTAGAAAAAATAGGGACCACCTTTGATAGTTATGCCGGCCACATGACCACGGATACATCTTTGTGCCTCTGCTAGTAAAAATGGAGCATGGGCAGAGGGCTGCAGGTGCCCCTGACATGAGTGATGTTGAGCTGGCCATGCCACCCTGCCTATGCTTACCTGCCCCCCCCCAAAGTCAAACCCAACCCTTATTTGGACCTCAATGAAATCAAGTTTGACACCCCTGCTCTAGCAGAAGGTAGCTGGATGCAGTTTAACAGATGAACAGGGTTGGAAAGGATCTTGTAGGTCATCTAGTCCAACCCCCCCTGCCTCAAGCAAGAGACCCTACACCATTTCTGACAAATGGCAGTCCAGTCTCCTCTTGAAAGCCTCCAGTGATGAAGCTCCCACAACTTCTGAAGGCAACTTCTGTTCCATGGGTTGATGGTTCTTTCCATTGGTTGATGGTTCTTTCCATTGGTTGGTTGTTCTTTCTATTGGTTGAATGTTCTTTCTATTGGTTGATGGTTCTTTCCATTGGGTGATGGTTCTTTCCATTGGGTGATGGTTCTTTCTATTGGTTGATTGTTCTTTCCATTGGTTGATGGTTCTTTCTATTGGTTGAATGTTCTTTCTATTGGTTGATGGTTCTTTCCATTGGTGGATTGTTCTTTCCATTGGTTGATGGTTCTTTCCATTGGGTGATGGTTCTTTCCATTGGTTGATTGTTCTTTCTATTGGTTGAATGTTCTTTCTATTGGTTGATGGTTCTTTCCATTGGTGGATTGTTCTTTCCATTGGTTGATGGT
The DNA here is from genome assembly GCF_009769535.1 of Thamnophis elegans. Classification (NCBI taxonomy): domain Eukaryota; kingdom Metazoa; phylum Chordata; class Lepidosauria; order Squamata; family Natricidae; genus Thamnophis; species Thamnophis elegans. Next base: position 7,787,364 of record NC_045555.1, on the reverse strand, counting down.
TCTTTCCATTGGAGGATTGTTTTAGCATTGGTTCCAGCTTGCTTCTTCCCTCTCTGCTCCATCATTACAGGCCAGGGTGTCTCTTAGGCGCAGGACAAAGTTTATGGAAAAGGAACTGACGAATGTCAGTTGGGGCGAATGGTAGGTTTAATCATTAGTCTGATGGTGAACAAAGAATTCAAGGTGCCCTTGGAGGGGGGGGAGAGAAAGGGAGGGAGTTGGGAGCAGAAGAGCCAGTTGGATCTCACCCTGGCTAGTCAAGCACTTCTTGGCAGCCCCTTTGGACTATAAATGCCCAGAGGAGGGGAGAGCCTCTTTGGATATAAGGAGGGGAGGCACAATTGGGCACTGTTGGGCAGGTGGCATTTAGCCTTGTTCACCGAAGCAAATCTTTGGTCACTTATTTACCCCTTCTCCACGGAGGAGAAGCCGAGCGGAATTGGAGCCCCTGGGCTCAGCCCCACAATTTGCAGCTGTGAGCAGGTTGCAGCCTCTCCCTCCCAGGCACAGGTAGCTGTAGCTTTTTGACAGGGGCTGAGTGGGAATGTTATGTTTATTAAATCCTTGGATGTTCCCCTCCCCCAGTGCAGTGGTAGTTGTGCCCTTGTAATTCTCTCTCCCTCCCCTCTCTCTCTCACTCTCTCTCTCACACACACACCCCTCTCTTTTTCTCTCCCCCTCCCACTCTCTCATATCTCTCTCACACACATAGCTCTCCCTCCCTCTTTCATCTCTTTCTCTCCCCCTCCCTCCCTCTTTTATCTTCCTCTCTCTCTCTCTCTCTCTCTCTCTCTCTCTCTCTCTCTCACACACACACACACACACACACAAAACCTCTCTTTTTCTCTCTCCCACCTCCCACTGTCTCATATCTCTCTCACACACATCTCTCTCTCCCTCCCTCCCTATTTAATCTCTTTCTCTCTCTTTCTCTCCCTCTCTCCCTCCTTTATCTTTCTCTCTTTCTCACGCACACATATACACGTCTCTTTCCCTTCCTCTCTCTTCTCTCTCATCTCTCTCTTTCACACAGGTATCTCTCTCTCCCTCCCTCTTATCTCTCCCTCCCTCTTTTATCTCTCCCCTCCTCTCTCTCTCTCACACACACACATGCACACACAGGTCTCCTCCCTCCCTCTTTTCTCTCCCTGTCATCTCTCTCTTTCACACAGGCATCTCTCCCACCCTCTGATCCCTCCCGCCCTCTTTTATCTCTCCCCCCTCTCTCTCTCTCACACACACACACACATCTCTCCCTCTTTCCCTCCTTCCCTTTTATCTTTTTCTCTCTCACACACACACATCTCTCTCTTCCTCCCTCTCCCTCCTTCCCTCTTTTCTCTCTCATACACACACACACATCTCTCCCTCCCTCGCTCTCACATACATCTCTCCTTCCCTCCCTCCCTCTTTTATATTTCTGAAGAAATGCAGGGCTTCTCTGAAGGTTTTGGGGCGATGGAAGGCCTTTGACTCACTTTAAAGAAATCTAAATGTAATAGATCTGTGTCTCCTGTGTGACCAGGGAGTTGGACTAGATGACCTCCAAGGTCCCTTCCCACTCTCTTACTGTTAAAAGGAACTTGTAGCAAAGGCAGCTGAAAACTAAGTGTTTGGCTGATAGGACGTTGCCGCCCCCTCCTGGTCAGGGAAATCATGGGACATTCCTCACCGAAAAGATTTACAGTTCAGGTTAATTCTGCAATTAGAAATTGGCTTTTTGCGGCTGTGATTCAAAATTATGAGTTCCAGAGCTGTCTTTTAAGTTGCCTTGGATGGCTGCTGCGCTTAAGAAAGTCATGAGGTTGTGGAGTTACAGCGACACATTCTGTGCTATCTGAAAGTTCCATTTTTTAAGCATCCCTTTCCTTTTTTCCCTATGGGCTGGCTTTTTGGGCGGGGTGTCAGTTCCTGCTGAATGCAAAATTATATTATATAATTTTTAAGGGGGGAATTGAAAAAAAAAAGGAAAATTTTGAAAATTGCCAGAGACATAAGATCAAATGAGGTATAAAGCTCTAGTAAGACCATACCTAGACTACTGCATCCAGTTTTGGTCACCATACTTTAAAAAAGATGTGAAGACTCTAGAAAAAGTGCAGAGAAGAGCAACCAAGATGATGAGGGGACTGGAGGCTAAAACAGACGATGAACGATGGTTACAGAAACTGGGCCTGGCTAGTCTGGTGAAGAGAAGGACTAGGGGACGCATGATAGCAGGCTTCCAATATCTGAGGGGCTGCCACAGAGAGGAAGGGGGTCAAGTTATTCTCCAAAGCAACTGAAGGTCAGACAAGGAATAATGGATGGAAACTGAGCAAGCAAAGATTCAACCTGGAAACAAGGAGGAAATTCCTGACAGTGAGAACAATCAACCGAAGGAACAGAAGTTGCCTTCGGAAGTTGTGGGAGCTTCATCCCTGGAGGCTTTCAAGAAGAGATTGGACTGCCATTTGTCAGCAATGGTTTAGGTCTTCTGCTTGAGTGGGGGGGAGGGGTGGACTAGAAGACCTCTAAGGTCCCTTCCAACTCTGTTAATCTGGCTTATCAAAGAAAGAAGCAACCCAGAACTAAGGAGAAATTACCTGACAGAGAGGACAATTTACCAGTGGAACGGCCTCCCTCCAGAAATTGTGGGTGCTCCATCCCTGGAGGCTTTCAAGAAAAGACTAGACAACCATTTGTCCAGAATGGTATAGGGTCTCCTACTTCTGAGCAGGTGTTGGACTAGAAGACCTCTAAGGTCCCTTCCAACTCTGTTATTCTGCATTTGTGGCTCATTTGTTACACTCTTTAAAAATCTCCTTCTCTGGACCTATGAGACCAAAGCATGCTACAACCACGTTACTAACTATAAAAATAAATGCAGCAATTTATTGTGGCAATTTTTAACCATTTTATTTTAACCATTTTATTTAGTAAAATGTTCAGTATTTAACAAAGCAGCATTGCTTGCCTGCCCAGCTCAATGGCCAAAACGCCTCGGCCCATTCAGCCTGCTTCTGTGTTGTCCACTCTCAGAATAATTGCATCTCCACGGAACAAGATCCCCTTGTTTCTGTCAGGGTAATGAGGATTTAAAGCTGACCAGCCAATGTAAGGTTGTAACTTAATCTGATGAAATGAGGATGAGTCGGCGGAGGTATTGCTGCTTTAAGAAGCTGGGTTATTGCCCCTTTAAGAAACTTTAAGAAGCTGTCTATATAAAGGAGGCCATGAGGAGCATATCTCTCTCCTTGTGTATCCCTCTCCTAGTGTATCTCTCTCCTCATGTATTATCTTCATAGTAGTTCTCCATGTAGAGTTGGAGATTGCTTGCTTGTCTAACTGTGCCTAGAAGGTGTGTGTATGTATGTATGTATGTATGTATGTATGTATGTATGTATGTATGTATGATACTTTTTGGACTATAAAATACACCGGAGTATAAGATGCACCATGATTTTGAAGAGGCAAATTTAAAAAAAAAGGTTTTGTACTCTGCAGGCCTCCCAAATCCTCTGCATGCCTCATTTTTTTTTGCACAAAAAAGGGCATGCAGAGATTTGGGAGGCTTGTAGAGTGCTCCTGGGAGGTGCCCCCCTCCAAATGAGCAAAAAACAGCCCATTTTATGCAAAAATGGGCCTGTTTTTGCAAAAAACAAAAAGGCCATGCAGAGGCTTTGGGAGGCTTGTGGAGTGCTCCTGGGGACTGGGGGGGGGACAAAAACTAACAAAATTGGCCCGTTCTTTGCTTGTTTTTGCCCTCCCCAGCCCCCAGGAGCACTTTACAAGCCTCCCAAAACCTCTGAATGTCCATTTTTGCAAAGGGAGCAGGGTTTTGGTAGGCCAAAAATGCTGTATTCAGTGTGTAAGATGCAGCCAGATTTTCACCCTCTTTTTTGGGGGGGGAAAGGTGCGTCTTATACTCGAAAAATACGGTATGTATATATATCCTGTATGCCTTGTATATAGAAGTCTTTGTATATAAACCACTATTTGTAAGACAAACCTCTGTGTCCTGTATTTTGCTCTGGGGTTGTCTCAAAATAGTAGTCACCACTGTGCAAACACTCGGACAGTTTCCATTTAGTTTCTCTGTGGGTTTGAGGGTCGTGGAAATCCCTGATATGCGCCCAACTCTTTTGAAGAGGTAATCAAGGCCTCCGCTTTACCTGAAGCCTCTTCGGACTCACGGTTACCCCATTTCCAGGCTTGGAAGCCGCCTGTGGGTAGTTCCGAGGCGAGACATCTCCTTCGGTTGTTAGACGCAGCCAGGCCTAGCGGAGGTAGGGAGTCGGATCGAGCCTCCTGGGAATTCCTGCCTCGAGGTTTCAGTGGCTTGTTAGCCACGAAATCCAGTCTTGTCTCTGGGCTCTAGGGAGGAAAAAAAAACCTGCAATTAGCCAGACCCGTGATGGCGAACCTATGGCACCCGTGCCACAGATGGCACGCGGAGCCCTCTCTGTGGGCACGCAAGCTGTTGCTCAGCTCCACCCTGCATGTGTGTGCACCTCCTGCTGGCCAGCTGATGTTCGGGTCTGTGCTGCGCATGTGGGAAGGGCATGTGCATGCACAGGGTGGAGGGAGCATAGAGGGGGTGCAGCGTGCCCCCCACACTCTGTTTTTGATGCCCAGAGGCTTCAGGGAGGGCCTCTGGAGTCCGGGGAAGGCCGTTTTCGTCCTCCCAGAGGCTCAAAGAAAGCCTCTGGAGCCTGAGGAGGGCGAAAATGTTGCCCTTCCACCATGGTGCAGGAGGCCGAGTAGGCCGCATGGGAGTGGGTGGATCATGTGCGCATGTCCTGGGCCTTGAGTTTGACACCCCTGCTCTAGAATGAGAGCACCTCCATCAATCAGTGGAGTACCCGAAGGCTCTGTTTCAGGCCCAGTACTCTTCAACATCTTCATCAATGATTTGGATGAGGGAATAAATGGGGAACTCATCAAATTTGCAGATGACACCAAGCTGGCAGGAATAGCCAACACTCCAGAAGACAGGCTTAAGATACAGAAGGATCTTGACAAACTTGAATATTGGGCACTATCTAATAAATTGAAATTCAATGGTGAAAAGAGTCAGGTTTTACATTTAGGCAGCAAAAACAAAATGCACATGTACAGTATAGGTGGTACCTTGTTCAACAGTAGTAACTGTGAGAGGGATTTTGGAGTCCTAGTGGACAACCGTTTAAATAGGAGCCAGCCGTGTGCAGCAGCTGCCAAAAAAGCCAACACAGTTCTAGGCTGCATCAACAGAGGGATAGAATCAAGATCACATGAAGTGTTAATACCACTTTACAATGGCTTGGTAAGGCCACACTTGGAATACTGCATTCAGTTTTGGTCACCACGATGTAGAAAAGATGTGGAGACTCTAGAAAGAGTGCAGAGAAGAGCAACAAAGATGATTAGGGGACTGGAGGCGAAAACATGAAGAACGGTTGCAGGAATTGGGTATGTCTAGTTTAATAGAAAGAAGGACTAGGGGAGACATGATTGCAGTGTTCCAATATCTCAGGGGTTGCCACAAAGAAGAGGGAGTCAAGCTGTTCTCAAAAGCACCTGAGAGTAGAGCAAGAAGCAATGGGTGGAAATTAATCAAGGAGAGAAGCAACTTAGAACTAAGGAGAAATTTCCTGACAGTTAGAACAATAATCAGTGGAACAGAAGTTGCCTCCAGAAGTTGTGAATGCCCCAACACTGGAAGTCTTTAAGAAGATGTTGGATAGCCATTTGTCTGAAACGGTATAGGGTTTCCTGCCTAGGCAGGGGGTTGGACTAGAAGACCTCCAAGGTCCCTTCCAACTCTGCTATTGTATTGTATTGTAAACAGAGGGAGTCATGTCCTGACCAGCAGCTGCTGTAATCTGGAGTCCTCTGTAACCAAAGATAGCTTACATCACAAACATCTCTCATTGACTGGAGAGGAAAACAACTCACTTGCTGTCTGCCTTGAGGACCAGCTGTCTGCTTTCATCTCTGTGGTTCTGGGCTACGGAGAGGTAGAAGCTCCATTCTGGGAGTCCCAAGGATTTTGTTCTGAAAAGTTCAGCTTTGACATGACCAGTCCAGGCGTAGTCCATCACCAAGAAGCGCCCGTCTCTGGGAGGAACAGAAAGAGGGAGACATTTTGTGGCTGTGCTAGATCTGTTTTCTGTATTCGCTGGCAGGGGGCAGCAGGAGGCCGTTGCAGCTGAAAATGTAGCTTGGCAGCCCGTTTTCGCTGGCAGAGCACTCAGGCCACCATGTTCTGACTGAGGCTTCCCAAGAGGCATGAAGCAAACTCCTTGTCGCGACAAAAACCCTTTTATTAATTTGCTGTGAATTCTGCTCATTCACATCCAGCAAAGTCTTTCGAGGGAGGATTTATCTGGCTTGGAGAGCTGCCAGGCCGATATCTGCAAAACGTGGCAAGGAGTCACAAACCAATGAAGCGAACTAATTGTCTCCTGCAAACTCCACTCCCCTTTCGCTCCTCTTTTATTTCCTCTGGGAAGGGCCATTCATCGTCCACCGGTGGCCTTCCTCCTAAGTTGACCCCGGTTCTTTAGCTCTTCCCTTCATCTGGCAACTCTCTGCATGCACATACTGGGAACAGGCTCCAGCTGTTCATCTGACTCACTGATATCTGACTCTGAAGGCAGCTGATAGCTGGCATACGGCCCTGGCTCGCTCTCTGCCTCCAACACAGAGCCCTCATCGGAGCCTTACCCAGACTCCAGAACTGGCCCATGTTCCTCCCCAACCTCCTTACCTTCTGAATCTGCTTCCAGCTCTGCTGATCGCTGGCGTGCTACAACACACCACAGATGCCCCTGACATGAGTGAAGTCAAGCTGGCCATGCCCACCCCGGTCCCCGAGGTCAAACACAACCCTGATGCAGCCCTCAACGAAATTGAGTTTGAGACCCCTGAACTAGCAGATATATTTCCCAGGACTCCGGATTCCTAACTAGGCTGGGTGAGGGTCTTTCGAGGTGGAGGGGCACTTACTCCTTGAGGTGAGATAGCAGCAGCAAGTCGTTGAAGAGGTGCAGATGGATGGACTTCATGCTGACCTGGGGCCGATAGCCGAGTCTGGCCTCTTGGATCAGGACCTGCAAGAGCTCTCCTTCGTGAACCAGCCATCGACCCTGGCTGAAGTGAGGAAGAGGCTGCAGAAAAGGAAGGATGGAGGCTCAGCTTCCTTCAGGAAAATATGAGAGCAGCTCAGAAGGGCATCTCTTGGGACACTCGGCTTCTAAAGTTTGTGGCAGAGTGTCAGGGTTCCAAATAGCATCCAAAAGTAAATCAGAATCCATGTATTGCTCAAAGTTCCCATTTATTAATAGAGACATGTTGGCACATCTGGGAAAACCTGAATCTGAAAGCTTCCTGGTTTTCCCCACCCAGTTGAAAGTTCAAGATCTTGCCCCCACACCCACAAATCCATCCCATGGTCCCCATCTCCCACTACCATGTTGGCAATTTCCACCCATCCAGTTCTGGTCAGGTGCAGAGGTGCAGAGACAAAGGATGACCTTGGCTGCCTAGAAAGAATGTTGTTATGGCTACTTATCATCTAACTCCATACAATCCCCACTCCCATTTTCCCACAATAGAAAATGCATAGTAGAATAATAGAAATTGTGTCAGGCCAAAGACCCAAAAGAAAACATATCTTCAGGCCTGACACAGACAATCTGATCCAGGCTACCTTAGGCAGGTGGGATGTGACGGGAGAAAGAGACTGTGAGAATTAAACTGGCGGGCTTTGGCTTAGGGTTTAGCTTTCCCTCCAAATAAATGCATTTCTCCCCCCCCCCCTTTGAAAAACATGGCAAAATGGAGCATCACAGTGGGTTCTTCAAAAGAGAACAGGGGCTTGGCATTCCCGCCACAATTTTCCTCTGAAGTAAAATTCAGAATTGTTTTAAGTTGCAAATAGTTTGCCAGCTACCCTGTTTCCCTGAAAATAAGACCTCCCGGATAATAAACCCAATTGGGCTTTTGAACACATGCACTAAAATAAGTCCTCCAAAAATAAGCCCTCCTCAAAAATATTGCAACACAGCAGCAGCCATGAGGTGACCACGCTTGCTGCCTCCTGCACCTCAAAAATAATAAGACCTCCCCCCAAATAAGGCCAAGCGCTTATTTCAGAGATCAAAAGAAAAGAAGACCCTGTCTTATTTTTGGGGAAACACAGTAATTGGTATCGAAGGAGGAACTGACATAACACACTTTGTTCTCTTTTAAATTGCCAAGACTGGCAACTCTACTGACCAATTGGCAGAGAAATTGGCACTGTGATGTAGGCAAGCAGAGAGATGAAAAGAGGATATAACAAGAGATTCAATTTTTCTTGTTTCGGCCAGGATGAGACGTTTTCTTGTCCAGCGTCCTGCTCAGAGGTGGGCTCCTACCAGTTTGCACCAGTTCGGTAGAACCGGTTCGTCAAATCTACCGAGCCGGTTAGAAAAGGTTCCCCCAGTGGACCTGGAAAGCAGGCCACACCTACAGAAGAGGTTCCAAACATTTTTGAAACCCACCACTCACACACACACACACACACACAGACTGACACAGAGAGAGAGAGAAAGAGAAAGAAAGGAAGAAATAAATAAAGAAAAAAGAAAAAAGAAAGAAAAAGAGTGAGAGAGAGATGAAAGAAAAAAGGGACAGAGAGACAAAAGGAAGGAAAGAGAGAGAGAGAGAGAGAGAGAGAGAGAGAGAGAGAGAACACATGGCCGGCAAGCCACTCCTACCAGGTCACATGGCCAGCAAGCCACTCCCACAAAGGAGGCCACACCCACAGAGTAGGTTCCAAAATTTTTTGAAACCCACCACTGGTCCTGCTAGTCAGACACTTTGAAGAATCATGTTGGTAGAACATAAAAGAGAATTTCCTCTTCTGTGGGACAGCCTGCGAATATGCAGAACTGCACCTTGTACTCAGTGGTTAAATTCATTTTTTCCCCTATTGGTGTCAGGTTTCCAAAAAATGCCCTAATTGATTCACGAGTCTCGAGCCATGCCTCACCCCGGCAACTTTAAGAATTGACAACCGGTTCTGTGGGCATGGCTTGGTGAGCATGGCTTGGTGGTGGTGGGAATCATGTGACTGAGTGGGTATGACCAACTTTACATCACTCATCGCAAGCCACCAAGCCACGCCCACCAAGCCACGCCAACAGAACCAATAGAAAAGTTTGGCCGGGCAAGTCTTCTAACGTTCAACCTGGCTGCTTCTCGCCTCCTCCTCATGTTTGCTCTGTGTGTATGAACCCAAGAAGGAGGAGAGAAGTAGCCACGCTGAATGCTGCGGTGTAGGGTTTTTACAGTGAATCATCTGAATGGTCCTTGGAACTGAGGTTACACGTGTAAGCAAAAACTGCAGCAATCTGCAGAAAATATTTGCCTGTCAGCTATTCTTTGCTTGCAGTGTTCTCAGGCATGGTTCGAGGACACGGGATGAAACAAAGTAATGAACCTGCAACATTTTATTCACTCATTTGATAACACTTGATTTATTCAGCTATAACAACGTGAACGTTCTCACGTATACCAATGATGTAAGGACTAACCAATTATTGTGCCTTGGAGACTTGTTAGCCAATAATGATATAACACGTAAAGTAGGTAGAGCTAAGAAGCTGCAAACACAATAAGAATGATGTTTCATGATTAATAATTTTGCTGTTGATTCTGCTGTTGATTCTCATGTCAATTCTGGTTGCTCAATAAACTTCTGTTGATTCAGCTATCCGTGGATTGGATTATTTCTTCCATCTTCAGCCTCGGGACCCTAAATGCTACACTGCGGCAGAGAGAAGCTGATCTGGTTGAGGCAGGTGGCGGCTCTGGGGCCTCGGGGAATGGTGCATCCCTGCGCCCCAGACCCCAACCCAAGGCAAAGGACGAGTGGGTGGCAGGCATTGCTTACCTTTGGTGAGCTGAACGGGTGAGGTGATTAGCTGGACGATGTGGTGAAGGCAACATATATAGGGCAGGAGTGGGAGGGCGGGGCGAATGTCTGGAAGGGGCGAGTGAGTAGCCAGAAGGGGTGAGTGGCAACCAGGTGAGCAGGTGACTGGGCGGGCCTGGGTGGGGTCAACCAGGGGTGTTTTAAGTGGTTCGGTGAACTGATTCAAATCATCCCTACCGGTTCGCCAAAACCAGTCCGAGCCAGTCGAATTCCACCCCTGCTTGTACTGCCTATTAATTTGTCACAACCCCAACAGTATTTTTATCCAAGCAGTTTCATCGATGATCCTAGGAGCAGCTGCAATTTCTTTCAAACCCTTAAGGAAAACAGGATGTTGTAGCCCTTACGGTGGATCGCGGTATTTATATCCACAATTATAACGATTATGGTAATCCGTGATAACTTTTCACGTGCATGAAAGGTCAACTCACTTTGGTCTTGGAGAAGTCCATGCGTTTTTCCAGCATCACCAGCTCCTCTTTCTGTTCCATGGCTTGGACGTTCCTGTTGCATTGGGACACGATCTGAGAAAAGGCAGGACAAGAGGTTTGTCTCGCGCGGAAAGAGCCATCCTGGGCCAAAGCGGAGGAGCCTGACAGCCAGGAAGGACAAATGGAAGGAAGGAGCCAGGAAATGCAAATTAGGAAGGGTCTCCCCCCCCCTGGCAGCACTTACCTCCCCCACGGCCTCGTGGGCCAAGCCCACCGATTTTGCCAGCTCGGAATCGGGTCCAGCCCATTTCAGGATGTTCTGACAGGGAGGGAGAGAAAACCACAGGCATGTCAAACAAGTCACCTGGTTCTCTTCGCACCCCCCCCCACCACAACAGGGGGCAAATCAGAGGTGGGTTCCTACCAGTTCGCACCACTTCGGTAGAACCGGTACGTCAAATCTACCAAACCGGTTAGAAGAGTTTCCACCAGTGGACCCAGCAAGCAGGCCACACCTACAGAAGGGGTTCCAAACATTTTTGAAACCCACCACTGACACACACACACACACACACACACACAGACTCACACAGAGAAAGAGAAAGAAAGAAAGAAAGAAAGAAAAAAAGAAAGAAAAGAAAGAAAAGTGAGAGAGAGATGAAAGAAAAAAAGGAAAAAGGACAGAGAGACAAAAGGAGGGAGGGAGGGAGAGAGAGAGGGAGAGAGAGAGAGAGAGAGAGAGAGAGAGAGAGAGAGAGAGAGAGAGAACACATGGGCGGCAAGCCACTCCCACAAAGGAGGCCACACCCACAGAGTAGGTTCGAAAAAATTTTGAAACCCACCACTGGGGCAAATGGTCGTGATTGGGGCCGCAAATTACGTGGGATCAGAACTGGCTTCACTTGGAAATGTCATTTAATTAGGGCATCCGTCGGAACCCTGACAGCAGGTGTCGGGATGTACAAGGTCTGGCGGCAACTAAAGGTAAGTAGTAAGGCAGCTCCACCTCTACCTTAATTTTTACCTGTGCACCTGGAGTGGGCGGGATCTTATTTGGGGGATAGGTCTTATATTGGGCGCACATCTAAAAATCAAGTTAGGACTTCTGGGGTAGGTCATATTCTTGGGGAAACACAGTAGTAAGTGGAATAAGCATCCCTCCCCTCCCCACCTGTAGTAGGATCTTGAGCCGAGTGATTCTCTGGAAGGGCAACACCAGGAATGCTTTCAAGGGCTGCCTCTGGCAGACGGGCTGCTCCTCCAGCGTGCGCAGAACCTGCAGGAAGCGGCTGTTCCCCTTCCTAGCTTGGTGGAGGGAACAAAGAAAAGTTTTCAGGAGGCCCCAAGGGCACTAATGCAGACCCCAATTGATCGGAGCTGAGGAAAGCTAGGCCTAAGGTGGACGTAGAGTGGGGAGGTAAGATGGGCTCTCTTGAGCCCATCTGGACTAATATCCCACGTGAATCTGTGGAACGAGACAAGGGCATACTTTGCCTAGAGCAGGGGCTGGCAGCCTTGAACACTCAAAGCGCCACAAAGATCCTAACTGGAAGCCCCCCGTTGAAATTCTGGAGCCGACTGGAAGTCTGGTTCCCTGACCATAGAGTCTCCTCCTAGCACAGTATCCTTTTTCCTCTGCCAACTGGATGTCTGGTTCCCCCACCATAGAGTCTCCTCCTAGCGAGGTGTCCTTTTTCCTCTACCTGTCTTAACCGAAAGCCCTGTCAATTGAGGAGCCAACCTGGAAACCCACCCCTTACCATAGAGTCTTCTCCTGGCGCTTTCCCCCTCCCACTAGGAACTCCCCTCAAAATTGTGGCACCGACCATCAACAGGGGGCCGCAGCAGAGGGATGAAAAGAGCCACATGCATTTCCAGAGCCACAGGTTGCTGACCCCTGGCCTAGAGCAGCGGGCCACCGATGGAGTGGTCCCTTGCTGCAGCTGGCGACCCCCGACTCTTCTGTCAGCCCAGCTGCCCCCCTGCATCCCCTCTGCTCCTCACATCAGCCGTTGCATGAGCTGCTCCTGATACATCTGGTTGGTGACATAGGGAACGTAAGCCCGGTGGAAAGCAGGGCAGTTTTTCAGGACCACTTCCCCGAGACCCGGCAAGAAGACGTCCTGATCCAGATGATCCTCCAACTGCAGCAGAAACCTGCAGGGGGCAGAAAGGAGGAGGAGGAGGAAGAGGAGCATGTTGAATGCCCTGCAGGTGATTGTCCTGGGAGGCTTCCAAAGGCCTTGGCGGGTTAATGAAGAGGAGCAGAAGAGGGAGGGGAAACAAGGGCCACCTTACCTCTCACTGGTATCCTTGACTTGCGAGAGATTGGAAAAGAGCTGCTGCACTTGGGCCTCCGTGACAGCCCCACGCAAGGCGGGAGACAGCTGGAAGTGGAAGACGGCCACCTGCAGGCTGCGCAGGTAGGAGGCCTCGGAAGTGATCACCTCAAACATAGCCTGCCAACAGAGACAAAAGCAGATGGGTTGCTGGGAGCGGAAACGAATGTTGCCAAACCCACGGATCGTTCCTACGGTGCTTGTCAAATCAAGGCTGCAGGGAGGGATTAGATTCCCTAGAGCAGTGATGGCTTTTGGCATGCCAAAAGCACATGTACATGTTCGTGCACCCATAATGCAATGCACGTGTGACACACCCCCCGTGCACCCCACCCCCTGTGCATGCATGTACAATCCCCCTGCACTCCCCCTGCGCATGCACACGAACCCTCTGTGCTACCCACCCATGCATGTCCCCCCCACGTTCCCCACCCTGCACATGTGCATGTAATCCCCTACACCTCGTGCATGCACACGCATCTCCCACATCTGCCCCCCCCCACATATGCATCAGAGGCCCAAAAACCAGCTGGCCAGCAGGAGGCGCATCCACGCGCGGTGGAGCTGAGCTGAGCTGGGGCTCACGTGCCCGCAGAGAGGGCCCTGTGTGCCACCTGGGCCACGCGTGCCACAGGTTTGCCATCACGGCCCTCGAGTAAAACACAACTTCTGCAAAACGCTGCACCCTTTTGCAGGGAATTCCGTGTAGACCAGGCCAGATCAACATTATTTAGCAATAGCAATAGCAGTTAGACTTATATACCGCTTCATAGGGCTTTCAGCCCTCTCTAAGCGGTTTACAGAGTCAGCATATCGCCCCCAACAATCCGGGTTCTCATTTCACCCACCTCGGAAGGATGGAAGGCTGAGTCAACCTTGATCCGGTGAGATTAGAACCGCTGAACTGCAGATAACAGTCAGCTGAAGTGGCCTGCAGTACTGCACCCTAACCACTGCGCCACCTCAGCTCCTATATTTGCGGTGTTGTAAGCTCTTTGCCCACGTGCAATTTGGAAAGTTTTTCGGTTTTTCTCTAGTAAGCTTAACGAGAACCTTCTGGGTCAGGCAGCCAAAAATTATTTCCATGTGCCACTTAAATGTGCGGCAATGCAGTCTTGAAAAGTCTTTAAATCTTAACTACCATGTTTTCCCCAAAATAAAACAGGGTCTTATTTTCTTTTGACAACCCCCCCCTGAAAGAACCACTTGGACTTATTTTCGGAGAGGTCTTATTATTTTTTAGGTGCAGGAGGCGGCGAGCGTCGTCACCTTGCGGCTGCTGCTCTGTTGCGATATTTTTGGGGAGGGCTTATTTTCAGGGGAGGGCTTATTTTACCGCATGTGCTCAAAAGCCTGATTGGGCTTATTATCCGGGGAGGTCTTATTTTGGGGAAACATGATAGTTAAACTTTTGGACAGGCAAAATCGTGCCTATCTCTCTCCCTCCTGGTTTAAAATCAGCCTCTGCCCCCAGAATGTCTAGTTCCAGGATTCTGCTCAAAAGCAAGGCGCAGCCATTAACTCCCTGATAGAGTTGTTCTAAACTACTGCAAACTGTGGACAAATGGCATTAATTAAGAATTCCCCTTCTTTGCTTCCTTCTCTCAGTCAGGGCGTGAACCTGATCCATTGTTCCAATCATCTAGATCTGATGGCGATCCTTTTTGGCACCGAGTGCCCAATCTGGAATGCTTGTGCATGAGTGTGTACGGGCGTGTGCCGGAGCACCAGAAATCTGAAGATCAGCTGGCTGGCGCATGCATGTCTGTTTTTGGGGCAGTTTGGGCTGTTTTCGGGACATTTTCCAGGACATTTTCCAGCTGTTTTTCATGGACATTTTCTGGCTGTTTTTCATGGACATTTTCTAGGCCCTTTTTGGCTCAAAAAATGGCTGGAAAACGGCCCGGAAAATGGCCCCCCAAAAACACCAAAATAGCTCAGAAAACAGCCTGGAAAACTGCCTGTTTTTTGGCCATTTTTTGATACATTTTTAGGCAGTTTTCTGGCGCTCCAATGCCTGTGAAGACCAGCTGGCCGGGGCACATGTATGTGCTGGAAACCAGAAGAGCAGCTGGCAATGCCACGCATGCCAACAGAGAGGGCTCTGCGCGCCACCTCTGGCACGCATGCCAGAGGTTCGCCATCACAGGTCTAGATTTTGCCTCCTGCCTGCAACCCTCAGAGACGCCTTTGCTGCTGCCTGTGCCCTCCCTTCCCCACGGTATGCCTTTCTCGGGTACCTCCTGAAGGTGGCGCTGCTGCGACGGGAGGCCCTCCAGCAGCCCTCTGCTTTTCACCTCCGGGATCTCTTGCCAGAAGGAGAAGCTGTAATCGCGCTGGGGGGAGAGCGAGGCAGCCCCTAGCAGGGCGGAGGAGAGCAGGGCGGCGGTGGAGAGGCCAGCACTCACCGGGAGGGCCCGGGGTTGCTGCTCTGGCGCCTTCAGCCGGTTCATCCCAGGGTTTTGATGGAGGGGCTCTGAGCGGAAAAGTGGGACAGAGAGAGATGCTCAGTCCAGTGCCCCAAAACCAGTAGGACCAATGCCAGCCATCCTTCTCAGTAAATGTGCAAAAGCATTGCCTCTGCGCAGGAAGCCTGCTGATGAGGAAAAGGCTTCCTGGGCATTGCTGGCGACTAGGGATCCTTCCTTCCACCCAGGGGTGGGTTCCGGCAGGCACTACTGCTGGTTCGCTCATGTGTGTGCACATTTTGCGCACACGTGCTTGATATGCACTGCGCGGGCATGCACAGTGCGATTAAAATTATTCTGACCATGTGCAGAACTGAAAAACAAGATGGTGCTGCGTATGGCGGCGCCCCAAAAACCGGTTCGGGGCCGTGGCAGGCCTGGGTCACTGCCGGTTCCAGCAACTCAGGCTGCCAAACCATTACCAGTTTGGCCGAACCGGTCCAAACCGGTAGGAACCCACCACTGCTTTCGCCCCAGTGATAACCCCGAGATGAAGGTTCATTTCCATACTGCATTTTGATTCTCTCTGCTGATGGTCAACTTCCTTCATCCCTTTTCCAGAACTTTTCCAGAGTGTTCTAGAAGCAAGAGAGAGAGGGGGAGGGGGAGGGAGGGAGGGAGAGAGAGAGAGATAAATTGGGGAGACGTTGGTTGTCCTCGTTGCCTGGTGTCTTTCTATCTTTTGGTAAATTTGGAAAATGCCCTCGAATTCTCTTTGGGTAAAAGATTCAAAGCCCCTCCTCGTGCGTGGTTGTTTTACAAAGAGATGTACCCAACAGTGGGATTCACAGAAGTTTGCCACTGGTTTGCAAAGGTGAGCACGTGCGCGCCAGAGGTGGTATTCGGCAGGTTCTGATGAGTTCTGGAGAAGCGGTAGCCGAAATTTTGATTTGTTTGGAGAATCAGTAAATACCACCCCTGGAGTGGGGAGGGAATGGGGATTTTGCAGTATCCTTCCCCTGGAGTGGGGAGGGAATGGGATTTTGCAGCATCCTTCCCCTAGAGTGGGGAGGGAATGGGACTTTTGCAGTATCTTTCCCCTGGAGTGGGGAGGGAATGGATATTTTGCAGTATCCTTCCCCTGGAATGGGGAGGGAATGGAGATTTTGCAGTATCCTTCCCCTGGAGTGGAGAGGGAATGGAGATTTTGCAGTATCCTTCCCCTGGAGTGGGGAGGGAATGGAGATTTTGCAGTATCCTTCCCCTTGAGTGGGGAGGGAATGGAGATTTTGCAGTATCCTTCCCCTGGAGTGGGGAGGGACTGGACCACCTCTAGATGTACCAATGAATTATATAAGGAGAGCAGTACCATTGAAAAGCTTTTTTTGTATGGAAAGCTTGGTTTGGGGCCTTGTGTTTTGACCCAGGCTTCCTTAGAAAGCCAGAAGCAGAGTCTTGGCAAAACCCCTTTTATTTAAACGACTGTGAACTCCTTCCATTCAGAGTCCACAAAGGTTAGCAAACAGTCTTTCCAAGGAATGTTTATCAACATGAACCTTATCTCGTTTGGAGAGCTGCCAGATAACTAGTTTCCAAATGCAGGGCAAGGCAAACAGAACTTTCCACTCTTGAAACGACCAAATGAACATTGTTTCCTGCAAAAGCCCCCTCCCCATTCGCTCCTCTTCTGTTTCCTATGGGAGGGGGCCAATCACCTCCAAGGTGTGGCTTTACTCCTAAGTCGACCCTGCTTTCTTAGTTGTTCTTCCCTTCCGGCAGCTCTGCGCGTGGGCACACTGGGAACAGGCTCCAGCTGTTCTTCTGCCTCACTGCTGTCTAGCTCCTTCTCTGCCTCCGATGCAGAGCCCTTGTCTGAGCTTTCCTCAGCCCCCAGGACTGGCTCATGTTCCTCCCCAACCTCCTCACTGTCTGACTCTGCTGCCAGCTCCACTGGCCGCCGACGGGGCACAACACTTTGCTGGTGACAAGAGCACTGCTAAACCAGTAATGCAGCAAATCGGTTAAGGCGACAAATCTGAAGTGAGGATTTTCCCAGCGCAACAAGGGGAAACTGAGGAACACTGGACAGCAGGGCTTGGGGATGGTTACTCCCTAGCCTAAGCAAAGCGCACACGTGCATGGCTTGGTTCTACCCCCTGCCCACCCCCAGCCCTGCCCAGGTGAGCATTGGAGGATACCTGGTGCCCGGGTGTAGCCATGGCCATGCCTTGGCCTCAGGCAGGCTCTCCCGGGGAGTGTGAGGGGCCGGTTTCTGGGATGCCATTGCCGGGGACTTCCTAGCAGATTCTTGGGCCTCCGATAGCCCTGGCAGCTGGGCGGTGGCAGAGAAGGACAGCTGCCTTTGTGGCTCCGCTGTGCCACACCGTTAGATGCTGTCGGTTCCGGAAGGAGACGCGGAGAAAAGGGAGCAGCACACGGACAAACACACACAGATGACTCCTCGTTCTCCTGCCAGGGAAAAGGAAGCTGGTTTGTGCTTTTGAAGAGCTTGGTTGTCAAAACACGAAACGCTCCCCAGGGGTTTCTCCTGCCACTGACTGCGGCAGGTGCCCTTGTTAGCTTTTTTTGCAGTGGATGGGGAAAACAAGGGCGTAGAAGCTCCCCCTCTCAGTGGGTCCCGGGCAGCACAGTACAGTGGTCGCTGCCCCTTGTATCTGTGAAGGTTGGCCTGCCAAATCATTGGAAGAGAGCAGGAATGGGAATTCCTTAAATTGAGGCAGATACGCACAACCCACCAAAGCTCTCTCTTTCGAACGCCTTTTTTCTCTTCCATTCGGCGGTGGGTAGCTTTCTTGAAAACTCCCTCCCACTGGGTCCTCAGCCCTGTAATTACCCACACCTCCCCGAAGGCCTTGTGGGAGGAAGATTGGAAGAGTTTTCCTCTGTGGGGAGGGCAGGAGAGGGCAGAAGGAGGGAGGCTGCTGTTTGACATCTCCGCAGCTCTGCTATACTGATCAAATGCCCCTCTCCTCCCTCTCCCCCACCCCCGCTGCAAGTATGCCCCTGTGCCCGCACTGGTGTCTCGAGCCATGTGGCCTTTGGGGGGAAAAGAGCCAAGGGGTTACCCAACTAGAAGAAATAGAAGAGAGAATAGAACAGAGAAGAAGAGAATAGAGTAGAAGAGAAGAGAAGAGAGAATAGAGTAGAAGAGAATAGAAGAGAGAATAAAAGAGTAGAGTAGAAGGGAAGAGAGTAGAAGTGAAGAGAGAAGAGAGAATAGAGTAGAGTAGAAGAGAATAGAATAGAAAATAGAACAGAAGAGAGAATAAAATAAGAGAGACCAATAAGATCGCACAGATTAGGCCTCCTCCGGGTTCCATCTGCCAGTCAATGTCGGCTGGCGACTCCCCGGGGGAGGGCCTTCTCTGTAGCTGCTCTGGCCCTATGGAATGATCACCCCGTAGAGATCCGGACCCTTACTACTTTTCCTGCCTTCCGTAAAGCGATTTAAACCTGGCTGTTCCAACAGGCCTGGGGCTGTTGATTTTATCCAGCCCCACTCTAAGCTGTATGCATGTTGTGTAATTTTAATGTTTGTTTTCTTTTTAATTTTTATATATGTCCCCCCGTTTTTATCTGTAAGCCGCCCAGAGTCTCTAGGGAGTGGGCGGCATACAAATGCTAATAAACCTTGAAACCTTGAAAATAGAGTAGAGTAGAAGAGAAGGGAAGAGAAGAGAATAGAGAATAGAATAGAATAGAGTAGAAGAGAATAGAGAATAAATAGAGTAGAGTAGAAGGGAAGGGAATAGAATAGAATAGAGAATAGAATAGAGAATAGAATAGAATAGAGAATATAATAGAGAATATAATAGAGAATAGAATAGAGAATAGAATAGAAAGAGTAGAGTAGAAGAGAAGAGAGAATAGAAGAGTAGAATAGAATAGAATAGAAAATAGAGTAAAACAGAAGAGAGAATAAAATAGAGTAGAGTAGAATGGAAGGGAATAGAGAATAGAATGGAGAATACAATAGAGTAGAAGAGAAAAGAATAGAGAATAGAATAGAACAGAAGAGAGAATAAAATAGAAGAGAGAAGGGAAGAGAATAGAGGATAGAATAGAGAATAAAATAGAGAATAGAATAGAATAGAGTAGAAGAATAGTATAGAATAGAGTAGAAGAGAAAAGAATAGAGAATAGAAAAGAAATAAAGAGAGAAGAGAGAAGAATAGAAGAGAAGGGAAGAGAAGAGAATAGAGAAGAGGGGAGAATAGAATAGAATAGAGAAGAGAAGAGAATAGAGTAGAAGAGAATAAAATAGAGTAGAAGAGAAGGGAAGAGAAGAGAGAAGAGAAGAGAGAATAGAATAGCATAGAATAGAATAGAGCAGAGCAGTGATGGCAAAACTTTTTCTTACGCCGTGCCAAAATTGCACGCGTGTGTGCATGCCCACTCAATCCTCCCCACTCACCCGCGCATGCATGTGCAACCCCACCATGCATGCGTCTATGACCCCTCCCCAGGCTCCGAAGGCTTTCCTGAAGCCTGGGGAGGCTGAAAAGGAGTTGAAACAATTGACGTCCAGGATGCGAGGGGTCTCTAGATCTTTTCACATTAACCCTCTTTTTGACTCGTGCAGTGTACAAGTCCTCCATGGTTCTCAAACTAGAGAATGGGAAGGGATTTGTTTCTGCCCAGTGGACGCTGGTGGGTCTCCTCTGGGGAAGCACAGTTGGGGATAGGGACATCAAAAAGGTGGGGAGTCCTCGGGGGCAGGAGGGCAGTGTCCCCCTGGATCAGAGCCGCAAGATGTCCTCCTCCAAGCAAGCCTCCAAGGTCATTCTGCAGCTGCTTGCAGCCAAGGCTTCGGGAATGCCAGCATTTTGACTTATGCTGTCTCTGTGTCTTCCTGCTTGGAGAGCTGCCTTTCCAAAGGCTTCACCACTGAGCTTTCTCTGCAAATGAAATGGCTTTATTGGCCAGAGGGATTCTTGGCAGCCCCCGGTCTGGCCGCCTTCCCCGATTTATAAGTCTGGTTCTTGTTGGCAAAATCAGTCCAAAGCTCCCGACGAAGGAAGATTGTGGCTTCCTGGCAGTTCTGCGGCTACACGGGACTGAAGGCAGCCTCTTCTAAACTGGGTCTTGTGTCGGAAGGAACTGTCTTTTTCCTTCAAACCCGCTCCGGACTGGCATGGAAATAACCAGTAGCTTTGGAGTGGCACGGGAGTATTCAGTCATTGTTGGGCATCCCAGAAGAATAGAATAGAATAGAATAGAATAGCATTCAGAATAGAATAAATGGAATAGAATAGAATTCAGAATAGAATAGAATTCAGAATAGAATAGAATTCAGAATAGAATAG
Source organism: Thamnophis elegans (assembly GCF_009769535.1). Classification (NCBI taxonomy): domain Eukaryota; kingdom Metazoa; phylum Chordata; class Lepidosauria; order Squamata; family Natricidae; genus Thamnophis; species Thamnophis elegans. Next base: position 7,766,913 of record NC_045555.1, on the reverse strand, counting down.
AATTCAGAATAGAATAAATGGAATAGAATAGAATTCAGAATAGAATAGAATTCAGAATAGAATAGAATTCAGAATAGAATAGAATTCAGAATAGAATAAATGGAATAGAATAGAATTCAGAATAGAATAGAATTCAGAATAGAATAGAATTCAGAGTAGAATAAATAGAATAGAATAGAATTCAGAATAGAATAGAATTCAGAATGGGAATTCAGAATAGAATAGAATAGAAAATATGGGATGGGATAGGATAGAATAGAATTGAGAATAGAATAGCATATAAAAAATGGAATGGAATGGGATAGGATGATAGGATAGGATAGGATAGGATAGGATAGGATAGGATAGGATAGGATAGGATAGGATAGAATAATACAGTTGGAAGGGGCCTTGGAGGTCTTCTAGTCCAACCCCCTGCTTAGGCAGGAAACCCTGCACCACTTCAGACAAATGGTTATCCAACATCTTCTTAAAAATTTCCAGTGTTGGAGCATTCACAACTTCTGGAGGAAAGTTGTTCCACTGATTAATTGTTCTCACTGTCAGGAAATTTCTCCTCAGTTCTAAGTTGCTTCTCTCCTTGATTAGTTTCCACCCATTGCTTCTTGTTCTATCCTCAGGTGCTTTGGAGAATAGTTTGACTCCCTCTTCTTTGGGGCAACCCCTGAGATATTGGAAGACTGCTATCATGTCTCCCCTGGTCCTTCTTTTCATTAAACTAAACATACACAGTTCCTGCAACCGTTCCTCATATGTTTTCGCCTCCAGTCCCCTAATCCTCTTGGTTGCTCTTAACTGCACTCTTTCTAGAGTCTCAACCTCTTTTCTGCATTGTGGCAACCAAAACTGGATGCCGTATTTCTAGTGTGGCCTTCCCAAGGCCTTATAAAGTGGTATTAACACTTCATGTGATCTTGATTCTATCCCTCTGTTTATGCAGCCTAGAACTGGGTTGGCTTTTTTGGCAGCTGCTGCACACGGCTGGCTCCTATTTAAAGCGCTGTCCGAAGATATGTGGCCACCATGAGTAAATGCCGAAGACGCATGGAACGCTGTTCCCTTCCCACCAAAGGTGGTTCCTATTTTTCTACTTGCACTTTTTACGGGCTTTCGAACTGCTAGGTGGGCAGAAGCTGGGACAAGTCACGGGAGCTCACTCCATTATGCGGTGCTAGGGATTCAAACCGCGAACTGCCAACCTTTCTGATGGAAAGCTCAGCCTCTTACCCATTGAGCTACCGCGTCCCTTTCAAATCTATACTAGTCTTCCCTTATTTCTTTGTCAGTAAAATATAAATTTAACAATCCTGTTAGCTTGTTTGTCTAGTTGCCATTTCTCGCCGGGCCCGTGTCCTGTGTGAGCCCATGGCCTCTTTAAGTCCTTTCGTCCTTCCTTTGGCTGTCAACCTGCGATCCAGTCAATGAAGCTGTTTGTTTCCCCAACACTTTGTTTTTTCCTGCCCATTTAGAGGCTTTTCAACCAAGAACAGAACTGGCAAATGCAGCCTTGATTCTCTCATGAATCATGGCGGTTCTGCTGACTGGGGAATTCTGGGAGTTGAAGTCCACAAGTCTTAAAGTTCCCAAGTTTGGACCCCCCGCATTAAACAAAACAGAAGCCTCATATATCTCATTTAGCCCTGGGAATTTCGGTTCACTTCCATCGGGGGGGGGGGGTGGAAGATCGTGTTCCTTATTGACTTAAAATAAACAGGGGTGACAATATTGTCGCCCTTCTAGGATTAGAAAATGTAGGATGCCTTTGGTGTAAAACATCTTTTATGCCCCCCACTCGGGAGAGAAAGAGATCTGCAGTCCCATACTCTCTTAACAGATTAACAGAGTTGGAAGGGATCTTGTAGGTCATCTAGTCCAGGGGTCTCCACCCTTGGCAACTTTAAGACTTTTGGACTTCAACTCCCAGAATTCCTCAGCCAGCTTTGTCAAGCTTTGCTGGGTGAGGCATTCTGGGAGTTGAAGTCCACAAGTCTTAAAGTTACCAAGGTTGGAGACCCCTGATCTAGTCCAACCCCAGGGGACCCTACACCATTTCTGGCAGAAGGCAGTCCAGTCTCTTCTTGAAAGCTTTAGCCCAGATTTTACAGGTTAACAGAGTTGGAAGGGACCTTGTAGGTCATCTAGTCCAACCCCATACCCAAGCAGGGGACCCTACACCATTTCTGGCAGAAGGCAGTCCAGTGTCTTCTTGAAAGCTTTAGCCCATATTTTACAGGTTAACAGAGTTGGAAGGGACTTTGTAGATCATCTGGTCCAACCCACCCACCCCGGCCAAGCAGAAGACCCTACACCATTTCTGACAAATGGGAGTCCAGTTTCTTCGTGAAAGCGTCCAGTGATGCCTGGGGAAGGCGAAAATGCCCCCCCCCCGCCATGGTGCAGGAAGCCAACTAGGCCACATCCTGGCAGAGAACCCGTTGCTGAAATTTTTGAAGCCCACCTCTGACCCAAGTTGGCCCCTCCCTCGGCTGCTCAGGGAGACAAGAAATCCAGATCATTCCAGTCTTTATTAAATCCCTGGACAATACAAGCTGTACAGGAGCAATTCTGGATAGTCGTGGCAGTCAGAAAGATGGGGTTAGGACTGAAACCGGGATCGTGCTAAAAGAAGGTTGGGTTTCACTCCCCCGAGCCATCAGCATCACTTGTGGGACAAGGGGAGGTAGGGAAGCACCACAACTCCCACAGTCCACAGCCTCTCCCCGCCCCCCATGTCCATCGCCTTCCACAAGGATTTCTGGTGATTTGATTGAAGTGGAGGGACTCAAATGTTTACTGCTTCCCTGCACCCCCCGCTCCAGCCGAGGTATTGATGGGAAGGGGTGAGATGCAGATGCAGGTTGAAACAGGCAGCGGCTGAGAAGAAGCCGCTGGCAACAGGAGCCAAGGCTGTGGGGAATCGGAGTGGAGACTGAGTGGTTTGGCCCCAGAAGTGGTCTCCGAAGCCCCTTGCCTGGAAAGCTGAGAGAGAGGGGGAGGGAGGAAAGGAGGGAGAGAGAGAAATGGAGAGGGAACCGGAGAGAGAGGGAGGGAGTGGAGAGGGTAGGAGTGGGAGAGAGAGACAGGGAGAGAGAGGGAGAGGCAGAGACAGGGAGGGAGGGAGTGGATAGGGAGTGGGTGGGAGTTGGAGAGAATGGGAGAGGAAAGAGTGGAGAGGGTGGGAAAGAGACATAGTGGGAGAAATAGAGAGGGAGTGAGGGAGAGAGAGGGAGGGAGTGGAGAGTGGAGAGGGTAGGAGTGGGAGAGAAAGAGACAGAGAGAAATGGAGAGAGAGGGAGAGAGATGGAGAAGGAGAGACAGGGAGGGAGGGAGGGAGTGGATAGGGAGTGGGTGGGAGTGGGAGAGAGTGGGAGAAGGAAAGAGTAGAGAGGGTGGGAAAGAGAGTGGGAGAAAGAGAGGGAGGGAGTGGGAGAGAAAGAGAGAGAAATGGAGGGAGATGGAGAAGGAGAGACAGGGAGGGAGTGAGTGGATAGGGAGTGGACAGGGAGTGGGAGAGAATGGGAGAAGGAAAGAGTGGAGAGGGTGGGAAAGAGACATAGTGGGAGAAGGAGAGGGAGGGAGTGGGAGAGAAAGAGAAATGGATAGAGAGGAGGGAGTAGAGGGGGTGGGAGTGGGAGAGAGAGACAAGGAGAGAGAGGGAGGGAGATGGAGAGAAATGGAGAGATGGAGAGAGACAGGGAGGGAGTGGAGAGGGAGAGAGAAAGGGAGGGAGAGAGGGAAAGAGTGGAAAAGGAGGGAGGGAGAGCTGGAGAGAGAGAGAGAATCTCAGGGTAACACAGAAAAAAGTCCAATCTTCTGGGAGTCTTCCAAAGATTGCGGCAGGTAAGGGCCTCCTTCCTGTCCCCACTGGCATTGTTCATGCTGTCGAGAGGAGACGCTTCCTGATCAAAAAACGACAGAGATGCCCTGGTGCCCAGGCTTCGACCTTGCCAGTATTGCTAATTCACACTGCTGGATAAAAGGCTGCTTGCTGCACAAAAAAAAAGAAGTAGAAATAAAACAGAAGAAGACACAGAGCAAGACGGCAAAAGCTTGCTCCAGTTTTTCAAAATCTCGACACCGCTCTGGCAGTGGTGAAATTCATTTTTTTTACTACTGGTTCTGTGGGCGTGGCTTGGTGGGCGTGGCTTGGCTTGGTGGGCGTGGTGTGGCTTGATGGGCGTGGCTTGGTGGGCGTGGCAGGGGAAATACTGCAAAATCCCCATTCCCTCCCCATTCTGTGGCCAGCCAGAGGTGGCATTTGCCAGTTCTCCGAACTACTCAAAGTTTCCGCTACCGGTTCTTCTCCAGAACCTGTCAGAACCTGCTGAATTACACTCCTGCGCTCTGGAAAAGTGCTTCAGGGAGGCTTGCAGCGAGGGCCTGAAAGGGCAGCTCTAACAAAAGCCGTAATTTCAGTTGAGTATTTAAGGGGAGAAGCAGCTTATTTAAGCCAATAAGTAGTAAAAGTGATTGGATCTGAGTAATATCGGCTGCCAAAGGAATCTCAATCTCAATCTCTCTCTCTCTCTCTCTCTCTCTCTCTCCCTCCCTCCCTCCCTCCTTCCCTCCCTCCCTCCCTCTCTCTGGCTTCTAAACTTGTTTTCCGTTCTGTTATCTAGACCAGCGGTCACCAACAGGTGGTCCGTGGACCTCTGGTGGTCCGTGAGAAAATTTTTTGGTCCACAGAAAAATCTTGGCCGGATACGCCCCGCCGAAGCAATTATTCCTGCTTGCTGACGGGATGGGGTCCTTCAGGCACTTAGCTTGGCTGCCTGTTTATTCATTCTTGGCCGTATTTGAGAGTCTTTGAGGCAATGGACAGCAAAAAATAGGGTTGAGCCCCGATGCTTCTCTCCGCTAACAGGTGGCCAAGTTAAGTGCCTGAAGGACCCCATCCGGTCCTAATTCATATTAGTGGTCCACGGGATTTAAAATTATGAATTTAGTGGTCCCTGAGGTCTTATATAGAGCCGAGGTGGCACAGTGGTTAGAGTGCAGTACTGCAGGCCACTTCAGCTGACTGCTATCTGCAGTTCGGCGGTACAAATCTCACCGGCTCAAGGTTGACTCAGCCTTCCATCCTTCCGAGGTGGGTGAAATGAGGACCCAGACTGTGGGGGCGATATGCTGATTCTGTAAACCGCGTAGAGAGGGCTGAAAGCCCTATGAAGCGATATATAAGTCTAACTGCTATTGCTATTGCTATTGAAAAGTTGGTGACCCCTGATCTAGACAGCCTCAGGGCTGCATCCTCAGCCAAATGAGCCTCAGAGGAGAGAGATCCAATTTTTTTCTCTACTGGATGGTGGTTTCTGATGTAGGTTCCTACCGGTTCGGACCGGTTCGGATGAGTAGGTAGTAACTCGGCCTGCCGCACCACTGAACTGGTTCTCTTAGCGCATCCCTGAGCAAACCAGCAGCAGCAGCAGCTGGAACCCACCCCTGGGTGGTTTCATATTCAATACCTCCCATGGAAAGAAAGACCCTCCCCCTATGCTTGCAATTCTGGAGCTGAGTCGCCCTTGTGGCCGAGACGACCTCACTGCAAGGCCATGCTCTTGACAATCTTGCCACAACAGAAGCACAGATGGCACAAGTGTCACACTACAGATGGCACCACGACACAGAGGGTGATCACAGCACACTACAGTAACTCAACTTGCAGCTAATGGTGAAGAGAGAGGCACAGATTCCTAGTGATTTTTGAAGGCTGGGGGGGGGGCTAGAAGTCTGCCTGAGTTTCTTGGCTGGAAATCCGAACTTGCCAAAACGTGACACATGGCCCCTCGTTAAACGTGGAAACCCAAGTGGAGCTGGTTCTGGGGAAGGGTCCATCCCTCTCCCCAGTGGTGGGTTTCAAATTTTTTTAGAACCTCTTCTGTAGGTGTGGCCTGCTTTGTGGGAGTGCCTTGCCGGCCATGTGACTGGGTGGGAGTGACTTGCTGGCCATGTGACTGGGTAGGCATGGCCAACCTGTAAAATGTGGTGAAACTGACTTAACAATGCTCTTGCTTAGCAACCAAAATGTTGGCTCAGAAACTCTGGCATTGAAATATGCAAGTCTTAAAGCTGTCAAGTTACAAGATGTTTGCACCCCTAACCCTTTAGGAAAAAAATCCCAGGGGTGTTCAAACTTGAAAGCTTTAAGACTTGTGGACTTCAACTCCCAGAATTCCTCCTCTCGCTCTTCATCTTGATGATGTGCGGACGGGCAAGGGGAGGGAGGGAGGGAGCTGGAACCGGTTCTGAACGGCAATGTAGATTTGTGGAACCTCTTCTATAGAAGAGGTCAGAACTGGCAGGAACCCACCTCTGCCTCTCCCTCTTCTGAACCCTTCTCTTGGCACTGGAGCAGTACACACAGAGACACACACGGATACACATGTGCTTTGTGCTTTGTGTAGCACTCGTGGACTGACCTGGGGTGGGAGAAGAGTCGTCACTCACCGTCGTCAACAATGCTTCCTGGTTGTCAGCCAGAGCCTGCTTGGCTAAGTAACGCTCCCTCTTGATCTTGACTTCCAAGGATTCGGGGATGTCTGGCACCAGCCAATCAATCAGGCGCAAGCAGAAGAAGACAACATGCTGGAAAGAGAAGGAGGGAGGAGGAGGGCCCAAGGGAATTGCCCATCCCAGAATTATAGCAATATCACAGGCTTATATACTGCTTCACAGTGCTTTACAGCCCTCTCTAAGCGGTTTACAGAGTCAGCCTCTTGCTCCCAACAATCTGGGTCCTCATTTGACCCACCTCGGAAGGGTGGAAGGCTGAGTCAATCCTGAGCCTGGTGAGATTCGAACTGCCAAATTGCAGTCGTCCGGCAGTCAGCAGAAAAAGCCTGCAGTACTGCACTCTCACCACTGCGCCACCGTGGGTTGTTATCAGCCCTTATGACCACCTAAGCCAATACCACACACTCTCTCTCGCTTTTGGAAATGAAATTTTGACAGCAAGAAAAGGGCTGCCCAAAACTCTGATTTCAGGAGCTAATTTCTGTTCCTAAATCAGCTCTGGGGTACAGAAATCTTAGCCACTGTGTTTTTTTTTCATGAAGAGCAGATAATCGATATTTACCCTGATTGGCAGGCCTGACATTTGAATACGACCTCGCCTTGGCAAATGCAGATAAGGCCCAGCAAATTTCAACTCTATTTGGATAAAAATGAGATGGTTCTAAGAGATTATTCAACCGAATAAAACATGGTAAACAAATGGATAATTTTCAGGTGCCATGGGAGGGCTTTTGAGAGAAATTAAGTGGTGGCTCATTGGCTAAGGCGCTGAGCTTGTCAATCAGAAAGGTCGGCAGTTCGGCGGTTCGAATCCCTAGTGCCGCATAACGGAGTGAGCTCCCGTGACTTGTCCCAGCTTCTGCCAACCTAGCAGTTTTTTTAAAAAAAACAATTTTTATTTGACTTGAGCCAGGCCTTGTTTGCTCCCAATAAGCCAGAGCTGCTGAATCCCACATACCGTGTTTTCCCGAAAATATGAACCAGGCTTACTTTCTTTTGGGCACTGAATTACTAGGGCTTATTTTTTTGGATCTCTTATTTCTTTTGAGTGACACTGCAGTGAGAAGGGGGTGGAGCTACTCCACATGCCCCACACCAGCTTACCTCAGCCCCCCAACAGTCATGCCATCCACCCCCTGACATCTGCCTTGTGTTGTGGTGGCGGCCCATTTCTTCTGGCACCAGCGAGGCACTGCACGAGGCCGAGCAATGCAGCCTTGGGACCATCCATGCACTTAAAACTGCCTCGTGGCCGTGGGACCAGGGCCTTATTCCGCCTTCTGCGGTGGTGCCGCGCCAGTGCTGGAAGAAGTGGGCGAGGCAAGGCAGTTGTCAGGGCGTGGGTGGGCTGGCTGTGGGAGCTCTGACATAAGCAGGTGTGCATGTGGAGCAGCTCCATCCCCCCCTCCCCTTGTGTCAGCGGCACTGCACGCAACCAGACAGAATGGATGGTCAGGCGACTGCGTAAGCGCTTAAGTACCGTATTTTTCAGACTATAAGACGCACCGGTGTATAAGACGCACCAACATTTCCACGCTCTTTTAGGGGGGGAAAGATGCATCTTATACTCTAAAAAATACAGTAAGGCTTATTTTGGGGGTTAGGGCTTATATTGGGTGCATGTGCAGAAAACATGCTAGGGCTTCTTTTTGAGATAGGTCCTATTTCCAGGGGACTCACCATCATAATTCTCTGCGCACATTCTGTTCATAAAAATGCCTGGGACTCACCTCAAAGGCGATGATGAAGCCCAGGCGAATGGCCAGAAGTTTCCAATAAAAGAGGGTGTAGTTCCCGTGAGCATCGCGGAAGGCTTTGTACCTGTGAATGGGCCATGGTAGATCAGCATCGCGGGGTAGTGGGGGGAGTCCTAACCGTGATTGCTGGCGATGGAGACCCTTCCACTCACCTGCACATGGTATGGTTGCCGTGCATGTAAGCGGGTGGGGAGTAAGCCAGGGTGAAGTTCACGTAGCCGTGGAGGTGGCTGTCATACTCATATTGGTAGAGGAGCCGTGGCAGGAAGTCCGAGGTGAAGGCGATGAGAAAGGCCTGGGGGCAAACAGGCAAGAGTGACCATCATCGGGAAGGGGAGGTTTTCTCTTGTTTAACTCTTAGCTCCAGAGAAGGTGAGGACCTCCACGTCCCCCCAGGAAAAGGGATCTTGGAAGCCACCACTCAGTGAGGAATGGCTTGAGGATCTCCGCCGCTTCTTCTAGACTCACATTGACAATGACGGAGATTTGGGCCAAGACCTCAAGGAGGAAGAACCAAACACTGATGTCCTGGGCACGCTCAGCGACCGGTCGGCGGTACTCGCAGACAAATTTCTGAGCATCCAGACGGATTTCAACCCAATTATTGAGCAGGGCGAAGAGAGGGGCCAGCGGGAAAGCAGCCACAAAAATGGTGATGAAGCCAAACTGGAGCACTAAGAAAGAAGAGGCCATGTTCAGTGTCACTATTTTACAAAATCCTGTCGTGGCCAGTCAGCTGCTGACCCCTACAGCAACCAAATCAGAGGAGGAGGAGGAAGCCAGGGTCAGCATCAGGGCAACTGAGAGCTCTGAAGGGGAAGAGGGAATGGAGCAGTCAGAGAGAGAGAAAGACAAAAGTGGAGCCTGGACCATCCATCAACCCTCAGATGGAGAGTCAACAGTCCCCAGGTCTGGAGGTGGCTGATGAGGAAGAGGAGGAACAGCTGGGTCCAGTTCCTGACACACAGATGTGCAGAAGGCAGAGGAGAGGAGAGCAGTGGAAATCTGTGGGCTGGTCCTTCGAATGGAAGAGCCACCGCTGCTAGCGAAGCCCCAATAGCAATAGCAATAGCAATAGCAGTTAGAATTATATACCGCTTCATAGGGCTTTCAGCCCTCTCTAAGCGGTTTACAGAGTCAGCATATCGCCCCCACAGTCTGGGTCCTCATTTTACCCACCTCGGAAGGATGGAAGGCTGAGTCAACCCTGAGCCGGTGAGATTTGAACAGCTGAACTGCAGATAACAGTCAGCTGAAGTGGCTGCAGTACAGCACTCTAACCACTGCGCCACCTCGGCTCTATGCCCCACCCTAGCTCTGGGGATAAAAGGCAGGCGTGGGGGGGGGAGGAGATGAATAGATGTGGCAGACAACTATTCATCTTCCAGCCAGCCAGACTTGTTCGCCTGCAGTGAGAGAGAAACCTTTTGCCGGGTCTGCTGGCGCTCCTAATAAAGGAATCATTGCTTTAAATACAGAGGGTTTGTCGTGTTTGGGGGAGCTGGACAAATCCTAAACAATCCTCGGAATGACTGGAGGAGCAAGGCTTGTGCCTCTTAAGACCGACACAATGTTCCTTTGCGTGGCTCTTTCTCCCTTACCACTGCATGTCATTCTAGCGGAAAAATCAAAGACTGATTGGATGACCAAACTTTCAGGGTAAAGGAGAACTGGAGGTATTCAATTATCCTAAACATCTTACGTTTAACGAAAGTGGGAGCATCCAATATACCGTATTTTTTGGAGTATAAGATGCACTTTCCCCCCAAAAAAGAGGGTGAAAACTTGGATGCATCTTATACACTGAGTGTAGCCCCGCCCGCTCACCATCCCTCACCCTTTGGCCTCTGCCTCCCAACAATTTTAATCTGTTTTGTGTATCTTGTTTTTTGTCTTGTTTGTTTTTTGTATTTCCCCCTTCCCCACTTGTTTGTTAGCCGCCCTGAGTCCCTCGGGAATAGGGCGGCATACAAGTATAATAAACACTTAAACACACTTAATTTATTTCCTTGCAGCAAAAGAGGAAAATGGGGCTCGCAGAAGCAGCAATCGGCTATGGCAATCCCTGCAGCCTGAAACAGCTGATCATTGGGAGGCCCTGCTGAAACTGAAAGTGAAATTGGAGGCAAATTGCTGGGAGGCAGAGGCAGATTTTTTTTTCTTGTGCTAATCAGGCTAAACTGAAACAGGCTGTTTGCTGTTTGCTGCAAGAAGATAAGTCAATAAGCTACCCGGAGTCCTCCGGGATTGGGCGGCCTATAAATCCATTAAATGAAATTAAATTAAATGAAATAACTATAAATGCCTATAGAATGTTCAAATTATTCCTTATTCCTTAAAGACTACTTTATTATTGTTCTAGACATCTTAACAAAACGAAGAAGCTTTTTAAAATAAAGGTTTGATCTGAAGAGGCCCAGTGCTATTGTGTCTTCTTTTAAATAGCAGAGAATAACGTATACTTCCAGAAAGCCACATCAATTTTAACAGCATCTGTACAAGTATAGTCTGAAAATGTAACACCACAAACAGTGTACATCGTCTGTACTGTTTGCTGTTTGCTGCTTGCTGCAAGGAGGCAAATTGCTGGGAGGCAGAGGCAGATTTTTTTCTCCCTTGTTTTCCTCCCCAAAAGCTAGGTGCGTCTTATATTTCAGAGCATCTTATTCTCTGAAAAATATGGTAATTGAGACTTTAGAGTTACCTTTTGGAAGTTGGGAGGATGGACAAGTCTGCTGCCCACCACTGAATCAATGCAGCTCTTGATCTTTGGAGAGCCACTTGTAGAAGAGATCTCCAAGTCTCATTGGACCAAGGGATGGGCTGAATCTAGGACCCCATCCCTCAAACTCCTTTTGCTCCTCTGTGTTTCAAAGGAGCTGAATCCTGTTCTCCCTTCGCCACTCACCCATCTCCAGGTACTCTTCGAAGAGGCCTTCACATTCAATTAGTTCGTAGTCTTCCTCCCACCGTTTGGACTCCTGACAGATCTGCCCCCCTCGCACCTTGGCCAGCTTCCTTTTCTGGTGCCAAGCCTTCAGTTTGCTGCAGGAAAAAAACAGAAACGGGTTGCTTCGGTTTGGCTGTCCCCTCGGGTCGGGAAATGCCCCTCAATTACTGGCACTCCTTTCACCAAACCATCTCGTTTTTCTCCGCCGTTTCCCTGAGAAGGCAACTCACGGAACGAAGAATTCCTGGACGTTGCTGACGATCTGCTTCCCAACCATGATGATGAACAGCTGCTGGGCCAATTCGATGAGACATCCACCGGGACCGCACTGCAGGGGGGGGGGAGAGTAGGGGACATAGATATATCGCTCTACATTGAGGACAACCATTACTAGAGCCTCCCATAAGGAGCCGAGGTGGCGCAGTGGTTAAATGCAGCACTGCAGGCTACTTTAGCTGACTGCAGTTCTGCAGTTCGGCTGTTCAAATCTCACCGGCTCAAGGTTGACTCAGCCTTCCATCTTTCCGAGGTGGGTAAAATGAGGACCCGGATTGTTGGGGGCGATATGCTGACTCTGTAAACCGCTTAGAGAGGGCTGAAAGCCCTATGAAGCGGTATATAAGTCTAACTGCTATTGCTATTGCTATAGCCTCAAGGCGGCCTAGGAAACTCCAGGCGCTGATTTACAAGCTGTTACTTTGGGCCACGAGGAACAACAAGACAGGAATCTTAAAAAGATTTGTTTCTTTTTAAAATGAGAATTTTGAAAAACACACTTTTACAAATATTTACTTCCCTCCCCCCACCTTTGGACTAGAAGACCACCAAGGTGCCTTCCCACTCTGTTATTCTGCTCTGCTCTTTTCTGTTCTGTTCTATTCTATTCTGCTCTACTCTGTTCTACTCTACTACTACTATGCTCTGCTCTGCTCTGCTCTACTCTACTCCATTCCATTTTATTCTTTCTGTTCTGTTCCATTCTTTTCCATTCCATCCCATTCCCTTCTGCTATTATTCTGCATGGCCTTGGTTAAATGGGCATAGCAAATTTCTCTCTGCAATATTGCATTCATCGACTGAACCCATTTGCTCAGCAGTGAAGGTGCAGCCAAAAGAAAATGCAGATATGCCTGGCGTGAAATGCAGCCTCTGCCCAATCCTTTTGGGAAGAGGTTGTCGGTGCCCAGAAGTGCCGAGGTGGCGGAGTGGTTAGAGTGCAGCACTGCAGGCTACTTCAGCTGACTGCAGTTCTGCAGTTTGGCTGTTCAAATCTCACCGGCTTCAAGGTTGACTCAGCCTTCCATCCTTCCGAGGTGGGTGAAATGAGGACCCGGATTGTTGTTGGGGGCAATATGCTGACTCTGTAAACTGCTTAGAGAGGGCTGAAAGCCCTATGAAGCGGTATATAAGTCTAACTGCTATTGCTATTGCTATAAGTGCCAGCGTGCGCAAGGACTCACTACTGCATTGTACTTACATCTTCATTCCTCATGCCCAGGAGCTGTCCGTATTGACCAGGGTAGCCTACAAACCTGCTGGGAAAAATGGAAGGTATTGAAAAGAACAAAAGGTCATCTGAGGGATGGGCAGGTCCAGCCCTGAAGATCGGAAGCCCAATTCTTGCATGCTTGTTATGAACCCAACTCTGTGCCAGCACAGACTTTTCTCAGTGAGAGATTCATATTTGGCTAATAAGGTTGGAGGAAGACTTGAGAGGGAAGACTGAGAAGACAGGGTGGGTCTCAGCTCAAGAGGAAGCTCTAGCTCAACCAGGAGGCTCCTCAAATCTGGATTGGCACCTCCCTAGATTTGTCAGAAGGGCCAGATTGCGCAAGGACCAGGGGTGAAATCTACTCACTGTTTACTATGTTTACTTACCTTCGCTACCCTGTTTTCCCCAAAAATAAGACCTCCCTGGATAATAAGCCCAATTGGGTTTTTGAGCACATGCACTAAAATAACCCCTCCCCTGAAAATAAGCCCTCCCTGAAAATAGTGCAACACAGCAGCAGCCATGAGGTGACCACACTCACTGCCTCCTGCACCTCAAAAATAACACCTCCCCAAAAATAAGGCCAAGCGCTTATTATCGGAGAAACACGGTACCAGTTCACAAATGTGAGCATGTGCATTCTCACTCTGCTCACACGCGCCACCTCCATGCCTGTGTGGCATCTTCCGTGCATGAGTGTCAAAAACAGATGTGATGAAGTGTGGGCGGATGGGTAGAGTCTGATACCGAGCGCGGCGGCAAATGTAAGTAGAACAGCAAGGGGGGGGAGGAAATCCGCTGTGCCACGTGATTTAGATTAGCTAGAAAGCAGGAAGTCCGACGATTCTAGCTAATATAAATCGTGTGTCGTAGCTGATTGTTGGAAATACGTCAGAAACTAGTTCACCTGAACCGAGTTATGCTCTTCGGACTGCAAGGAGCCCCAGCGGTGTTCATGTAGTTAATTAACGAGGTGCTACATGAGCATCTGTATCAAGGGGTACTCGTCTATTTAGATGATATCCTTATGTATGTATGTATGTATGTATGTACGTACGTATGTACGTACGTATATATGTGTTGTGGCCCAGCCGGAGCCGTTGTAGCTGCCACCAGACTCCGACAGTGAGGGGCCCTATGAGTTGGCCCTGGAGGATGTGGAGGATCCTGGACAGGGTTCCGACTCCGAGCAGGGCGCAGAGAGACTGGTTGGCCACCAGGTGGCGCCTGAGCCTTGGATCAGTGGGGAGGAGACAGGGGAGAGTGATCCAGAAACCAACAGTGAGTTGTTCCAGGATGCACGCCGTCGAAGAGCTACTGGGGTCAAGAACAATTGCGTAATTACAGGAGGTAATTACGCTCAGCTGATGGTCATTAGGCCCCTCTCCAGACTATAAAAAAGACTGCTTGTGCCACACCTTTCTTGCAGAAGTCAACGCTTTGACCAAAGAGAAATTAACTTGGCAGGCTGGATTGCTGCCAGAGTTTGTCTGAATTGCTGCCAAGGTTTGTCGGACTTGCTGCCAAGGTCCTTATCTGTTTGTTTACTTGGCTTTCAGCCACCGAGAGTCTGGTCTTGCTATTAAAGGACATTCTCATTAAGTGTGTCTCGGCTTTCGTTACTGGACAGAGGAGGGGCTCAGAACATTATGTATGTATGTATAATTTTACTACCGGTTCAGTTCTGGCAAATTGGTCCGAACCAATAGCACATCACCCCTGGCAAGGACCCCCTCCGAGGAGCCTCCTTCCATTCCTGCCTCTGAGCGGAAACCTTTTCATCGCGTCCCCTACCTGCCTTTGAAGAAAGCCACGTAGAAAGGCGACGAATAGAAGTTCACAAACTGGAAAATGAAAACTTTGAAAGTGAAGGCATCCTCGTGCTGCGTTTGAGTCCGATGCATTTCTGCCAGGGGAAGCAAGAGTGGTGGATGGTTGGATACCAACAGAATCAGCCGGAGTCAGAGATGTGTTCCGGATCCCATCACAACCGGTATGCTGCGATGGGGCCAGGCATCCACCTCGGGCACGTGCGCTGCGCAAGCATGCGCATACCACCACCCTGTGATACCCCAACTGCTCGGCAGAGGTCGTGCAGGCACCGTACGCTCTGTGTGTGTGTGTGTGTGTGTGTGCAAATGGCCCAGTTGCCTTAAAAACAGGTAAGGAATGAGAGCGGGTGGGTGGGCCCAATAAGCCACCATTCTGGTATGGTGGCCACTGCTCCCAGTTGCTACTGGTATGCCCATACCAGGGCGTACCTCCCAGAACCCACCACTGGCTGGAGTTCTGATCGGTTCCTTTTCCAACAAGAGGAAAGCCCGAAAATCAATGGCAAAAGTTCCAATTTTGTGAAATGTTGGAGGGGTTTTTTTTGCACAATTTCCCAAGTGATGTGAAAGAAGGTTTCTGAGTTTTATAAAAGCAAAACATCCTGGGCTAATTGACTACCTGTGATGAAGAACTTCCACTGGACTTCCACTCACCCCATCTGGTAAGTTTCTCAGCCAAGGAAGTGTAGACCTGACTCATGAGAAGGATGAGCACCAAGTTCACCATGGAGCTGCTGATATTCGCAATGTTACCTGCCTGCAGGAAGAGAGGGAAAGAGGCCCCATATCACCCCCTTTCTCTTCCCTCAACACCTCCTTCCCAGAGGGTCAATCCTCCAAGACTTTTAAAGGTAAAGGTTCCCCTCGCACATATGTGCTAGTCGTTCCCGACTCTAGGGGGCGGTGCTCATCTCCATGTCAAAGCCGAAAAGCCAGCGCTGTCCGAAGATGTCTCCGTGGTCATGTGGCCGGCATGACTCAACACCGAAGGCACTCAGAACGCTGTTCTCTTCCCACCAAAGGTGGTACCTATTTTTCTACTTGCATTTTTTTACGTGCTTTCGAACTGCTAGGTTGGCAGAAGCTGGGACAAGTCACAGGAGCTCACACTGTTATGCGGCGCTAGGGATTCGAACTGCCAAACTGCCGACCTTCTGATCGACAAGCTCAGCGTCTTAGCCATTGAGCCACCACGCCCCAGAGAGCAATACAGATGTATAAATCAAAGAGCTGACCTTAAATGACACGGAGCCTGGAGGCTTTCAAGATAATCTTTACACAGAAAGTAATTTCAGATTACCATAATTTATAGCCACCAACCAGAAGGCTGGAAGGCAGGTTAAAAGCCTCTCTTTATATTACTGCTATTGTTGCCTTACGGGGCATGGATCATTTAGAACCCAGCTCTGCCTTCATCCACACTTTTTCACCCTGTGCAGATAGAAAGGGGAACTGCCCATAATTCTGTTCTCTTGCGAGATCCTAAATTTGGAGAAAGGATATGGACGATCTTTGGGGATCCCCGAAGGAATCTTTGAGAATGGAGGCGTCAAAGCAGAGCCTAGAGTGCAGCCCTCACCTGCGTCATCAGAACTCTGTTCCCAGTGTGATACATTGCGGTGCTGACAATCCCACGGTACATGATCACTGACACCAAAAAGATCATCACCACACAGAGCTATGGAGGAAGAGGAGGAACCAAGACACGAGAGAAGCATCAGGGATCATTTGGGACAGGGATCACACTCTCTCTTCACCCCACACCTTGATGGCAGTAGCCAGAGGTGGTATTCAGTCGGTTATGGTGAACTGGAAATTTTGAATACTTTGGAGAACCAGCAAATATCACCTCTGGCTGGCCCTGCCCCCACCTATTTACTGCCTTCCGAAGCTGGGTCTTTGTTGTCCTGTACAGGAGAATGGAGCTGGAAAGCAGGTTAGTGGGGTGGGGAGGGAATGGGGATTTTGCAGTATCCTTCCCCCGGGAGTAGGGTGGGAATGGGGATTTGCAGTATCCTTCCCCCAGGAGTGGGTTGGGAATGAAGATTTTGCAGTATCCTCCCCCCAGAAATGAGGAGGGAAGGGGGATTTTGCAGTATCCTTTCCCTGGAATGGGAGGGAATGGGGATTTTGCAGTATCCTTCTCCTGGAGTGACGAGGGAATGGGGATTTTGCAGTATCCTTCCCCTGGAGTGGGAAGGGAATGGGGCTTTTGCAGTATCCTTCCTCTGGAGTGGGGAGCGAATGAAGATTTTGCAGTATCCTTTCCCTGGAGTTGGAAGGGAATGGGGATTTTGCAGCATCCTTCCCCTGGAGTGGTGAGGGAATGGGGATTTTGCAGTATCCTGCCCCTGGAGTGGGGAGGGAATGGGGATTTTGCAGTATCCTTCCCCTGAAGTGGGAAGGGAATGGGGATTTTGCAATATACTTTCCTTGGAGTGGGGTGGGAATGGGGATTTTGCAGTATCCTTCCCCTGGAGTGGGAAGGGAATGGGGATTTTGCAGTATCCTTCCCCTGGAGGGGGGAGGGAATGGAGATTTTGCAGTATCCTTTCCCTGAAGTGGGAAGGGAATGGGGATTTTGCAATATACTTTCCTTGGAGTGGGGTGGGAATGGGGATTTTGCAGTATCCTTCCCCTGGAGTGGGAAGGGAATGGGGATTTTGCAGTATCCTTCCCCTGGAGTGGGAGGGAATGGAGATTTTGCAATATCCTTCCCCTGCCATGCTCACCAAGCCACGCCCATAGAACCGGTAGTAAAAAGTTTTGAATTGCACCACTGGCAATAGCCCCTCACCATGATGACAATAGCCATGGACCCGGTCAGGATTCGTGATAGCCGGTCATGCTTGGGGAAATGGGGCTCCTTCAATCCCGTGATGGGGTTCTGTTCCAGGCAAGGGGCCATGGCAGCAAACTCTGGGCGAGGACGTTCCTAGGAGCAGGCGAGAGAGAGAGAGAGAGAACTGTAGAACCACGCCCATAGAACCGGTGGTAAAAAAAATTGGAATCCCACCACTGGGTCCGAAGAGTGGGAAAATAGCCCTTGCCTCTTCCTCTTGGAAGTCCATGCAGTCCCAGTGGTGAGCCAGAGTGGCGTTTCTCCGTTTCCAGTATTCCAGAAACGTCACAGCCCAGAAGGACATAAAGATGCTGAAGAAAACCGTCCCTGGATGGTCAAAGAGGTAACCAATCTGAAGAGGTGGAGAAACAGAATTGGAGAAACACTCCCAGACTATGTTCTGACCTGGGCTTCCCCAGAAAGCAGGAGGCAGAGTCCTGGTCCCGACAAAACCCCTTTTATTAAACGAATGGGAATTCCTCTCCTTTACAGCCAAGGCCTGGCAAACAGTCTTTCAAAGGAGTATTTATGACCACCGACCTTATCTATCTTGGAAAGCTGCCATGTCAATATTTTCCAATGAAAGGAAAGGAAAGACTGGGCATAGAGTCTCTGAGATTCACAGACAGATCTTCACACTCCTGAAAGGAATCTAAGGACGAATGAATTGTTTCCTGCAAAAGCCCATTCCCCCTTCGCTCCTCTTTTATTTCCTATGGGAGGGGCCATTCACCTTTCACCTGTGGCTTTACTCCCAAGTCTACCCTGATTTCTGAGTTGTTCTTTTCTTCTGGCAGCTCTGTGCATGTGCACACTGGGAACAGGCTCCAGCTGTTCCTCTGCCTCATTGCTGTCTAGCTCCATAGGCACCTGATCACTGCCAGACGGCCTCGGCCGTCTCTCTGCCTCTGATGCAGAGCCCTCGTCCGAGCCTTCCCCAGCCTCCAGGACTGGCCCATGCTCCTCCCCAACCTCCTCACAGGCCACAATAGACTAGAGGATTTGATTTCCCCTCGTTTCCATTCCTGAGGGACCAGCCAACGTAGCCTAGGAGGGATCTATCCTGCTTTTCACCACAGTCCCGGGATCCACGAAAAAGGCATCTAATTCCAAAGTCAAAAAATAAGAGTGACTTTGGATACTGGAAGGGGTTTGCCCTCTTGTTCTTGCTTTCCTTAAAGAAAATCTCCCCCCTAATGGTTGAGGTGACAAGGAAGCCCTGTTCCCGCTCAGCTATGCACCACGAGGATGCAGTGGTTAGAGTGCAGTACTGCAGGCTCCCTCTGCTGCCTCCTGCCTGCCTGCAATTTGGCAGTTCGAATCTCACCAGGCTCAAGGTTGACTCAGCCTTCCGTCCTTCCGAGGTGGGTCAAATGAGGACCCAGATTGTTGGGGGGCAACTCTGTAAAGCGCTTAGAGAGGGCTGTAAAGTACTGTAAAGCGGTATATAAGTCTAAGGGCTATTGCTATCTTCCTTCCATACCTCCCAGTGGTTAGAATGCAGTATTGCAGGCTAACTTTGCCCAATACCAACAGTTTGATTCTGACTGGCTGCAGGTTGACTCAGCCTTCCATCCTTCCGAGGTCAGTAAAATGAGGACCGAGATATATAAGTCTAAGTGCTATTGCTATTTTCCTTCTTTCCTTCTTTCCTTTCCTTTCCTTTCCTTTCCTTTCCTCCCTTTTCCTTCCTTCCTTCCTTCCTTCCTTCTTCCCAGTGGTTAGAATGTGGTATTGCAAGCAAATTCTGCCAACTGTTCGCTCCCGACCGGCTCAAGGTTGACTCAGCCTTCCATCTTTCCAAGGTGCGTCAAATGAGGACCCAGATTGCTGAGGGCAAGAAGCTGACTCTGTAAATCGCTTAGAGAGGGCTGTAAAAGCCCTGTGAAGCGGTATATCAGTCTAAGTGCTATTGCTATCTTCCTTCCTTCCTTCCTTCCTTCCTTCCTTCCTTCCTTCTTCCCAGAGATTAAAATGTGGTATTGCAAGCTAATTCTTCCCACTGCCAACAGTTTAATCCCGACCAGCTCAAGGGTGACTCAGCCTTCCATCTTTCCAAGGTGCATCAAATGAGAACCCAGATTGTTGGGGGCAATAGGTTGACTCTGTAAAACCACTTAGAGATGGCTGTAAAAGCATGTGAAGCAGTATATACGTCTCTCCCCTTCCTTCCTTCCTTCCTTCCTTCCTTCCTTCCTTCTTTCACTGTGCCACTGCGAGCAGTTTGATCCTGACTGGCTCAAGGTTGACTCAGCCTTCCATCCTTACGAGGTGGGTAAAATGAGGACCCAGATTGTTGGGGGCAATGGGCTGACTCTGTAAAACCGCGTAGAGAGGGCTGTAAAAGCCCCGTGAAGCAGTAGATAAGTGCTATTACTATGCACCGCCCCCCTGCCCAGAAGGTGAGGGAATCCCCCTTGCCTTTGCCATGGGGCAGATCTCGGAGATGTTCCAGTTGCCACAATTATCGCACAGAGGGCACATGAGGAATTGCCCCCCACTGTTGCAGATCTCTTTCCTGGAAAAGGGGTGGAAAAGAGAAGAGGTGTCACGCCCGCATCTCTCCTAGCCAACCTTCGTGAGCTGACAGCCTGACATTAGCAACAGGGTTTGTGGGGGGGGGGGAGGGAGGGAAAGATTAGAAAGCAGGAAGAAGGGGGGGAATGGAATCCCAGCTGAACCAGATGAATTGTGAGAAGCTTCAGCCAGCCAAGGACAGTATACAGAGCTGGGAACCAAGAACCTGTTTCCTAAATGAGATACAAGCACCTAATTGGACATTGAGAGATAACAGGGATGGCCAAGGGAAGGAGGGGGAGAAGAAAATTTACTGTATTTTTCAGAGTATAAGACGCACCGGAGTATAAGACGCACCAAGATTTTGAAGAGGTAAATTTAAAAAAAAAAAAATTTTGCACTCTGCAGGCATCCCAAACCCTCTGCACGCCTCATTTTTTGTGAGTTTGAGAGGCCTGCAAAATGTTCCTGGGGGCTGGGGGGGGGCAAATATGAGCATAAAAGGCCAGTTTCCCCCCCAAAAAGGGCTGCTTTTTTTTGTGCAAAAAAACGAGGCATGCATAGGTTTTGGGAGGCTTGTAGAGTGCTCCTGGGGGCTGGGGAAACAAGCAAAAAAGGCCTGTTTTCTGCTCGTTTTTGCCCTCCCCAGCATCCAGGAGCATTTTACGGGCATCCCAAACCCTCTACACATCCATTTTTGCAAAGGGGGTGAGGTTTCAGGGGGCCAAAAATGCTGTATTCAGTGTATAAGACACACCCAGATTTTCAGCCTCTTTTTTGGGGGGGAAAGATGCGTCTTATACTCTAAAAAATGTGGTACTTTGCATTTTTTGAACAGGAAGACCTCAATAAATTATAAGGTAGAGGTAAAGGTTCACCTCGCACATATGTGCTAGCTGGTTCCCACTCTAGGCAGTGGTGCTCATCTCCATTTCGAAGCTGAAGATCCAGTGCTCTCCGAAGTCAGTCAGACAATGGAGGGAGAGCTTTGGCATTGAGCCGAGATCTTTCTTCTAAGTGTGCTATTCCGCTCCTACCTCAAGGGTAGAGATGCCCCCTGGGCATGATGAAAGGACTGTGCCATGCATAAGGGTAGGCTTGAGGGAGGGGCCTATTGCTCTTAGGAAGAGCCTCATCCACAGCTACTTTCAGTGAACAAAATGTTGCTCTCTACATTCGGTAAATAAGTGCTCATTTTGATAAAGGAAGGAAACAACTTGCCAGGCCTGCCGCCATCTTTTCTTTTGGATCTTTGGCCTGCCACACTTTCTATCATTCTGCTATGCATTTTCCATTGTGGGAAAATGGGAGTGGGGATTGTATGGAGTTAGATGATAAGTAGCCATAACAACATTCTTTCTAGGCAGCCAAGGTCATCCTTTGTCTCTGGACCTCTGCACCTGACCAGAACTGGATGGGTGGAAACTGCCAGCATGGTAGTGGGAGATGGAGACCATGGGATGGATTTGTGGGTGTGGGGGCAAAGTCTTGAACTTTCAACTGGGTGGGGAAAACCAGGAAGCTTTCAGATTTGGATTTTCTTAGATGTGCCAACGTGGCTCTCTTAAGAAATTGGAACTTACTAGAATTATTTTGACATACAAAAAATTGTACTTCGATGTCTTACCGATTGAGGAATGATGAAATGTTTGTTTTAAAAGAAATAAAACTTTTGAACACACACACAAAAAAAGAACTCAGGACAGGCCTGAGCTCGTTTTAAACAGGGTTTAAAACAAACAAACAAACAATCTTAATATAATAGAACTATGGGAAACAGTAAAGAATAAGATGCATATAATATACATGATTCTAACATGCAAAAAATAAATAAATAAAATAAATTGGAACTTTTAGCAATACTTTGCCTTGAACTCTGATTTACTTTTGGATGCTAATTGGAACCCTGGCATAACTCACAGGAGAAAGTCTGTGACTCTTGGATGTCCAGTCTCCCCCCCCCTCCCACCAGCGTCCTTCCACACTCACGCCGGCACATTCATGTCCATGGTGAAGAGGCCAACGAGGAACACTAAGCTGCCAATGGCTGCGGCTGGGATCAGCCAGGCTGTGTAGAAGCCTGCAAAGAAGACAGTGGGGTCAGGAAGAGCCTCCCCAGCTGCCCTCCCCCCCCCCACCTAGAGAAGGCAATCTGTCAGAGAGAGTAAATCGTGTAGCACAGGTACGGCTTTGTTCGGGCCAGGCTCAGATGCCTGAGATTGCAAGCTTGCCACTTCGGTTCGCGCGGTATGTTTAATTTGCTTTTGCATGAAACCGCTTCAGGTGTCTCACAGTAGATTAAGCCATAATTTAAATATGAGCGGAGATTGCCCAATGCCACAGTGTGATCTGCGTATGGACTAAATCAAATCATGGGTCAATGAAATGTGAGCTGTGCCAATAGATCTGACTTTGCTAAGGGTCTGTGCAATAGAATGGAATAGAATAGAATAGAAAATATGGAATGGAATGGAATGGAATAGAATACAATACAGAGTAGAGTGGAGTGGAGTGGAATGAGTGGAATGAGTGGAATGGAATAGAATGGAATGGAATATAATATAATACAATACAATAGAATATAGAGTAGAGTAGAGTAGAGTAGAGTGGAATGGAATGGAATACAATACAATACAATACAAAGTAGAGTAGAGTAGAGTAGAGTAGAGTGGAAAAGGAATGGAATACAATACAATAAAGAGTGAAGTGGTGTGGAGTGGAATAGAGTGGAGTGGAGTGGGATGGAATGGAATACAATGCAATACAATACAATACAGAGTGGAGTGGAATAGAGTGGAGTGGAGTGGAGTGGAGTAGAGTAGAATAGAATAGAATAACAGAGTTGGAAGGGACCTTGGAGGTCTTCTAGTCCAGCCCCTTATTTAGGCAGGAAACCCTGCACCACTTCAGACAAATGGATGTCCAACATCATCTTTAAAACTTGCAGTGTTGGAGCATTTGCAACTCTGGAGGCAAGTTGTTCCCCTGATTAATTGTTCTCACTATCAGGAAATTTCTCCTTAGTTCTAAGTTGCTTCTCTCCTTGGTTAATTCCCACCCATTGCTTCTTGTCCTGCCTTGAGGTGCTTTGGAGACTAGCTTGACTCCCTCTTCTTTGCGGCAGCCCCTGAGATATCGGAAGACTGCTATCATGTCACCCCGGTCCTTCTTTTCATCAAACTAGACATACCCAGATCCAGCAACCATTCTTCATATGCTTTAGCGTCCAATCCTCTAATCATCATAATCTGTGATCTTAAAAGGAAGGTTGATCCCAGAGTTTGCTCAAAACCTGATCAATGTTTTATGCTTATGTTTTAAGAGACACGGTGGCACAATGGTTACAGTGCAGTACTGCGGGCTACTTCTGCTGATCACTGACTGCCAGCAGTTTGGTAGATCGAATCTCACCAGGCTCAAGGTTGACCTAGCCTTCCGTCCTGCCGAAGTGGGTAATATGAGGACCCAGGCTGCTGGGGGCAATAGACTGACTCTGTAAACTGCTTAGAGAGGGCTAGGAAACACTGTGAAGCAGTATATAAGTGCTATTGCTATGCTCTGGAAGGGGAGGGGAAGGTTAGGTTGGGCAAAGGTAACAAGACACCCCCCCTCCCCCACTCCCATGGATGAGTCTCACCCAGCCAGGCGAAGTAGATGGCCACCTTCTCTCCAAAGTATTCCCGGATGTGGTCGAGGGGCTGGTACTTGTACCAGCAGGCCCAGCGGGCCCAAAAACGGTATAGGATCTGCCGGGGGTTCAGCTCTTCGTTCAGCACCTCGTAGTCTGGCAGCTCATAGGGGCCCTAGGGGGAGGAAGGGAAAGAGAGACAGAGAGACAGAGAGAGAGTGACACACACACAGAGAGAGACAGAGAAAGAGACAGAGAGAGAGACAGAGAGAGACAGAGAGCAGAAACAGAGACAGAGAGAGAAAGAGAGGGAGACAGACAGACAGACAGAGACAGAGACCTGAGAGACCGCTTCCTGCCGATCACCTCCCATAGACCGATCAGATCTCACAGGTTGGGTCTCCTCCGGATTCCATCCGCCAGCCAATGTCGGCTGGCGACCCCCCGGGGGAGAGCCTTCTCTGTTGCAGCTCCAGCCCTCTGGAATGATCTCCCTGTCAAGATCCGGACCCTTATGACCCTCCCGGCTTTCCACAAAGCCACCAAGTCCTGGCTGCTCCAGCAGGCCAGGGGACCTGTGAAACATCCAGCCCCGTGGAAATTGTGAATGTCGCGGTTTTGTTTTTAAAGTGTTGTCTTTGTCTAGTCTTCCCCCTTCCCTTGTCTATTGTGAGCCGCCCGGAGTCCTTTGGGAGTGGGCGGCATACAAGACAAATAAATACAATACAATACAATACAATACACACACAGAGAAAGAGACATTGAGGGGATATCCGTCATGCACAAGGCAAGGAGGTCAATCCTCAAAGACTTTTAAAGGTAAAGGTTCCCCTTGCACATATGTGCTAGTCGTTCCTGACTCTAGGGGGCGGTGCTCATCTCCGTATCAAAGCAGAAGAGCTAGTGCTGTCCGAAGACGTCTCCATGGTCATGTGGCCGGCATGACTCAACTCCTGAAGGCGCACGGAATGCTGTTCTCTTCCCACCAAAGGAACCTATTTTTCTACTCGCATTTTTTACGTGCTTTCAAACTGCTATGTTGGCAGAAGCTGGGACAAGTCACCGGAGCTCACTCCGTTACGCGGCGCTAGGGATTCAAACCGTCGAACTGCCAACCTTTCTGATCGACAAGCTCAGCGTCTTAGCCCCTGAGCCACTTTTGCAGGGCCCTTAAAATGCTACATCTGGAATATGGAACGCAGTAAGAAGAAACAATATCCAAACAACTTATTCCCTAAAAAAAATAAAACCAAATTTAAAGGATAATGTTAGGAATATAATCTAACGCTTGGGTTGGCAATATATAAATCATATAGCAATGCTATACCTGTTTCTTTAAATCATACTATAACATGTGATTGGTTGCTGTTTTCCTCAATTGGCCATAAGAGGGAGCCAGAATGACTGTTAGCTCTCTGTTTGTTAGATGCTGGGCTGATCTGATCTGAGTGTTTTTGGAAGCTGGCTGTTAGAAAGTGCCGTGAGCTATTGTAAGTTTTGCAACTGCTGACAAACTTTGAGTACTGAACTGATTATATGATACTGGACTATGTTATTTGGATTATCCCTTAACTGAAAGACATTGATGACTGACTGTCGTATCCGTGTATGATTTGGATTGTTTGATGGACTCTGATACCTCTATTTCCAAGTAAAAGCCTATTTAAACTGCAGTGTCTCTGTATGCTAGTTTGTGTGTTCTCCAACACAACTCTCACAACGCTTCTCTGAACGTACTCGCTCTCCCAACGGGGAGCTTACCTAACAGATATGACAAGGAAAGTTAAGCGAAGAACTGCTTTGGGATGCTCAAAAATGCCAGGGGTGGTTTTCCTTTGAGCGCCACAAAAGAGAAAAGATAGGAAGAAGATAGGGGAGCCCTTACTTGATCAATGACCGCACTGGGGCTGAAGAGGCAGGACCTCTGAGCCGAAATGGACCCAACCCAGAGGTGGAATGCTGCCAGTTCTGACCAGTTCACTCAAACCAATAGCGGAAATCGCTTGTGGCTCTGCCCACCCGCCCCAGCTCTATGGCATCCCATGTAGGCCCCTTTTTTTAGGCAAAGCACATACGGGGACGTGCGCTCACATTTGCAAACCGATAGGGGAGGTACCGTATTTTTCGGACTATAAGACGCACCGGTGCTTTTAAAAGCACAATGACTATATATGTATACTTTTTTGTTCTATTTTTTTTTTAAAGAAGGAGGAAGATATATGTTAAAATTAAATATGTAGATTGAAAAGGAATTATAAATACCATTAACATAAAATGGAGCTTGCTCAAAAGCTGAAATATACCAAGTAAATGAGATGAAGAGTGTGAAGTAGAGGAGAGAGGTAAGGGAAGAAGAGAGGGATAGGAGAGAGGGCGGAGGGGAAGAGAAAGAGAGAAAGGAGGAGTGGAAAGGGGAGAGAGGAGAAGGAGGGAGGTAAGGGAAGAAGAGAGGGATAGGAGAGAACATAGGGGGGAAGAGGAGGAGAGAAAGAAGGAGTGGAAAGGGGAGAGAGGAGAAGGAGAGAGGAAGGGGAAGTAGAGAAGAGAAGGATAACAGAGTTAAGAAAGGAGATAGGGAGGAGGAGGAGAGAGAAAGAAGAAAGTGATGAGGATAAGGTACAAATATGGTGTATGGAGAGCAGAAGAGGCAATAATTATTTTTGGGAGTTGATAGTAAGATGAATTGATGTAAACATTTAATAATATAATACAATGTTGGCTATGTAATAGTATACATGTGATTATATGTTATGAAAATGAAAAAATAAAAGACTTTACACACACACACACACACATACACACACATATATATATGTGTATATATATATATGTGTGTGTGTGTGTGTGTGTGTGTGTGTATATGTGTGTGTATGTATGTATGTATGTATATGTATATGTATAAAATATATGTATATGTATATGTATATGTATATGTATGTATGTGTGTGTGTATATATGCACCGATGTATAAGACTCACCAAGATTTCGAAGAAGTAAGAAAAAAAGGTTTTTGCCTTCCCCCAGCCCTGCTGAAGCCTGCTGAGTGCTCCTGGGGTGGGGGGAAAGGCAAAACGCCTCAGTTTTTGCGAAAACAGCCCATTTTTTGCCTGTTTTTTGCAAAAATGGGATGCGGGGGTTGAGGCTTTGGGAAGCCAAAAATGGCCGTATTCGGTGTATAAGATGCACCAATATTTCCATGCTCTTTTAGGAGGGAAAATGGTGCATCTTATACTCCGAAAAATACGGTAGGTGAATAACACCCCTGACGCAGCCCTTCCGGCCACAACCTCTCTGCGTTGATGCTCTGCTCCCTGTTGGGAAGCCTCCATGACACGCTTACCTCGTGCAGTGGGAAAGCGGCAGAATAGACCCCTTCGTTCAGCAGCCGGTCAATGCCTATTTCCGCGTGCTTCCGTTTCCCGTAAATCGTCCGGGCCAAGATTTCATACACCTGCAGGTGGTATTAACTGGTCATGCAACCAGACACAGAAAGCCAGAACAAGAACTGTCGACAAAAGAAGAAGAAAAAGGAAAGCGAATGGCTGTGGCAAAGTTTGGCCCTCCCCCCAAGAAAGCGAACCCTTGGCCCAAACAGCAGAGAAAGTGGGGGGGCTTCCTTGCTCCCAGCTTGGCCTCATCTGCCTAAGCCCTGGAACTGGGGCTTTCCCCCTAAGAGGGCTTACGATGCGATGCCTTTGCGTATTGGTGAAGTAGGAGTCGTGCACATCACTGCCCAGGAACCTGAAAAATAGAGCAACAGATTCAAGCCCGAACCCAACATGAAATGTTCTTCAAAGATGAAACAGGGCTTTGTGGGGTGCAGTTTCCATCCTTGACTGAACCTGCGTGTTGTGTCCCGCCAGCAGGCAGCAGATTCGGACAGTGAGGAGGTTGGGGAGGAACATGGGCCAGTCCTGGAGTCTGGGGAAGACTCTGATGAGGGCTCTGTGACGGAGGCAGAGAGGGGGCCAGAGCCGTATGCCAGTGATCAGCTGCCTTCAGAGTCAGACTTCAGTGAGGCAGAAGAACAGCTGGTGCCTGTTCCCAGTGTGTGCATGCACAGATTTGCCAGATGAAGGGAACAGCTAAAGAACAGGGGTCGACTTGGGAGTAAGGCCAAAAGGTGGACGATGAATGGCCCCTCCCAGAGGGAATAAAAGAGGAGTGAAAGGGGAGTGGAGTTTACAGGAGACAATTTGTTCAATCCTGCAATCTTGCCAAGTATTGCGGCGTCTGAAAGATATCGGCCGGGCCACTCTCCAAGCCTGATAACGATCGGTAATTGTGAACTACCTTGAAAAACTGTGGGAGAGGAAAGACTGCTGGAGAGGAATTCACTGTAAATTAATTAAAAGGGGTTTATCGGGACGAGGACTCGGCTTCGTGCTGCGGGGGAAGCCTAGGTCAGAACACTGCACCTCTGTCCAGCAATCCACCCCACCTCCCGTTAG
Source organism: Thamnophis elegans (assembly GCF_009769535.1). Taxonomy (NCBI): domain Eukaryota; kingdom Metazoa; phylum Chordata; class Lepidosauria; order Squamata; family Natricidae; genus Thamnophis; species Thamnophis elegans. The sequence continues at coordinate 7,738,931 of NC_045555.1, read as the reverse complement.
GTGGAGGAAAATCCTAGCAAGGTAGGATCACTCTTCCCAGGAGATGGTCTACAGCAAGGGGTGTCAAACTCAATTTCTATGAGGGCCGCATCAGGGTTGTGTTTGACCTCAGGGAAGGCCTGGGTGGGTGTGGCCAGCATGACGTCACTCATGTCAGAGTGCACCTGTGGTGACCCGAGTGCTCTGCCAGCAAAAACGGGCTACCGAGCTCCGTTTTCGGCTAGGATGGTCTCGTGCAATGCCCTGCCAGTGGAAATGGAGCTCGGGGGGCACGTGCGGCTCTTGTGAGCTTCGTTTTTGCCTGGGATGGTCTGGTCTCTTGCCACCCTCACAAGCTCCATTTTTGCTGGCAGAGGCACCGCGGGTCAGTCCTTCGCTGTTTCCAGGGCAACCCCATAGGCCAGATCTAAGCACCCCGTGGGCAGGATTCGGCCCCTGGGCCTTGAATTTGACACCCCTGGTCTACAGGCACCAGGACCCTCTCTCTTTCGCTCCTGCTGCAAATCTGGAGCCAGAACCCTTCACCCAGGCCAACGCGCCATCTGAGCACAGGTGCCCTTGCACCAATGGTGGGATTCAATTGTTTTTACTGCCAGTTCTGTGGGCCAGGGCTTGTTGGGTGTGGCAGGGGAAGGATATTGCAAAATCCCCATATCCTCCCGATCATCTGGGACTCGGGAGGCAGAAAATAGATGGGGGCGGGGCCAGCCAGAAGTGGTATTTGCTGGTTCCCCGAACTACTCAGAATTTCCTGTTCTCCAGAACTGGTCACAATCCCACCTCTGACTTGCCCCCTTGCTCCCGCTTACCTGTCAAGCTTGGACTTGCGGAAGGCACAGGTGTAGTAGTCCACAGGCTTGTTGGGCACCCTCTGATCCATGACGTTGGGGATACGCAACCACCGAAGCAGGTGGTCGGAACTATTTCGGTCTGGGTTGGGGTGAGCCTGGGAAGGAAAGAGCCGCTCAGGGGACAGGGAGGAAGTGGAGCTCCTGTACCACACTCCGAAACACACACACACACACACACTAGCCCAGGGCTTACTTGGAGAGGCGCTCGCATGCACAGCTCCTCGGCATAATACACCAGCACTTCCCAGGGGGTGCTCAGCTTCAGATAGTGGATGCTCTTGTGTTCGCTCCTGGTCTCCTCCTGTAAAAGCAGCCCATTCAGGTTGGAGGGAAGGTTGAGAAGAGAAGAAGGGGGGAACACCTCAAGCAAGAACCCCAGGACCCCCAATTAAAACCCAACAATTTTCTGAGCGATGAAGAGAGAGGAGCTCTGCCCTCTGCCAAATACTTGGGTCAATTCCATCTTGGTGCAAAGACATGTCTGTCTATTCTGACCTAAGCTTCCCCAGAAAGCAGGAGGCAGATTCCTGGTCCTGGCAAAACCCCTTTTATTAAAACGAATGGGAATTCCTCTCCTTCACATTCAGCAAAGGCCTGGCAAACAGTCTTTCAAAGGAGTATTTATGACTACAGACCTTATCTGTCTTGGAAAGCTGCCATGTAAATATTTTCCAACTGAGGTGCTGTGCAAGGAAAGACTGGACACAGAGTCTCTGAGATTCAGGGACAGATCTTCACACTCCTGAAACGAATCTAAGGAGCGAACGAGTGAGTTGTTTCCTGCAAAAGCCCACTCCCCTTTTGCTCCTCTTTTATTCCCTATGGGAGGGGCCAATCACCTTTCACCTGTGGCTTTACTCCCAAGTCGACCCTGATTTCTGAGTTGTTCTTTTCTTCTGGCAGCTCTGTGCATGCGCACACTGGGAACAGGCTCCAGCTGTTCCTCCGCCTCACTGCTGTCTAGCTCTGTAGGCACCTGATCACTGCCAGACGGCCTCGGCCCCCTCTCTGTCTCTGATGCAGAGCCCTCGTCCGAGCCTTCCCCAGAGTCCAGGACTGGCCCATGTTCCTCCCCAACCTCTTCACTGTCCAAATCTTCTGCCAGCTCTTTGGCCGCTGGCAGGTCATAACAATGTCAGATTGAGATGTTATTTCCACCAATGCCAACTGACACTAGACGGTCTCTGATGCCAACATAGCACTCTGTGTATTACTGCCCCCCTTCCAAGCCCAGAAGTGTTCCCCCCGACCTTACCTTCTCTACCAAGAGGCCAGCGTTCCTCAGATTTTTGAGAAATTTCCGCTTCCATCTCTTGTGCCGCCCGTAACGTTGGTCCCATCCAGCACTTGTGCCCGCTGCTGCCGCCTCGCCCTGACATTGCAGCTGTTTGCCACGCTTTTTCTTTGAGGGACAGGCTTTCTCCTCCCAAACCAGTACGAAGTCTGCAAGCCAAGTTACCAAAGGGGAGTTTTGAGCCTTTGCCTGAAGGCTTTCATCATAGGCTACCTTATTATTATAAAACGAATGGCAAGTGGTTTGTGCTGAGTTTTCCCAAGTGCCGTCCTTTGCCCTGGAAGCTGGTTCCTAGCTTACCCTATTTTTCGGAATATAAGACGCACCCTTCCCCCCTAAAAAAGGGAGGGTGGAAATATGGGTGCGTCTTATACACTGAATACAGCATTTTTGGCCTCCTGAAATCCTGCCCTCTTCACAAAATGGACGTGCGGAGGGTTTGGGAGGCCTGCAAAATACTCCTGGGGGCTGCGGAGGGCAAAAATGAGTGAAAAATGGGCCATTTTTTGCTCATTTTGTCCCACCAGCCCCCAGGAGCATTTTGCAGGTATCTCAAACTCTCTGCATGCCCCGTTTTTCACAAAAAATGAGGTGTGCAGAGGGTTTGGGAAGCCCGCAGAGTACAAAAACCTTTTTTAAAATTTACCTCTTCAAAATCTTGGTGCGTCTTATACTCCAGTGTGTCTTATACTCTGAAAAATATGGTAGTTTATCTACAATATTTGGGAAAGAGCTCTTGGGGAGAGGAACCCCATTTCATCAAGGATTCTACTTTGGCCAAATCATCCAGATCATCATCATCTTTTAAAGACCCCATAATCCCATGGCTGGTGGAGTCTGGGCAACTAAATGGAGCTAGCAGAGTGTTTTAATGGCCGGATGCCTTTCCTGTCACCAATGTGGAGTTTTGTTCAGCAGATATATTCTCATTGTGCCCAGCGAGAGAAATAGCTGCTTCCACCTAGGATCGAACTCACAGTCTCCTGATTGTGAGACGATCAAATCATCCAGATGGACTTGCAAAAAAAACCAAAACCCCCAACTCTGCTGGAACCTCATGCTGAGCGAGGATTCAATTGGGACGGCATCCGAGACCCCTCCCAGAGCGATCCATTTAGGCCACCGAGAAACAGGGCAGAGAAAGGCATGCTCACCTATCTTCGTTTTCCCATCCCTGAAGTAATTTCCTCTGGGACTGTTGGAAGACTCATAGCCATCTCTGCCGTAAATGTAGACCGTGTCATCCACTTCTGCATCCTACCAAGAAGAAGGTCAAGAGAGACCATGCGGATATAGACAGAGGACATCTCTGGGAAGCCCCTGGAGACAGCTGAGGCTGTGGGTCGGAAAACATGACCCACTGAACAGGAAACGTTGGAAAAGTACTACTGTCCTCTATTAGAGGCTGTATTTTAAGAGATTTTAGAATTTAGAAGAGTTGGAAGGGACCTGGGAGGTCTTCTAGTCCAACCCCCTGCTTAGGCAGGAAACCCTAAACCACTTCAGACAAATGGTTATCCAACCTCTTCTTAAAAACATCCAGTGTTGGAGCATTCACAACTTCTGGAGGCAAGTTGTTTCACTAATTCATTGTTCTAACTGTTGGGAAATTTCTCCTTAGTTCTAAATTGCTTCTCTCCTTGATTAGTTTCCACCCATTGCTTCTTGTCCTGCCCACAGGTGCTCTGGAGAATAGTTTGACTCCCTCTTCTTTGGGGCAACCCCTGAGATATTGGAAAACTGCTGTCATGTCTCCCCTAGTCCATCTTTTCATTCCTTCATGTTTTAGCCTCCAGTCCCCTAATCCTCTTGGTTGCTCTTCTCTGCACTCTTTCTAGAGTCTCAACTTCTTTTTTACATTGGGGCAACCAAAACCGAATGCCGTACTCCAGGTGTGGCCATACCAAGGCATTATAAAGTGGTATTATCACTTCATGTAGGCTTAATTCTATCCCTCTGTTTCCCTCAGCATCCCTCTGCAGCTATGACCACAAATGCAGGGTGTCCCCCCTCTTTTTAATTATTTTTTTCTACAACACCTTACAGTCATTATATCAACATTATTCTGTCATCATACTTGTACATGTAAATATTATTTTGCTTCTATGATTATAACCTTTATACACATCTCTCTCTCCCTCCCTCCCTCCCTCTCATCTATCTATCTATCTATTTATCTATCTATATCTATATCTATATCTATATCTATATCTATATCTATATCTATATCTAATCTATATCTATCTATCTATCTATCTATCTATCTATCTATCTATCTATCTATCTATCTATCTATCATCTATCTATCTATCTTGTTTTTTGGTTTAATTAATTTTATTCTTGTTTTTCAGCCATTTGTACCAATTGTTCCAAATTTCATAATATTCCAACTTTTCTTTGTCTTTTAATTTTAGTGTTAATTTGTCCATTTCTGCACAATCCAAAAATTTTTGTATCACTAATTCATCCGAGGGGATATTATTTTGCTCCCAGCATTGGGCAAACGCTATTCTAGCTGTAGTCAGCAATGTGTTAATATGTACTTAATTTTCTTTGTATATTTCATTTTGATTATTCCCAGCAGAAAGAGTTCGGGTTTGTATTTTATTTGTTCTCCTGCTCGAGCAGGGGGTTGAACTAGAAGACCTCCAAGGTCCCTTCCAGAACTATTCTGTACCCAGATTCTTTAAACAGCCCATGTTCTTTGGAGATTGGCACCCCTGGAGGGGAAGCAAAAGGGCTGGTTTTGAATCTGTATTATCCCTCTTATTTGTCTGCTTGCTTAGTGCTGCACCAAGAGCACCGTCACATATCATTGTTTGGCACCACCAGGGGTGGGTTCCTGCCAGTTTTAACCTCCTCTATAGAAGAGGTTCCACAAATCTACAGTGCCTTTAGAACCGGTTCCAGCTCCCCCCCCCCCGCCTGTCCGCATATCAAGATGAAGAGCTAGAGGAGGAATTCTGGGAGTTGAAGTCCACAAGTCTTAAAGCTGTCAAGTTTGAACACCCCTGGGGTTTTTTCCCTAAAGGGTTAGAGGGTGCAAGGGTCTTGTAACTTGACAGCTTTAAGACTTGTGTGCTTCAAATGCCAGAGTTTCTGAGCCAACATGACTGGAGGAGGAATTCTGGGAGTTGAAGTCCACAAGTCTTAAAGCTGTCAAGTTTGAACACACCTGGGTTTTTCCCCCTAAAAGGTTAGGGGTGCAAGGGTCTTGTAACTTGACAGCTTTAAGACTTGCACACTTCAAATGCCAGAGTTTCTGAGCCAACATTTTGGTTGCTAAGCAAGAGCGTTGTTAAGTGAGTTTCACCCCATTTTACAAGTTGGCCACTCCCACCTGGTCACATGGCTGGCAAGCCACTCCCACAAAGCAGGCCACACCTACATAAGAGGTTCTAAAAAAAAATTGAAACCCACCACTGGGCACCACCGAATGTATTGCCAGGGCAAGGATGCGGTGACCCTGCTCTCTCTTTTCCTCTACATGGAATCTGTGGAGACTGACACCTTGATCATTTCAGGCTCCCGAATTCATTGCAGCCCCAAAGGAAACAGCTGGCTCCCTTCCAGCTGTGACACCTCACCACCCTTAACTTTCTGTTTTTTATTCGCATGACGGCAAATCGCCTGCCGTCGGCTTTAAGGCGCTGCTGGGGGTTTGAACCTGCTCTCTGTACTCTTTTTTATTGAAGAGTTTTAATACATTTTATAAATATTTCCCCTTCCCCTTCCCTCCCTCCCACCCTCCCACCCTCCAACCCTCCCTCCCCACAACTTCCCAGAGCAAAATACAGGGTATAAACATTTAACAATCATACACTAACATAGGCTAACTAACTATAGCATCCTACCTCCCTCTTGTACTTTAACTCCCCTTTTTAAAAAACTAAATTTAGGTAAATAATAACATTCTTTGTTCATTCATAAGCTAATTGAAATTTCTTAGTCCGATATTTATTTTGAATATAGTCAATCCATCTTCTCCATTCCAGCTTGTATTTCTCATCTGAGTGGTCCTTCAACTATGCTGAAATTTTGGCCATCTCTGCTAAGTTTACTACTTCTAACGTCCATTCCTCCTGCTCCCTGTCCTCTTGTGGGAACTTCCCAGGGGTCGCATGCTGAGGACTTGCTCGCTAGAGTTTGACGCCGAGCGTGCGCCGAGTGCTTTCGCCCGCTTATACGCCATCACGGCCAGATCCCACAGCTGTCCCTGAGCAGGAGAGAAGATCTCTGCTGTTTTTAAAGTGCTGGATCCCAACCATGAATGTAGAGCCTACATTGGCTCTAGCCATGTACTTACGAAGCTACCGGTCGAGGGCCCATTTCGAATGGCTCCGGCTTCTCCGTAGTGGCCCCCGGAGGAGCCCTTGGCAGCGCTGAGCAAGAGGCTGGCATCGGGTGGGCTGGCAGCAGAGGCTTTCTTGCGGATCATGATGCTTGGCAGCGGAAGGATGTAAATAAGGTTGTGGGGTGATCCCGGGGACCCTGCTTTCTTCTTCCCCGTCAGCTCTTGGACATGAGTGGGGGGAGATCAGGAGAGCAGCCCAGCCAGGGAAGGTGCTGTGGGCCTCCCACCCTGCATCTCAGCTCATCCCTGGTCCTGGGACCTACCCTGGAGATGCCTGTTCAGCATCTTCTGGGGGAGGCGAAGCAGTGGCGTGGTTGTCCAAGCGGCCCAGAATAACCGTTTGTTCGCCTTTGCTTGGCAAAGGGGATCAGCTGTGAGGCTTCCTCTCTCCCACCCTCCTGCCTGTCTGCCTTTCAGGGCAGTTCCTTATGCTGCCTCCTGCGTAGCTATGGAAATCTGGCTGGAACGACTGCTGCTTTCCAGCGTCTCTTTCCCAAGCAGGCTCTCTGCGGGGCTTGGAGAGAGGAGGAGGAGGAGGGGCTGTGCAGCAGCAGCAGCAGCAGGCCGGAAGCCATCACACACAAAAGAAATTGGCCAGCCAGTATTTGTGCCCAGGAGACAGAGTGCCCTTCCGCTACGAGCGGTTAGGTTAGAGGGTATAGGTGGCAATGTCAGGGAGGTGTCCTCCCCTTTGGATGTAAATAAGGTTGTGGGGTGATGAAGATGAGGGGTGGGGGATTGAAAAACAACCTCCAGATTCTCACCTTTTCAGCCAAATGATGACATGGAATAGCAATAGCAATAGGGATAGGGATAGGAATGGGATAGAAGAGAAGAGAATAGATGAGAATAAATATAGAATACAGAATACAATAGAGTAGAGTAGCGTAGAATAGAGTTGGAGTGGAGTAGAATAGAATACAGAATACAGAGTATAGTAGAATAGAAAATAGAATAGAATAGAATAACTATAGAATACAGAATAGAGTGGAGTGGAATAGAATAGAATACAGAGTAGAGTAGAAAATAGAATAGAATAACTATAGAATACAGAATAGAGTGGAGTGGAGTAGAATAGAATACAGAGTAGAGTTGAGTAGAAAATATAATATAATAACTATAGAATACAGAATAGAGTGGAGTGGAGTAGAATAGAATACAGAGTAGAGTTGAGTAGAGTAGAAAATAGAATAGAATTATAGAATACAGAATAGAGTGGAGTGGAGTAGAATAGAATAGAATACAGAGTAGAGTTGAGTTGAGTATAGTAGAAAATAGAATAGAATAACTATAGAATACAGATAGAGTGGAGTAGAGTGGAATGGAGTAGAATAGAATACAGAGTAGAGTTGAGTAGAGTATAATAGAAAATAGAATAGAATAACTATAGAATACAGAATAGAGTGGAGTAGAATGGAATGGAGTAGAATAGAATAGAATAGAATAGAATAGGAGAATACTGAATACGGAGTAGAGTAGAGCAGAGCAGAGCAGAGCAATCACTTGTTTGGGTTTTTTTACAAATTTATTCCACCTTCTTTCTGAATAGTTGAGCCTATGCTGAGAAGAAGTCGGTGGCAAGCAGAACATCAAAGCAAAGGGATGGTAGACAGCAAATACCCTAAAATTAACTTGCGTCTGCCACCACCGAATGCAAATTCAATCAGACCTATGGTGGAGGAAGACTATATATGGCTCCTAAATAGGGAGTCCTCGACGTATGACCACAATTGAGCCCCAAATTTATGTTGCTAAGTGAGACATTGGTTAAGTGAATTTTACTCCGTTTTTCTACGACCTTCCTTGCTACATTTGTAAAGTGGATCGCTTGCAACTGTTAAATTGGGAACCCCCTTGTTAAAGTAAATCTGGCTTCCCAAATTCGAAGGGATTCAAAGGTCCCAAAATGTGACCCCCATGACCCCGGGAGCCTGCGACTGTCGTAAGTATGAATCAGATGCCGAGTGTCCGAATTTGGATCACGTGAGCAATGGGATGTGGCAGTGGTTGTTCAGTGTGAAAAAGGATCGCGAGTCAAATTTTTTTCAGTGCCATAGCTTTGAAGGGTCACTAAATGAACTGTTGTAAGTCGAGGACTACCTGTGGATATGCATATTTAGAGAGACATGTCCAACGCCTACATTGAACGTGTTTATTCACTCGCTTGCATGAAGACAAGTGGGGGAAAAATGGGTCAAACGTGGACATCAAAAATGTACATTGAATGTTGACTTGCTTATGATGACCTGAGGTGAGGGTTTTCTTGGTGCAACTGTTGGACAGAGAGAATTCAGGGTGAGATGCCACCCTCTTTCTAAGCAGATCAGATCCAATTTTTGTTGGGACCCGCCAGCGGCCACCAGAGCTGGCAGTAGATTCGGACAGTGAGGAGGTTGGGAAGAAAGATGGGCCAATCTGGAGTCTGGGGAAGGCTCTGATGAGGGCTCTGTGTCGGAAGCAGAGAAGGGGCCAGAGCCGTCTGACAGTTATCAGCTGCTTTCGGAGTAGGAAGTCAGTGGGGCAGAAGAACAGCTGGAGCCTGTTCCCAGTGCGCGCATGCACAGAGTTGCCAGATGAAGGGAACCGCTAAACAAGAGGGGTCGACTTGGGAGTAAGGCCACAGATGGACGATGAATGGCCCCTCCCAGAGGAAATAAAAGAGGAGTGAAAGGGGAGTGGAGTTTGCAGGAGACAATTAGTTCGCTGAATTGGTTGGTGACTCTCCGAGACTCCTTGCCAAGTTCTGAAGCAATCGGCCTGGCAGCTCTCCAAGCCAGATAAGGTCTGTGACCGTAAATCTTCCCTCGAAAGACTTTGCTGGATGTGAATGAGCAAAATTCACAGTCAATTAATAAAAGGGTTTTTTGTCGGGACCAGGAGTTTGCTTCAGGCTCTTGGGAAGCCTCGCTCAGAACAATTCTGCTCCTGCCTGTCAAGAGAATCTGGCACAAACTTGCAAATTACTCTTGGGAGCCTCACAAGTTGGATCTGTGGAGGCCTGTCCTCCAGGCTGCCTTCTGTCCCCTCTGCCTCCTTGATGGCATTTTTACCAACGACATAACCCAGAAATTGGCCCAAGGGGCTTCCCTGACAGCAGATACAAAGATTGGGGTTTAAAGGCCATTAAGAACCATCAAGCAAGTTTATTGAAAGGAAACCGATGCAGCAGAATTAGGATTTCATGAAGCCAGTGCTTCCGGTATGGTAGGGCTCTCCTCTCCAGAAACTAGGCCGGCCGCCACCTGGTCCTGCCTCCAGAGATGTTCGGCGAGCCTGTTCAAGAGATGGGCCACCTCAGCTAGGCCGGCGTATCCGTCCGAGTGCCGCTCGCCGACACTCTTTGTCCGCAAGACCGGTAAACCCCAGGTGTGGGAGAAAGACGCCATGTCTGATTCGGTCACATCCGTGTGGGCAAACTGGTCAAACCTGGAGACATTTGGTCAAGGAAGGGCCAAGCAGTAAGAAAGTGACAAACTCAGCCTGAGCCGATTCTTCTGCTCTGGACTGGGCTGCCCCTCTTAATCCTTGCAGTGATTGTACATATTTTAATTTCGAAAGGGTTATTTTTTGGGATCAAGGACAGGCTGCAGGAAGAAAAGGACGGTTATTGTGAAAAAGCCTAATATTTCAAAAAAAAAAACATCTTAAAAAGAGGCAGATTGCCCTCAGGGCCCTTTTCTGGGGCAGCCTGGGGAGAAACTCCTTAAAGCAGGGGTCCCTAACCTTTTGGACCTCAGGGACCACTAAATTCATAATTTTAAATCCCGCGGACCACTAATATGACCGACTGGGTGGGCGTGGGCCGATCATGTGACTGGGTGGGTGTGGCCAACTCGATGTCACTCATGTCGAGGGGCGCCTCGCCAGCCTCTACTCGCCACTCCTCGCCTGCCCGCTAGGGCTCCTTTGGGCCCCAACAGGAAGCAGTTGCTGGAGCTAAGCAGCCACCAGGAGAAAGAGTTGGCAAAACAGCTCAGTTCAAATTGGATCTGACCGAGAAGGAGGCTCAACAGAAGCACCTCACTGAGGACTAGGAGCATAGGCTTTCCAAGCAGAGGGCAGACCTGTGGGAGTGCAAGGCTAGGTACCACCACCTGGAGGCTTACTGGGCTGAGATGTTCAGCCAGTTCCAGGCCATGATGCAGTCCCACTTTTACGAGGCCCTTCGGCTCTTTGCCACCAGCGGCGCATCCCTCCAGTCTTCGCCCAAAGCCCCCCACCAGGAGGCTGAAGCAGACTCCAAATCGGAATTTCTGCCCCCCTCTGACCTGCACAAAAAGACCCCGAAGGGGAGACTCTCTGCAGCAGCACAAGCGTTCATTGCACGTATCCTTCCCAGGGGCCATAGTTTGAGGACCCCCAATTTAGTGCAATATAAAAAATGCAGAAATTTTTCTGCGGACCACCAAAACTTTCTCACAGACCACCAGTGGTCCACGGACCACTGCTTTAAAGGATACTTGGTGCCCACAACCATTCGGACCATGTGCCTCGTTCCGTCTGTCACGCGAGAGATTTGGTGAGGGAGGTCGAGAAAGGACGCGCGATCCGTGAAGGAGAACAAGAAGAGGACGGCGTCCGCTTTCTCTCTGCAGGCCTGCGGTGAAGGGAGGAAACGTGGGTTCCACCACAAATGCGCGAACGACAAAAGCGCGCCTGACTAAACCGCGCCGACAAAACCGCGCGACGAAGGAGCGACGAATGATCCCTGAAGCGCGCCGACAACAGCGCTCTGACAGAAGCGCGCTGTAACCTAACCCTAAACCTAACCCTAACCCTAACCCTTACCGTAACTTAAATCGCGCTTCTGTCGGCGCACTGTTGTCGGCGCGCTGTTGTCGATGCGCTTTTGACATCGCGGTTTTAGCGCCATGGTTTTGTTGGCGCGCTTATGATGTTCGCGCTTTTGTCGGGTCACGGGAAACGTCACAAGGGTTCCCAACTCCGAAAGGGAACAGGGGGTCCCCAAAGTAGCATCGCCATTCTCCCCCCCTGCCCCAGAATACAACCTGGCCCCGAAAGTCTCTCCATGGACAACTCACGGGTAAAATGTGGTCAAATTTTCTCAGCATGGCTTCGCCACAGTCCCAGAAGGAGAACTTGAAAAAGAGCACCTTGCCGCTCTCTCGCAGTTTTGCCGGCCAGTAGACGAGGCTGGTCTGGATCCCTGGGAAAGAAAGAGTTACTTGGGAAGAGATTCCTAGGGAAGCCCCCCCCATCTCAGGAGAGGGTCTCAGGAAGAATTACCGTATTTTTCAGAGTATAAGATGCACCTTTTTCCTTCCTAAAAGAGGGTGAAAATTTGGGTGCATCTTATACACTGAATGCAGCGCCACAAACCCACCGTCTTTGGCCCCTGCCTCCCAGCAATTTACCTCCTTGAGGCAACAAGGGAAAATGGGGCTTGCGGAGGAAATAGGCTATGACAATCCCTGCAGCCTGAAACAGCTAGTGCTTAAACTGAAATTGAAAGTGAAACTTGCTCTTTGCTGCAAGGAGGCAAATTGCTGGGAGGGAGAGGCAGATTTTTCTTCTTCTAATCAGGCTAAACTTAAAAGGCTGTTTGCGGCAAGAAGGTAAGTCAATAACTATAAATGCTTAGAGAGCGTTCAAATTATTAGACTCATTTTTTAAAGACTGCTTTATTATTGTTCTAGACAACTTGGGAAAATAAGAAGCTTTTTAAAATAAAGGCTTGATCTGAAGAGGCCCAGTGCTATTGTATCTTCTTTTAAATAGCAGAGAATAACATATACTTCCAGAAAGCACTTTCAATTTTAACAGCATCTGTAGAAGTATAGTTTGAAATGTAACACCACAAACAATGTACATCATCTGTACAGTTTGCTGTTTGCTGCAAGGAGGCAAATTGCTGGGAGGCAGAGGCAGATTTATTTTTCTCTTGTTTTCCTCCCTAAAAGCTAGGTGCGTCTTCTACTTTGGAGCATCTTATACTCCAAAAAATATGGTAGGTAAGATACTAACAGGAACAGAAGAGAGGATGATAAAAAAAAATCTGTACAGCTATTTACTGAGTATTACATTAGAAGAAGAAGTGAAAGAAACAATGATTGCCTGGGCAAAAAACTTTGGTTATACGATAGAACTAGAAAAATGGTGGCAATTATGGGATAGAAATTACAAACTAACAATGTCAACTGCATATAAAGAGAATTTGTATAAGATGTTTTACAGATGGCATTGGCCACTGGCAAGATTGGCGACGATATTTGAAGATAAATCAGTTAAATGTAGGAAACGTCATCAGACACTGGCTCATATTATCATATATGGTGGACATGTGTAGAAGCTAAAAAATATTGGTTAAAATATGCTAGTGGTTGGAAAATATGATACAACAACATATTGACTTGAACCCTGAAATATTCCTGTTGGGGATCTTACCAGAAACGTATAGTAAAGAAAATGTATATTTGATTATTCATGTAAAAACCGCAGCTAGAATTGTATTTGCACAAAACTGGAAAAGTGAAGAGTTTCCTGCAGAGGAGAATGCGATAAGGAAAATATTAGAATATGCAGAAATGAATAGATTAACATTGGCAATTAAAGAGAAAGAATAAACTGGTTATTATGTGATATGGGAAACATTTGATCGATGGCTAGAGGATAAAAGTAGATATAAAAGATATAAAAGTAGATGAGTGAATATAAAAGTAGATGAGTAAAAAAGATAGATGAGTAGATATACTCATAGATGTAAAAGATACAAAAGTAGATGAGTTAATATAAAAGTAGATGAGTAAAAAAAAGTAGACGAGTAGATATACTCATAGTTATAAAAGTAGATGAGTAAAATATAGAAAATAGTTAATAGAGTTAAGTGAAGAGGATATAAAGTATCCGTTATTTAATGTGTTGGCATTAAGATAAGACTTGGTTAAATAATAAATAGGATTGTAAATTTTAACTGTTGTTGCACAAACATTTGTACCCGAGACACTGTTGAATGGAATATGGATTATTTGTACTAAAATAAAGTAATTTTTAAAAAGGAAAAGTTTCTCAGGGCTGCCTCGCAGAAGGAAGGCTCCTCACCACTCCGTCCAGTTTGTGGAGCTCTGCCCTGGCTTCTCCTTTAGCCAGTGTCAGCTGCCCTGGTTTTAAGGCTTTGCCTTGGGGACAGCAGGAGGAGGAGGAGGAGGAGGATGAAGCAGGGGGTCACCTGTGGTCTCGTGATGCACCAGGGGCACCTCCAGACCGGCCAATTTGGCCACCAAAGCGGTTTTTCCCACGCCGCTCTTGCCGGATACGAAGACCTTGTAACCGGCTACGTCGGCAGCCGCCTGTGGAGCCACCACTGGTCTCTCGATCAGTCCTGCACAGGGAGAGAAGCCCCTTTGAGAATACCGGTTATCGGGGTGGTCCTTTGCCCTAGATCCCCGCCCGCGCGGCGGGGAAGCGCGGAATCTCCCGGGGCTTCAGCCCAGCGACCTCACCGAAGGATCGGCGCTGCGCCCGGCGCAAGAGGGCGCCCGAGTAAGCTCTGCCTTCCTCCGTGCTGTGCCAGTCCGGGTCGACCACGGATCCCGGGCGGACGATCATCCCCGCCCTGCGAGGGATCCGGCTGGCCCACGCTGCGCCCGATCCAGCGGCGAGGAGGCGCTAGGATCGCTTCCCTTCCCAACGCGCATGCCCCAACCGGCCTCTGGCTTCTTCCGTCCTCTTTTTTTCCCTTTGGCCTGACGTCATACCGGTGTGGCCCCTCCCCCTGGCATCCCTGGTTTTGTCCGGGCAAAGCCGGGCGTGATTCTGAGCCCGATTCATATTTATGCCAGGCTGCCTCTTTGTTAAGGCCGTCCGTCCCGCGATGAGGGCGGAGGGGCGAGGTTACCTTCCTGCAAAGCGGATCGCCTGCGCCGGGGCATCGCCGGTTGCCTGGCTTTTCCGCATAGGAAGGACGTGGGGATCCCGTCCTTGCGTATGGCTGGAGGAGCCTAACGGTTGGAGGAACTGGGCATGGCTGGTCCAGTGAAGAGAAGGACCAGGGGAGGCAGGATAGCAGGATCCCAATATTTGAGGGGCTGCCACAGAGAGGACGGAGGGGGGGGGGGAGAGATTTCAAGCTATTCTCCAAAGCAACTCTAAGGCAGGACAAGAAGCAACGGATGGAAACTAATCCAGGAGAGGGGCAACCTGAAATTAAGAACCACACTATTAAAGAGATGTTGGGCAACCAAGAGGCTAAAACATACAATGAAGGGTTGCAGGAACTGGGCATGGCTGGTCTAGTGAAGAGAAGGACCAGGGGAGACAGGATAGCAGCCTTCCAATATTTGAGGGGCTGCCACAGAGAGGAGGGGGTCAAAATATTCCCCAAAGCACCCGAAGACCAGACAAGGAATAATAATGGATGGAAACTGATGTAAGAGAGATTCAACCTGGAAATAAGGAGAAATTTCCTGACAAGGAGGACAATCCAATGGAACAGAAGTTGCCTCCGGAATTGTGGGAGCTTCATCCCTGGAAGCTTTCAAGAAGAGACTGGACTGCCATCTGTCAGAAATGGTGTAAGGGCTCCTGCTTGGGCGGCCGGGGTGGGGTGGGGTGTTGGACTAGATGACTTACAAGGTGCCTTCCAATTCCTATTATTCTATTCTATTCTATTCTACTCATTCTCCAAAGCACCTGAAGGCCGGACAAGGAATAATGGATGGAAACTGACCAAGCAGAGATTCAACCTAGAAATAAGGAGGAATTTTCTGATAGTGAGAACAATCAACCCCTTGAACAGAAGTTGCCTTCAGAAGTTGTGGGAGCTTCATCCCTGGAACCTTTCAAGAAGAGACTGGGCTGCCATTTGTCAGAAATGGTGTAGGGTCTCCTGCTTGGGTACGGGGTTGGACTAAATGACCTACGAAGTCCCTTCCAACTCTGTTAATCTGTATATCTGTATGTTTCTCGTTGTTTTCAAACAATGTTGGCCTCTTCCTTGGGCAGTCAGATCTGTTTTGCTACCTCAGAGCTTCATCACTGGAAGATTTCAAGAAGAGACTGGACTGCCATCTGTCAGAAATGGTGTAGGGACTCCTGCTTGGGCGGGGGGGGGGTTGGACTAGATGACCTACAAGATCCCTTCCAACTCTTGTTAATTTGTTAAACTTGGGCTAAAGCTTTCAAGAAGAGACTAGAGTGCCATCTGTCAGAAATGGGGTAGGGTCCCCTGCTTGGGTGTGGGGTGGGACTAGATGACCTCCAAGGTCCCTTCCAACTCTGTTAAATCAGTGTGTGTGTGTGTGGGGGTAGGGGTGGGGGAGAAGATAGCAGCCGCCTTAAGTCACCCACTGCACTCTTTCCTTCCTGTTTCGGGGGCTCACGCGACGTGTTGGCCACTGCCATGGCTTTTGCTCCTGCGGGAGGACCCCAGAGGGAACTGAACTTGTTTGTGTGTGTGTCAGGGGGGGGGGAGAGAACAGCAGACGGTGATGTGCAAGTTGTGTTCTGCAAGCGAAAGGACTGGGAGTGGGTGGGTGGGCTGCAGCAGCTTTCAAACGCGTCTGGTCTTTTTACCTTGAAATCCCTTAAAATGTGGCGTGGCCAGAAACGGGAGTTCGGTGGAGCCGGACACATGGCTTGTGAAAGCCATGCCCCTGGCAGCCTTGTTAGGGGCGTCTTGGCAGCAGCAGGGGGGGGGATTCCTAAGGGGCGCACCCCACCCCTCAGAATATCCCTGCAATCTGGCCAGCCAGCCAGGAAGCTTCAAAGGGGAGAACTAAGGAGAAATTTCCTGACAATGGGGACAATGAAATCCGGCCTCCAGAAATTGTGGGTGCGCCAACGTTTTCAAGAAGAAACTGGACAACTATTTGTCTGAAATGGCCGATAGGGTTTCCTGCTTGGAGCAGGGGGAGGCTGGACTAGAAGACCTCGAAGGTCCCTTCCAGCTCTATTCCGATGGATTGGCGCAGCTTTCTCTCTGCTGGGAAAGGCAAGGACGGCGGCCTCCCAAGAGGAGTGTGGGAAAAAGCCACAAGCCAAGCCGAGCCGCAGGGCCAAAAGGCTGGCGCAGGATTCCCATGGCGGGCAGCTGCCAGGCAGGAGCCCACCTCACACTCCCTCCCCCCTTTCCCTGCCCAAAGGTCCCTCCTCCTCACCGTTAAGATGGGGTTTCTCCCCCCAACCCCTCAGGTGATCAGAAGCAAAGACGGAGAAACGTTAGATATTCAAGACTTAGAAATGGTTAAGATATTCAAACATGCTGCATTGGAGGTGGCTGATATGACCATGCCCCCCCCAACCCTCCCTCGATGGTGTCCCCCTTGCCTCACCTGTCGGAATTGGCTGAAGCCGTGGACCCTGGCCGACAGCCTGGCCTGACCCTCAGGAAACAGTAAGTGTTGGAAGGGACCTTGGAGGTCATCTAGTCCAACACAGGAAACCTGTACTAGGGATTCGAACCACCGAACTGCCAACCTTTCTGATCGACAAGTTCAGAGTCTTAGCAACTGGGGCCGCCTACTAAGACATTTCAGCTGCAGCCGCTGGTGCCACCCTCCCCCCTTCTTTTGCAGTGGGTCAGATAGCTGATAGCAAGTGTGCTCAACTGTTGAACCCCCCCCTCCAGATTTCTTCATTTGGGGCTTTGTCGGACTACCTGGGGTGACCTGAATGTCCCACCCCCTCCAAGACAGTGGGAACTGTCATTTATTCCATCTTGCCCTGCAGGGTGAGTGGATTCCAGCCCATGCATGGCTCTTAATATTCTTTTTTTTAATGTATTTGTATTTATTTGTCTTGTATGCCGCCCACTCCCGAAGGACTCTGGGCGGCTCACAATAGACAAGGGAAGGGGAAATAACTAGACAAAGACAACACTTTAAAAAACGCAACATTCACAGGGCTGGATGTTTCGCAAGCCCCCCCCCCCCCCCCGCTGGAGCAGCCAGGACTTGGTGGCTTTGTGGAAGGCCGGGAGGGGAGTAAGGGTCTGGATCTCCACGGGGAGGTCATTCCAGAGGGCTGGAGCTGCAACAGAGAAGGCTCTCCCCCGGGGAGTCACCAGCCGACATTGGCTGGCGGATGGAATCCGGAGGAGACCTAACCTGTGAGATCTAATCGGTCTATGGGAGGTAATCGTCAGGAGGCGGTCTCTCAGGTACCCAGGTCCATTGCCATGTAGGGCTTTATAGGTAGCGACCAGCACCTTGAAGCGGATCCGGAGACTAATGGGTAGCTAGTGCAGCTCACAGAGTATAGGTGTGATGTGGGTGTACCTGGGTGCACCCACAATAGCTCGCGCGGCTGCGTTCTGAACTAACTGAAGTCTTCAAACACTCTTCAAGGCAGCCCCATGGCCTATTTTAAGGAGCCTGAAGCTGCTGTTGTAATGAAGTTAGGCAAGGGGCAAGAAAGGTTGCGCCTTTTTTGGGTGTGTGTGTGTGTGTGTTATTAAGTATATAAGATGCCTCAGGTCAGGGGCCAGCAATCTGTGGCTCTGGAGCCGCATGTGGCTCTTTTCTCCCTCTGCTGCGGCTCCATCACCGGCACCACAATTTTGAGGGGGGCTTTCAGTGGGGGGTGGGAGGGAAGCACAGTGCGCCAGAAGACTCTATGGCAAGGGGAGGGTTTTCCAGTTGTCTCCACAATTGATAGGGCTTTCGGTTATGACAGGTAGAGGAAAAAGTATGCCACGCTAGGAGGAGACTCTTATGGTGGGGGAACTGAACTTCCGGTCAGCTCCAGAATTGAACAGGGGGCTTCCGGTTAGGACCTTTGTGGCTCCCGGAGTTTTCTTTTCTGTAGGAAATGGGTCCAAATGGCTCTTTTGAGTGTAAATTTGCCGACCCCTGCCTTGAGGTTGAACAAGTACAGCTTAGGAAGGTCAAAGGCAAAATGGACTGCTAAATTGGTCACACCCACCCAGGCACATGACCACCAACCATGCCCCGCCCTCCCAACAGTATGAGGGACCGTGAATCATTCCCCCCACATCCCCGGTTTAAGTAGTTTGAGGGGCCTGCTGTAAGGGAAGTTTTGGCTCATAGACTGCGCTAGAAGTGAGAGAATAGGCAGAGCCCCAGAGAGTGGGGAGCTCCTGGTCCCTGGGGGCTTCTTCTCCTGGAGGCCCCCTTAAAAGTCCCACCCGCACCCCAAGTGGTAGGAGAAGGCTGCAAGGGTAAAGGTTCCCCTTGCACAGTTGTTCCTGACTCTAGAGAGCGGTGCTCATCTGTTTCAAAGCCGAAGAGCCAGCGCTGTCCGAAGACGTCTCTGTGGTCATGTAGCCGGCATGACTCAACGCTGAAGACGCACGGAACGCTATGACCTTCCCACCAAAGGTGGTCCCTATTTTTCTACTTGCATTTTTTAATGTGCTTTCGAACTGCTAGGTTGGGAGAAGCTGGAACAAGGAACGGGAGCTCACTCCGTTACGCGGCGTTAGGGATTCAAACCGTCGGAAGTGCCGACCTTTCTGATCGACAAGCTCAGCATCTTAGCCACCGCATCCTGCAAGGGTAGGGCTACCTCTAAAAGAGGGCTGGCTTTTGGACTCTTCCTTTAAACCTCCGACTGGCTGTGGCGTCCCATTAGTGCCCCGCTTGGCCACTTCCCTTTGGAACTTGGCATTTGCCCAGTGGCATTGGAACTGATCTCTTCTCCCTGCGTGACTGCCCGCCAGGCACTCAGTTCAGAGGCTACCCAGCTATGGCCAGGCCCTGCTTGGCCAGGTATCCCCGAGGTGGATCTTTGACCCTGGCACATACCCACCCTTTCTTGGGTAGAAAAGGGGCTTCGGCCCCCGCACCCGTGCTGGGAATTGGAGGAAAGCCTCGGTGCCATTTGCTTAGATCTCTTTATTAGTGGGTGGAATGCCACATTCACAGCCTGCTTGACAGCATGCCCGGGACTGGGCTAACTGCTTGAGTGGAGCCTCCGAGCTAGGGCAGCCGAGAGGGGAGGAGGCCCCGGCCGCATTATCTCTTTGCCCGCACAAAGTACAAGGCGTTCGTTTTGGGATAGTACTTGACGTTCTGCTTCTTGTCCATCAAGCCGCCAAAGATGATGACTTCCCCCCGCCCCTGGACCACTGTGTGCAAGCTAGTCTCGGGGGGCCCCACCACCGAGCTACCATGGAACACCTTCCACTGGACCCGTCCGCGCCCTTTGACCTCCTTCACGTCCAGCACGTACATCTGCATGGGTTTGCAGTTCACGCTCTGGTAGAGGGGCTTGCCCACGTTCAGCGACTGAGGCGGGTGATGGCCCAGGCGACGAGCAATGGGTGGTAAGGCATGAGCGTCTCCTTGGGCAGAGCTGGATCGAGCGGTAGCAGAGACGGCGGCTTCGGCGGGGTTGGCGCTGCTCTGGCCGCCTGGGGACCCTGGCGAGGACCCTCTGGGCGGGCTTCTGACCGCCAGAGTGGGCAGGGCCTTGGAAGAGAGCGCTTGGACTGCCTCTAGGCTCCGCCGCAGCGCACTAGGAGAGACGGCTCCTGTCAGGCAGCTGGACACATGAGGCGGGGTGTGAATGCCGTTGGTCTGATCCGAGGGATTCCTGAGGCCTATCGTGCCAACCGTCCTGCTCTCCGCACCATCCAGCTGGCAGACCAGAGAAGGGGGTTTGGCCTCCCAGTTCAAGTCTACGGCTGCCAGGCGCAGGTCCTTCTGATCGGGGAGAGAACCCCGTCTGGGTGCCAAAGAAAGGCCCACCTTCGGCTCGTAGCCTTCGGCAATGGAAGCCGTGCTGGGTGAGAGCAGCTGGAGAGGACTGTCTGGAGAAACCCCACCCACGGCGGCGGCGATGCCAGGAGACAAGGCCTCGCTGCCATTCAGCACCGGTGAACTATCGTCTCTGGCCGGCGACAGGCTTCCTTCCCGGGACACGCAGGGCGTCGGCCTCTGCCCTCGGGGTCTCAGGGTGCCCCAGCGGCCATTCACGCATGGAGCCTCGTCAGCGGTCCGAACTGGAGACTGAGAGCGGCATTCTCGTGTCTCGGGAAGCAGGGCGGGCGGTGTGGCGCTGATGGGAGAAGGACGAGAGTTCAAGCTAGGGCTGAGCGGCGCCCTCCCGCTGGGGGCTTGGCTGAAGACGACCACGCACTGCCCCACCTGGAAGAAAAGAAAGAGCTAGGCCAGGACGAACACAGGACCCGTTCCTGTTCTGACCTAAGATTCAACAGAGCCTGAAGCAAACTCCTGGTCCCAACAAAAACTCCTTTTATTAATTTGCTGTGAATTCGTCTCATTCACATCCAGCAAAGTCTTTCGAGAGAGGATTTACAGTCACAGAACCTTATCTGGCGTGGAGAGCTGCCAGGTCGATATCTGCAGAACTTGGCAAGGAGTCTCAGAGAGTCACCAACCAATTCAGCGAACTAATTGTCTCCTGCAAACTCCACTCCCCTTTTGCTCCTCTTTTATTTCCTCTGGGAGGGGCCATTCATCCTCCACCTGTGGCCTTACTCCCAAATCAACCCCTGTTCTTTAGCTGTTCCCTTCGTCTGGCCACTCTGCACATGCACACACTGGGAACAGGCTCCAGCTGTTCCTCTGCCCCACTGATGTCCGATTCTGAAGGCAGCTGATAACTGTCAGTCGGCTCTGGCCCCTTCTCTGCCTCTGACACATAGCCCTCATCAGAGCCTTCCCCAGATTCCAGGACTGGCCCATGTTCCTCCCCAACCTCCTCACTGTCTGAATCTGCTGTCAGCTCTGCTGGCTTCTGGCGGGCCACAACAGTTCTATAGAGCAGCCTCCCCAGAAACTCCTAACAGTTGGTCTCGATGGGAGGCAGGGGCAGAGAGGATCCCTCTGGGCATTCCCCCCACTGACATGCAGAGTGCCAGGCATTCCCCCTGCCTCCCGTTGCTGCTCAGTGAAATGATTGCCCCATCCAGCGGCCCACTGTTAGCTTAGGGCCTTGCATCACATTATTAAAATTGGAGCTGCCCCGCCCCCATGGCCCACCCCCTTTCTGCCTTAAGAGGAAGGAGAATTTCACCAGGGATCCCTTTCTCCCTTCCCTCCTGTTTCACCTTGCATGCTGGGTGGCACCACAGCTCAGGGGCTCCGTGGTCCTCGTTCTCCACCTTCAGGGCCTGCCACGCCCACGGCCGGTCGGATCTCATGTGCAGCAGCCAGGCGTCCTTGAAAAGCTGCAAATCGGGCGAAAGCTCAAACACCTGTAGGACGGAACCCTCCTCCCCCCCTCTTCTGCCTGGCGCTCCACTACCACTGTTCCCCGGAGACCAGACTCTGCAGCCCTGAAAGGTTTGGTCACCTGTCTGACATGCTCCATCTTTCCTCCTTCTGGAGAAGACGGTTTCTCCATCACCTCCCCAACAGAGGTGGCCTTCAAAATTTGCAGCAACGGGTTTGCTGCCCCATTGCTGGGTGGGCATGGCCTATTCGGCCTCCTGCACCACCATGAAAGCAAGGCGTTGTTTCTCTTATGGGACACGGGCCTCAGACTGGTAGTGCGTGTGTTTTTCACCCTTCCCAGGCTCCGGAGGTTTCCTTGAGGTTTCAGGAGGGCGAAAACTTCTTCCCCCTGGGCTCCAGAGGCACCTCCGGAGGCTGAAAACAGGCTCATTTCCAGACTTCCGGTAGCCTCCGGGAGGGGGGAAACTGCTTCCCATGGGCTCCAGAAGCCAGAAACAGGCCAGTTTCCACACTTCTGGAACCTCCGATGGGCGTGCCACTCCCCAAACCTCCACGCGGGCCCTGCACTTACCTGGCATGATGAATGGGTTGTGTGGAGACTCCTGGGAGTGTTGGGGCAGGGCAGCCAGGAGTGGGATTTGGGGGTTTGTCGAATCGCGCAGAATCTTCGCTAGAGGTTTGCTAGAACCCGTGCGAACCCCCAGTAGCCCACTCTTACTCCCCAAGGAGGAAACCTTTGCTGGGGGGGGGGGGCAAAGAGTGGCCTGAAGATGTGCATTACCCCTGTGTTGACGGAGTCTTTTCAAACAGACTGTGCCGCGCCAGACACAAAAAACTTGGAAGGGCAGAAAAGGAGGTGAATGGCCGGAATGACGCTAGCTTTGTCGACTTACCGCATTTGGACCTCCGCAGCCCCCAAGGACCAGGATGGTTTCATCGTCGATGACAATCTATGACAACAGGGAAAGGAAAGTCCAAAGACGTCACCCAAGGAGCTCCAGGAAGGCCTGGCTGGCACAGGCAGCGATGCCATCAGCTGATGGGGAAGGAGGGCCAAGGGTATTCCTTCCCACCCGCTTTGCAAGCCGAGGTTAATATCACAAATCTATGGAGGGAAGACTAATTGGTTGTGTTCCCCAAACACGACGCATCCTCAGAAGTGAACTCAAAGGATGCTTTTTATTAGGCATGCTGGCAGCCCCGGCAACAAAGTTTCTCTTTCAAACACAGGCTAACGTCCGGCCGGAAGATGAACACTTATCTGCCACATCTATTCATCTCCGCCCCTTGCCTTTTATCCCCAGAGCTAGGATGGGGCTTCACTAGTAGCGGTGGCTCTTCTGTCCCAAGGACCGGCCCATAGATTTCCACTGTTCTCCTCTCCTCTGCCACATCTATTCATCTCCGCCCCCTGCCTTTTATCCCCAGAGCTAGGGTGGGGCTTCCCTAGCAACGGTGGCTCTTCCGTCCCAAGGACCGGCCCATAGATTTCCACTGTTCTCCTCTCCTCTGCCACATCTATTCATCTCCGCCCCCTGCCTTTTATCCCCAGAGCTAGGGTGGGGCTTCCCTAGCAGCGGTGGCTCTTCTGTCCCAAGGACCGGCCCATAGATTTCCACTGTTCTCCTCTCCTCTGCCACATCTATTCATCTCCGCCCCTTGCCTTTTATCCCCAGAGCTAGGATGGGGCTTCACTAGTAGCAGTGGCTCTTCCGTCCCAAGGACCGGCCCATAGATTTCCACTGCTCTCCTCTCTTCTGCCTTCTGCGCATCTGCGCATCAGGCACTGGACCCAGCTGTTCCTCCTCTTCCTCATCAGCCACCTCCAGACCTGGCGGCTGTTGACTCTCCATCTGAGGTCTGACGGATGGCCCAGGCTCCGCCTCTGTCTCTCCCTCTCTGACAGCTCCATTCCCTCTTCCCTTTCGGAGCCCTCAAGTTGCCTTGATGCCAACCCTGACTCCCACGCCTCCTCCTCTGATTCAGCTGCTGGAGGGGCGGCAGCTGGCAGGCCACAATAGGTTGCCTCTTCTGGGATGATGCCATTTCTGGTGGGAAATGGTCTTCCAGTCCCTGCTCCCACCAGCACCTTCTTGGCTCTGGGAAGGCCTGTCTCTGGGCAAAACTTTGTGCCCAACAGTCTCAGTTTCCCTCTCCTGCTTCTGCCAGAAAGGACCATGCCAGGGGCAATTGCTTGCCTTCCTCTCACTCTTACTGGAAAAGCCAGGGCTTTTAATCTGACAGTTGGAAGACACGTTTCCTTGGGAGGAAAAGCTGGACGGTTTCTGCCTGCCCCATTTACGGCAAGAGTGTTCTGAGCGAGGCTTCCCAAGAGCCTGAAGCAAACTCCTTGTCCCAACAAAAACCACTTTTATTAATTGAATTCTGCTCATTCACATCCAGCAAAGGAAGATTTACAGTCCCAGACCTTATCTGGCTTGGAGAGCTGCTAGGCCGATATCTGCAAAACCTGGCAAGGAGTCTCGGAGAGTCACGAACCAATTAAGCGAACTAATTGTCTCTTGCAAACTCCACTTCTTTCACTCCTCTTTTATTTCCTCTGGGAGGGGCCATGCACCATCTGGCCTTACTCCCAAGTCGACCCTTGTTCCCTAGCTGTTCCTTTCATCGGGCAACACTGTGCATACACACACTGGGAATAGGCTCCAGCTGTTCATCTGCCTCACTGATGTCTGACTCTGAAGGCAGCTGATAACTGGCATACGGCTCTGTCCCCCTCTCTGCCTTCGATACAGAGCCCTCATCAGAGCTTTCCCCAGACTCCAGGACTGGCCCAGGTTGCTCCCCAACTTCCTTGCTCTCTGAATCTATGGCCAGCTCTGCCATAACGCTACCTGAGATTGGCCTCCTCGCGGATGAGGCCCAGGCCCGGAGATGTTCGGCTTGGACCAGGTCCAGTGCTCCAGATCGAGGACCCAGACGTCGCTGCTCCTGCAGGGGGAGAGCGAGATGGGAGGAACTTGGGACGGCTTTTCAGGGAGTGTGGAGCTTCAGAAAAGGAGGAGCGTTGGAGACTTACATCTGCCGCGACCCCAGAGAGCCTCCGAAGACAATCATCCGGTCCTGGATCACGCAGGAGGAGTGGCCGGCCATGGGAGGAGGGCCGTGGGTGGTCACCACGCAGTTCCACCTGGAGGAGGAAGAGTAGGGTTGACGCTCAAAAAGGCAATGTGTGCACACGCTACTGCCCACCTCTTTTATCAGAGAAAACCAGGCACCTGAAACAGCTAAACGTTACTTACCAATTTTTGGAAGGCGAGTAGGTGTGTATTTCGTCAAAGAACCTCTCCGGCTGATGCAGGGGGTAAGGGCTTGGCCGCGTCCAGCCGCCGAACAGCACCAGCAGGTCCTTATACACAACAAGGGTCGCTCCGGCCTTTGGCGACGGGTAGGAACCTGCGATGGCAGAGTGGCTTTTAAGGCGATGTTCCCAAAGAAGCTCCGGGGCTCTCGCCTGGTGGTTGAGGCTGCAGCTAAACACCGCCTGGCACCTTTGGACAGAGCGGTTTCCTCCAGGGTGGATTTGATTTAAATCAAGTCGATTTGAATCACGATTTAAGTCACTAGTGAAAAGGCTCGATTTAAATCGGCTCAATTTAAATCGACATTTTTAAAGAGCCACTATCATCTCTGTCTTCCTCTGACCCTCTGTTGACTCACTGACAGTCCCAATATTACAGAATATAGATTTTGAAGAGACAAATTAAAAAAAAAGTTTTTGCACTCTGCAGACCTCACAAAAACGGCCCGTTTTTCACAAAAATGGGCCCGTTTTTGTCAAAAAAAGAGAGGGGCATGCATAGCCTCCTAAAGGCTATGCACAGCCATTTTTGAAAAGGGGGCAGGGTTTTGGGAGGCCAAAAATGCTGCATTCAGTATATAAGACGCACTCGGATTTTCAGCCTCTTTTTTGAGGGAAAAAGGTACGTCTTATACTCCAAAAAATACGGTAAGCTCCATTTCATGCTGAACAAACTAAAGTATTAATGTATCTTAAGCAAAAAACTATCTTTAATTTTTTTTAACTCCAAAGGCATTTTATTAAGATAAATTCGGAAACGTTATGACTAGTTTTCATTTTTCTTTCTTTTTCTTTTTTTTCCTAATTTACTTGCAGAGGGATTATTCTTTATACTATTTAGGTTGTTTGTATTTGTTCTCATGGATTGCCCCAGTAAGGCTAAAACCAATTTCGCTTATACATAGTATTGGCTTTATTGCTATTGCACAAAATATATACAACGGTTCGTGATGTACAATGACAATAAAGGCGATATACTATTTTTAAAAAATCAGATTTAAACTTGAAAAAAAAGCAGATTTTTTTATTTTTTGTTTTTTAAAAAAACATCGATTTTTATGCCCCCCCCCCCCCCCGTTTCCTTCCTCACCAACTGACTTGTAATAAGTCTGCCAAAACAATTGGAACCGTGCAACCTGTTCGCCACAATCCATGGTTTTGTCTTCAAAGGAACACTTTATTGGAGGCAGGTGTCTAATTCTGACTTGGAGGACGATAGACACCTTCTGCCTCCCCCAATCCCCAGCCTTTTATAGAGGTGACTGATTTTGCAGGCAGTAAAAACAGGTTCCCCCAGAACACTCTTGCTAAGATTGCTCTCTTCACAGCTATTTATTTCCCGCAGCAATAAATGTGCCACTCCCTCCGTTTTGCCAAAGGCTTTAAATGAGGGAAGGGACACTCAAGGAAGGGGGGGGGGGGAGGAAAAACAACAATGCATGTAGTCCTTGACTTATGACCACAAAGGAGCCCAAAATGTACGTCCTTAAGCGAGAGGTTTGTCAAGCGTGTTTTGCCCCATTTCATGACCTTTCTTGCCTCCGCTGTTAAGTGAATCGCTGCAGGTGATGAGTTAGTCACCCGGTTGCGAAGTGAAATCTGGCTTCTCCCTCGCCATGGACTTTGCTGGTCAGGACATGGGGGACACCATGACCCTCATAAAATACGAAGTGGTGGCCAAGCCCCTGAATTTTGACCCCCCTGATAACAAGGATGCTGGAAAAGTTGACAAATGGTTGTGAGTCACTTTTTCCCCAGGGCCATTTGAACAGTCACTGTAAGCCCGGTAACGCCTAGCCCACTTGTCCGGGGAGGAGGGGGGGAATGTTCGGGTGCTAGTTCATCTCAGTGGGGAAGCAGTAGGGTGAGCAGAGTGCTTTGGGCTGCTATGTTCAAAGCTACTTATCATCATCATCATCTTCTTCTTCTTCTTTTAATGACCCCATAATCTCTTGTGGAGTGGAGTCTGGGCAACTGAATGGAGCTAAGTGTTTACTGGCCCGATGCCCTTCCTGTCACCACTGCGGAGTTATAATCAGCAGCTATATTCTCATTGCTCCCAGAGAGAGAAATATCTGCCTCTAGGTAAGGTAAAGATTCCCCTCACACATATGTGCTAGTCGTTCCAGACTCTAGGGGGCGGTGCTCATCTCCGTTTCAAAGCCGAGGAGCCAGCGCTGTCCGAAGACGTCTCCGTGGCCGGCGTGACTCAATGCAAAAGGCGCACGGAACCCGGCTACCTTCCCACCAAAGGTGGTTCCTATTTTTTCTACTCGCATTTTTTTAGCGTGCTTTCGAACTGCTACGTTGGCAGAAGCTGGGACAAGTCACGGGAGCTCCCTCCGTTACGCGGCGCTAGGGATTCAAACCACCGAACTGCCCACTTTTGTGATCGGCAAGCTCAGCGTCTTAGCCGTCGTGTAAACTCACAGCCTCTTGATTGTGAGGCGAGAGCGCCACCTCTAGGCCACCGCACCAACTCTCCATGCTCAAAGCTACTTATCCTCTTTCCAAATTTCAGGGGATGATGCTCCTGCTGGGCAGAGTCCAGAGCTCTGTCTACCTTCAACCCTGTCTCTAAGACTTGCTGAGACGTTGAAGGGGGCCAATTCCAAAGAAAGGAAGCCAAGAATACACTGAAGCCAGACCACCAGGAAGCTCTTCTCCCTCTGAGAAAACAGGGGTGGGGGTAGTCCATTGCCCCCTCCAAAAAGCAGTACGAGAAAGGTACGTGCGGGGAGGTGGGGTGGGAGCCAGTGGGAACTTGGCGCTATTGACATGTTCAACTGAGACCTCAGGGATCCTAATTGGGAAGGGGGCTATTTATGGCCCGGGGCCTATAAAAACGAACCATCTCAGACTTTTCTAAAATAGGTAGCTAAAGTTAGAGCTGTGACACCCAGTGGGGGGGGAGGGGGGGGAGCACAATTCCCCAGAGAAAGCAACTGAATTCCGCAGGATGTGGATAAAGCAAAGGCCTGGCCCCAAAATAACCCCCTTTGCCCGCTGGGGTTCTTCGGAAAACAACCCAAACATCAGGGGAGCCCTAGCAGCGATCAAGGGGAAAAAGGGGGCAATGAGGACCCTCCGGGTTACCCCAAGGCCCACGAAGAGGCAGGCGACAAGCTCCCTTTCCTACCAGTCTGAGGCCCGTGTCCCGTAAGAGAAACAACGCCTTGCTTTCATTTGACGGAAAGAAGCCTGTCTTTGCAAAATTCAGCTCTCACGGTTATTTAATCACGCCGATTGTGTGTGTGTTGGGAGGGGGGGGGGGAGAGAGGAGAAAACAGTCTCCGGAAAACTATAATTGCTGCTCTCCTTAAGCAGTAAAGTTGTCTGGTTTTTTGTTTTTTTAAAAAAAAGCAGCATTTCAAAGGGAAGTGTGAGAAAGGCCCAATTTAGCTCTAAGAATGTTTTGCCAGGAATTTGGGAATTGAGGGAATGGACAGCCGAGGGTAGAAAGACACTACAGAGGGTGGCCAGCACAGCACAAAACATTGTGGGGTCCGTCCCCCCCCCCCCCCCGGATACCATTAGATGACATCGCTAGGGCTTGCTGCCTTAGAAGAGTGAGAGAAATCCTCAGGGACGACTCTCAGCCTGGACGGCAGTTCTTTATTCTCCTGCCATCGGGAAGGAGATACAGAAGCATAGGCAGCCGCATTATTACTTGGTATGGAAAATATGGTATAAATAGAGGAAAGATGTAAAGAATAAGAAAGCAGGAAGGGAAGAAAGATTAAGAAATGAGAAAATAATGACATAGAGGAACACGATAAAAAAACGTAAGCTGTATTGTATATAAAATAGTACACTAATAGATTAATAGGTATAAGAGGAATATATGCACACAGACATATAAGATGTATTGTATGTAAAATAGTACACTAATGGATTAATATGTATAAGAGGAATATATCTATACATATATAGATATAAGATGTATTGCATATAAAATAGCACACTAATAGATTAATAGATATAAGAGGAATATATGCACACATAGATATATAAGATGTATTGTATATAAAACAGTACACTAATGGATTAATATGTATAAGAGGAATATATGTACACATATATAGATATAAGATTGTATATAAAGCACACTAATAGATTAATAGGTATAAGAGGAATATATGCACACATAGATAGATATAAGATTATTGTATATAAAATAGTACACTAATAAATTAATAGGTATAAGAGGAATATATGTACACATATATAGATATAAGATTATTGTATATAAAGTAGCACACTAATAGATTAATAAGTATAAGAGGAATATATGCACACATAGATATAATATTGTATATATAGTAGCACACTAATAGATTAATAGGTATAAGAGGAATATATGCACACATAGATATAAAATGTATTGTATATAAAGTAGCACACTAATAGATTAATAGGTATAAGAGGAATATATGCACACATAGATGTAAGATGTATTGTATATAAAATAGTACACTAATAGATTAATATGTATAAGAGGAATATATGCACACATAGATAGATATAAGGTGTAGTGTATACAAATTAGGACATTGGTAGATTAATATGTATAAAAGAAGCATAAGTACATATGTATGGATAGAAGAGGTAATGTAGATAAATTAGTAGATCAAAATGCATAAAAGAAGTATATAAACACACGTATCGATAAACATGGTAAAATGGAGGTATACCGATGTGGAAATGTTGCCAAGATGATAATTGTGTTAAAAAAATTAGAAAAAAGTGTTCAATAAAAAAAAAAAAGCAGCATAGTCAGCCGCACAAACAGGCTGAAGAATAGTTTTTAATCCGTGGGCGGTCTGACTCCTGAATGAAAAATATCTACAACAGAGTCCGATTGACTTGCAAAAAGTTCATCTGGTGCAACAGAGCTGGGTGTGTGTTAGGAGGATTCGCTGGGCTAGGGATTTTTTTTGTTTTTTGTTTTGTCTTTCACTGTGGGTTGTATTGTGTTGGGGGTGGGGGTGCACAAAGGGAGGCTCAGCCAATCTCATCGCACACACATTGTACTCTTGACGATAAAAGGTTTGGAATTGAAGGAGGGGAAATCATCGCAAGGCTGCCAATAAAGGCTTTAAAAAAAATCCTTTGGACTAACTTTCTAACTAAGGCACGAGAGCGTGGTAGAACCTCCCTACTCTGAAAAAAAAAACCTCTGCCACACCTGGGGACCAGGTACTGCTTTCCAAAAGATTCACAGGGGAACTGCAGAGCATGCGGCACTTGCTGGAATGTGATATAAGCCACCCAGGGGTGCTTCTTTCTGAGCAGATGGGAGCCCTCTGGGCAGGCTCTTTTCTGAAAAACTGGGCTGCAGAGATCAGCCACTGCCTTCCTGAAGAGATGGATGTTGTCCCCAGTCTCAAACCTCAAAAAAGTCCCCCCTTTTCTCCCAAAATCCCTATCAATTGTGGAGCCAACCCAAAGTCCAGTTCCCCCACCATAGAGTCTACTCCTAGCACAGCCCACCATAGAGTCTACTCCTAGCACAGCATCCTTTTTCCTCTACCTGTCCTTATTGAAATCCCTATACATTTTGGAGCTGACCATAGAGTCTCTTTCGAGCTCAGCATCCTTTTTCCTCTACCTGTCCTAATCGAAATCCCTATACATTCCAGAGCTGACCATAGAGTCTCTTCCTAGCTCAGCATCCTTTTTCCTCTACCTGTCCTAATCAAAATCCCTATACATTCCAGAGCTGACCATAGAGTCTCCTCCTAGCTCAGCATCCTTTTTCCTCTACCTGTCCTAATTGAAATCCCTATACATTCTGGAACTAACCAGAAGTCCGGTACTCCCACCATAGAATCTCCTCCTAGTGTACCATCCTTTTTCCTCTACTGACCAGAAATCTGGTTCCCCCATCATAGAGTCTCCTCCTAGCGCAGCATCCTTTTTCCTCTTCCTGTACTAACCGAAAGCTCTATCAATTTTGGAGCCAAGAGGCAACAGGGAGCTGCAATAGAGGGATGAAAGAGCCACATGCGGCCCCAGAGCCGCAGGTTTCTGACCCCTGGGTTAGGGAAGGAGACCGTGCTTGGGCCTGGATTCTCGCTACCTCTTTCTACATTTAAAAGGCCTCCCGAGTGCCTTATTTTAAAGGCAGGCCTCTTGAGCACCTAGCCAAAATGTATTTTGCAATCCCAAGTAAATAGCTTGGAATTTGAATAGGGAAAAAAGGTCTTTGTTTATGACAAAGGGTTGCCTTCCTGGTGTGAATTGGAGGATTGTGAGAACCTGCTGATTTCCCACACTCTTTTTCTGGCTGGTGGCTGTAACTAGCAGGGACATGTCTGATCAGCTTGATCAAATACCTGTCCCAGGGAACGCCCAGGGAGTCCTTGGACCTGGAGGAGATGGTGAGAACAGGCAGGTGGCAGGGCACGCCGCCAGAGAGCTTCCCGCCCCTCCTGGGGCCACAAGCAGGAGCTAAGCAAGGTCATCCCTTCGGAATTGGCCGACTAAGAGTCACCTGAGGGGGTTGGATGCCCTTAAGGAGGCCACCCACAGGAGATTTTTGTGTGTGTGTGTGTGTGTGTGTGTGTGTGTGTGTGTCTTTCCACCAAAGTGAAGAGGAACTAAAGAGCATCTTGATGCGGGGGAAGAAGGAGAGGGCAAAAGTTGGCTTGAAACTCAACATTAAGAAAACTAAGATCATGGCATCTGGCCTTCTCAATTCCTGGCAAATAGACGGGGAAGAAATGGAGGTAGTGACAGATTTTATTTCCCTCGGCTCCAAAATCAGCGAGATGGGGACTGCAGTCAAGAAATTAAAAGATACTTGCTCCTGGGGAGGAAAGCTATAGCAAATCTAGACAGCATACTAAAAGGCAGAGACATCACCCGGCCAACAAAAGGGCTTGTAGTCAAGGCTATGGTTTTCCCAGTTGCAATGGATGGCTGTGAAGGTTGGACCATAAGAAGGCCAAAGAATGGAGGCCTTTGAACGAGTGCTGGAGAAGACTCCTGCGAATCCTTTGGATTGCAAAGTGATCCAACCGGTCAGTCCTAGAGGAGATCAACCCTGGCTGCTCTTTAGAAGGCCAGATCCTGGAGAGGCAACTCAAAATACTTTGGCCACCTGATGAGAAGGAAGAAGGACTCATTGGAGAAGAGCCTCATGCTGGGAACGATGAATGGCAAAAGAAGAAGGGGACGGCAGAGAAGGAGGTGGCTGGATGGAGCCACCGAAGCAGCAGGCGTGAGCTTAAACAGACTCCAGAGGATGGTAGAGGACAGGAAGGCCTGGAGGAACATTGTCCATGGGGTTGCGATGACTTCGCAACTAGCAACATCAACCCTTTCCACCTCCGTTTTGTTTTGCAGGGAGAACCCCTTTCCCCCCCTACCCGCCATAATATTGTCTCCGCTCCCAATAGCTAGACAGCTGTGAAGGAGAAGAAGCTACTGGGGACACCCAACCAAAAGGCAGAGTGGAGGAAATCAAAAGAAGGCCAGGTCTGCCTCCACCTGGCTCCAGGCGTCACGTTTCTCCCAGCATGAAGGCAGCCAGTAGCCGCCCAGCTGCTCTGTGGTGGGCAACAGCCGAGGGGCGGTGGGTGACCTCCCAAGTAGCTCTTTTCCCCAGAAATCCCTCTTGGGGCAGCTGCTGCAGCTATCGGGACCCCTCACGCCCCCAGCCGCACCCCTCACCTGAGGCCAGGGGCCGGATCCATTCCTTGCTGTTCAGGTCAAGTCTCCAGAGGTCGTTAAAAGCTGCGTTGCAACTGCTCTGGGTGCAGCCCCCGAAGACGTACATGGACTGATTGGCATCGTAGTAACAAGCACCTAGAAAGCGGCAGGGCAAAAAACAGGGTGGCTTTAGAGCGGCTTCGGCCAACACTGGGACCCCCATCCAGCCTCTGCGGGAAAGGTTAAGAGCCTGGGCTTTCCTCACTGGGCTAAGGGCCCCAAGCCAGTTAGTACTTACTGTGCGAGAAGCGCTGGGTGATGGGAGTCCCGGGATAGGGATAGGTGCGGCTCTCCCACTGAATGTTCCCTTCCTGGACGGACTTGATAAAGCCGTGGTAACACTGGTGGGCGACACCTGGAAGAGGAGGGAAAGCAGCAAGAGAGGGGGACTGGTGATGGATCTAATTTGCCTTGGGCAGCAAATGGGAGAAAATCCCCCCCCCGCCTCCACAGAACTTGCATTAGTGGCTTTTTCAACCTGGGCCTCTCCCCTCCAAGGGCAGCCCCTTAACCAGCAGCACACTCTTCCTCTTCTTCCTCCAGCAGTGTGTTAAAATGCTCAAAGCAACTGAGCCACTCTATATATCACTATCCTGAAGAACAAAACAGCTTCTACTTCTAAGGTGGGGGAAAAAAACAATAACCCAAAACAAAAGCAGAAATTAGAGGAAAGTAACCAGCCAGGCCGAAGGAGGAAGCCTAAACCCTGCAGATGAAGATAGGGGTGGCAGTCCCTGAGAGCGAAGGAAAGATCCAAAGGGGGGGAGAGGGGAGAAATACCATATTTTTCAGAGTATAAGATGGACCTTTTTCCCCTCAAAAAAAAAGAGGCTGAAAATCTGGGTGCGTCTTATACACTGAACACAGCATTTTTTTGCCTCCCGAAACCCCGCCCCCTTTGCAAAAATGGCCGTGCATTGCCTTTAGGAGGCTTTCAGAGAGCTTCTGGGGGCTGGGGAGGGCAGAAATGAGAGAAAAACAGGCCGTTTTTTGCTCAATTTTGCTCCCCCAGCCCCCAGGAACACTCTGTAAGACTCCTAAAGGCTATGCATGCCCCCCCATTTTTTGACCAAAAAACGACCCTGTTTTTGCAAAATGGGCCATTTTTTTGCTCATTTTTTGGGGGGGCACCTCCCCAGGAGTACTCTACAAGCCTTCTAAAAGCTATTCATGCCTTTTTCTGGGGGGAAAAACGGGCCTGTTTTCAGAGTAAATGGGAGGTGTACAGAGTGCAAAAACTTTTTTTTTTTTAAATTGCCTCTTCAAAATCTTGGTGCATCATATACTCCGAAAAATACGGTAGTCCTCCTTCCAGCCCCTCCCTCTTTGCTTCCTCCATTTCTGGCATTCTCAAGAGCTCTGAAAATAATTTCTGGAGACGTCGGGTTACAAAATGCTGACCCAACGGTCTGCTCGCCCGGTTCCCATCGCTGCCCTTTTGCTGTACCGCCGATATTTTTCTATCGGTCCACGATAGGAAAGTGTCCTTGCATACTGTATGGTATGCTGGTTTAATGGAGAGTAATCAATTCAGCACAAGTAACCATTGGTTGCCCTCTAACACCATTGGGTGACCTCTCCAAGTCTCGCTGCTTCAGCAGAGTAAAGAAGATACTCAAGGGATGATTCACACCCTGGTCAGTGTCTCTCTGCACTTCTACCGTCGGGCAGAAGACATCGAAGCATAGCCAGGCGAACAAATAGGTTTTAGAATCGTTTCTATCCTTGGGCTGTCACTCTTAAACACAACCACATTCACTCCTTTCACATGCGGAAACGTATGACTAGTTTTTTCGTTCTCTTTTCCTAACTACTTGCATAGGGATTATTCTTTATACTATCTATGTTGTTTGTATTTTTTTTTCATGGATTGCACCAGTGAGGCTAAAACCAATTTCGTTGTATACATGATGTACAATGACAATACACTATACCTGTGATGGCAAACCTGTGGCACACAGAGCCAGTTGCTCTTCTGCTGGAGTGGCGGAAAATGGTCTGTAAACCGACTGACAATGTCCCAGATAATGGCCAAAACACAGGGCGTTTTTCTGATCATTTTCAGGCTGTTTTTGGACCAAAAACAGCCCGAATAAGGCCAAACAGCATGTGCGCATCGGCCAGCTGGCTTCAGGTTTCCGGTGCTCTGGCACCCACGAAGGCCAGTTGGCTAGCGCACATGTGTGTGCCGGAAACCCACAGACTAGCTGGCCGTCACATGCATGTGCACCGGCTAGCGGGTCTTCAGGTTTCTGGAGCTCCAGTGTTCACACACATTCTAGTTTGGCCACTCGGTGCCGAAAAGGTTTGCCATCACTAAACTATACTCTACCTATACCATACCTAACCATACTATATCTATACTATACATATACCATTACGATATTATACCTACACCTACCTATACCTATACTATACCTATAGAACACCTAACCATACTATACCTATACTATACCATTACTATACTATACCTATACCATACTATACTAAACCATACCATACTATACCTATATCATTACTATACTATACCTATATCATTACTATACCATACATATATCATACCTATACCTAACCATACTATACCTATACTATACCATTACTATACTATACCTATACCATACTATACTAAACCATACCATACTATACCTATATCATTACTATACTATACCTATATCATTACTATACCATACATATATCATACCTATACCTAACCATACTATACCTATACTATACCATACTATACCTATACCATTCCCATACTATACCTACACCTAACTATACCTATACTATACCTATACTACACCTAACTATACTATACCTGTACCATACTATACCTATACCTATACTATACCATACTATACCTATACTATACCATACTATACCTATACCATTCCTATACTATACCTACACCTAACTATATCTATACTATACCTATACTACATCTAACCATACTATACTTATACTATACCATTACTATACTATATCTATACCATACTATACTAAACCATACCATAATATACCTATACCATTACTATACTCTACCTATATCATTACTATACCATACCTATACCATACCTAACCATACTATACCTATACTATACCATACTATACCTATACTATACCATACTATACCTATACTATACCATACTATACCTATACCATTCCTATACTATACCTACACCTAACTATACCTATACTATACCTATACTACACCTAACCATACTATACCTATACCTAACCATATTATACCTATACCTATACCATACTATACCTATACCATTCCT
Source organism: Thamnophis elegans (assembly GCF_009769535.1). Classification (NCBI taxonomy): domain Eukaryota; kingdom Metazoa; phylum Chordata; class Lepidosauria; order Squamata; family Natricidae; genus Thamnophis; species Thamnophis elegans. Next base: position 7,702,991 of record NC_045555.1, on the reverse strand, counting down.
ATACTATACCTACACCTAACTATATATATACTATACCTATACTACACCTAACCATACTATACCTATACTATACCTATACTATACCTATACCTAACCATACTGTACCTATACCTATACTATACCTATACTATACCATACTATACCTATACCATTCCTATACTATACCTATACCATTCCTATACTATACCTACACCTAACTATACCTATACTATACCTATACTACACCTAACCATACTATACTATACCATTACTATACAATACCTATACCATACTATATTTTCTTCCAACCTGTTTGGGCCTTTTTCACCCAGGTGAAAAAAATAAATAAAACTCTTCTCTCTTACCTTTGATGAGTCGATACCATTGCTTGCAAACGAGGGCGGCTGTTTTGTGCTCCTGATACGGGGAGAGGAAGGACAAAATATACTCCAGCACCTCTTCCGGCAACTCCTGCATGGACCGGTGAGGACGAGCCCCTCCATCTTCCTCCTCTTCTTCTTCCTCTGGGCGAGCAGCACACAGGCCATCCTCCTGGTCCATGCTCCCTTCTGCCACGGCGTCCTCGGAATCCACAGCCATGAAGCTGTCGTCGTCGCTCTCTGAGTTAGCCATGGCATTCCAGTCCCCTGCTTCCAAAAAAATGGGGAGGGAAAAGGCTATGGGTTACTGGCCCAGGGAGGGGTGGGGGATCCTTCTCTTAGCAGCCCACACCAATAGGTTAAGCTGGGAAAACTTGGGAATCTCTAGAAGAGAGATGTCAAACTTGAGGGCCCTATCAAGGTTGCGTTTGACCTCGGAGGGGAATGGAGGGTGGGCATGGCCAGCTGGAGGTCACTTGGGTGCATGTGGTGGCTTGAGCGTTCTGCCAAGGAAAACAGGCTCCCGAGCTCCGTTTCCTGTCAGTGAAAACAGAGCTTGGGAGGGCCATCTGCGGCAGTGGTGGGGTTCAATTTTTTTTACTACCGGTTCTGTGGGCGTGGCATGGCTTGGTGGGTGTGGCAGGGGAAGGATAACTGTAAAATTTCCATTCCCACCCCAAGTGAAGGATACTGCAAAAACTCCAGTCCCTCCCCACTCCAGGGGAAGGATACTGCAAAATCCCCATTCCCACCCCACTCTTAAGTGAAGGATACTGCAAAATCTCCAGTCCCTCCCCACTCCAGGGGAAGGATACTGCAAAATCCCCATTCCCACCCCACTCTAAGTGAGGATACTGCAAATCTCCAGTCCCTCCCCACTCCAGGGGAAGGATACTGCAAAATCCCCATTCCTTCCCGATCAGCTGGGACTCAGAAAGCAGAGAACAGATGGGGGTGGGGCCAGCCAGAGGTGGTATTTGCCGGTTCTCCGAACAACTCAAAATTTCCACTACTGGTTCTTCAGAACTGGCTGAATACCACCTTTGGTCTGTGGCCCTCCCAAGCGCGATTTTTGCTGGGAAAGGCACTGTGGGCTGGTTCTTTGCTTTTCCAGCGCGGCTCCATGGGCCACATCAAAGCACCCCACCGGCCAGATCTGGCCCGTGGGCCTTGAGTTTGATACCCTAGCCCTAGAGAATGGCCACAGGAGGCAACCATCTGCTAAGTCCCCTGCCAGCATATTCATTTGGGGTGTGTGAGAAAGGGACATACCCTCCTGTTGACAGACATCCCTGTGCTCTGCTCAGAATGCTCCTTGTACCCCTCCCAATGCACAGGAGAATCTGGGCAACTAGGCAGCAACGGGGATGGGGCTGAGGCTCCTGCAGATCCTGAGCTTCATCATTGGAGGCTTTCAAGAAAAGATTGGACAGCCACCTGTCAGAAATGGTATATAGGGTCTCCTGCTTGAGCAGGGGGCTGGACTAGAAGACCTCCAAGGTCCCTTCCAACTCTTATTCTATTCTAAAGCTCTGCTTCTCTTCTGCTCACAAATGGATTTGCATCATCGGACAGCTTTTTTTTCACCACAAAGAAGCCAACCCTCCATTTCCCTCCCCCCTCCGCCATTTCCATTTAATAGTGTGTCGTCTGGGGAACACAGAAACGTAAGTAGTAATATACAAGTCTATATTCAAGAGTGAGATATAAAGGGAAAAAAACATAGGAAGAATAGATTAGTGAAGGAAAGAGAATAAGAAATGATATTAAGTTATATACAACAACAGAAAGAGAAAGGAGGAGAGGAGACGAGAGGAAGAGGGGGAAGGAAGAAAGAGGTAAGGAGAGGAGGGCGGAAGGAAGAAGGAGAGGGGGTAGGAAGGGGAAGAGGAAGAGTAGGGGAGAGGTAAGAGAAGAAGAAAGGGGAAGGAGAGGAGGAAAGAAGAAAGTAGAGAAGGGAGGGAGGGAGAAAAGAAAGGGAAAAATAAGGTGGTGTTAAAACAGACGGATGGGATGGTAAACAAAGCAACCCAAACTGTATATCACTTTTTAAACGGAATAACAAATGTACAAGAATGACAAATGTAAAGAAGGAGAACTATGTGAATCTATACCTACAATTGTATGTAAGAGACTAGGAAGCTAGAGAAGGAAGTAAGGAGAAGATACAGAACCCAAACGATACACTACTAAATGGAAAAGGGAGGGGGGAGAAGGGGAAAACAGAAAAGAAAATATTAAATATACAAGTATGTATTCAAGAGCGAGATATAAAGGTGGGGAAAAAACATAGTTAGGATATATTAGCGAAGATAAGGGAATAAGAAATGACGCCAAATTATATTTGGGTTTGCAGAAATACCATCCCAAGGAAACATAAATTGAGATTTCAAAGACACCTACAACAATAGAAAAAGAAAGGGAGAGAGGAGGAGAGAATGAGAGGAAGACGGGCGTGGGGGGGGGGGAGAAGAAAGAGGTAAGGAGAGGAGGACGGAAGAGAGAGAAAGAGAAGGAAAGAGGGTAGGAAGGGGAAGAGGAAGAGTAGGAGTAGGGGAGAGGTAAGGGAAGAAGGAAGGGGAAGGAGAGGAGGAAGGAAGAAAGTAGAGAAGGGACAGAGGGAGAAAAGAAAGGGAAAATAAGGCAGTATTATAATAGGTTGAAGGGATGGTAAATAAAGCAACCCAAACTGTATATAACCACTTTTCTTAAAAAGAGGATAAAGTTCACCCCTCAGTTGTTCTTGTTAGGCATAATCACAGACTGTACAGTTATAGAGACCAACTTGATTCTGAACTTAATAACGGCAGCAAGATTGTTGGTGGCGCAGTACTGGAAGAAGGAAGAATTGCCTACTATTCAAGAATGGACGTTAAAAGTAATAAACTTAGCAGAGATGGCCAAAATTTCAGCATACCTGAAGGACCATTCAGATGAGAAATACAAGTTGGAATGGAGAAGATGGACTGACTATATTCAAAACAAATATCGGACTAATAAATTTCAGTTAGCTTATGAATGAATGAACAAGGAATGTTATAATTTACTTAAGGCTATCTTAATAAAAGGGGAGTTAAAGTACAAGAGGAGGTAGGATGCTAAAGTTAGTTAGCCTATGTTAGTGTATGATTGTTAAATGTTTATACCCTGCATTTTGCTCTGGGAGGTTGGGGGGAGGGAGGGTTGGGGGGGGTGGTAGGATTGGAGTGGAGGGAAGGGGAAATATTTGTAAAATTTATTAAAACTCTTTAATTTAAAAAAAAAGCAACCCAAACTGTATATCACAACTTTTTAAATGGAATAACGAATGTACAAGAACGACAAATGTAAAGAAGAATAACAACTATGTGAATGTATACCTACAACTGTATGTAAGAGAATAAAAAAAAAATTAAAAAAAAAAGGCCAACCCTCCAAATATCAACTCTGCCGAAATAGCTGCGGGGTGGAGGGGGGCAGGGGGGAGCTGGGAAGAGTTAGGGAAGCAATGTAGGGTCCTGTAAGTATCTTCTAGAAGAAGAAGGGAAGGGCCAAGGAGTTTGCGAGTCTCCTGATCCTTCCCCCCTCCCGCTTCCTTTGGGGAACAATCTTGGGATGGACCCTCTTGCCGGAAAAAGCTGTTTGAAAGTGTTTCTTGCCTGCCACGGCTGTTTGCTAATTACATCCTCCCAGGTTGTTCCTTCAGGAAAAGATCAAAGGGGCAACAGTACTCCTCACCTCCCCCCTTCCCCCAAAGATCAAGGAAGATGTCCCTCCCTCCCCCCCCCCCCCAAATCTTCTGAGAATCTCCCAGACAGTTGTGGCAGTGAATCGCAGACTTTGCATAAGGCCGGCTGTTCACCCGGAAAAAAATGTGGAAGGCTGCCCAGCAGAATACAGCCTCATCTGCCGGGAATCCACACTGTATATCGGACATTAATACAAGCGAGCAAGTCCAGAGGTATTTCACGAGAAGAGTCCTCCGCTCCTCTGCTCCCAACAGAATCCCTTACGCCAGCAGGGTTGAAATTTTTGGCTTGGACAATCTGGAACTACGCTGATTAAGTTCTGATCTAAGCATACTACACAAAATTATCTGCTACAACGTCCTACCTGTCAACGACTACTTCAGCTTCAACCGCAATAACACACAGGCAAACAATAGATACAAACTCAAGACAAACCGCTCCAAACTCGACTGCAGAAAATACGACTTCAGCAACAGAGTGGTCAACGCCTGGAATGCTCTACTCGACTCCCCAAACCCCCAAAACTTTAACCTAAGGCTGTCTATTGTTGACCTCAACCCATTCCTAAGAGGGGGAGTGCATAAGCGCCTGCCTACCGTCCCTGTCCTACTGTCCCCATTTCCTGTGTTCATGCCCATGTTTACACTTATACCTGTTATCTCGTACATGTTTGACCACCAATATTTTCTCACGGATCTCTGAACTAGAAGCTCTCCAAGATCCCTTCCAGCTCTATTCGGATTCTGTCTTTCTTCTTACTGAACAGGCTCTGCAATCAGTGTCCTAGCCCTTAATGGGGGGGGGGAGACTTTTTGCAAGTGCTCTGTGCTACAGCGAGGGTCATTTATGGTGAGAGCTGGGTTCTCCATTGGCAGGAAGTAGGGGATATAAATGCAAGTAATTGAAGCTTAATAGGAGGGAGGGGGGGGGAGAAAGTGTGCAAAAAAATGAGACCAAAGCAGACCCAGTTGTCTGGCCCATATCTCAAAGGAGCCTGAAGAACATCCCTGCCTTAGCTCCACACGTGATGGCAGGAATGGGGACCCCTTTTTCCTTCAAACCTCAGGGTCAGAAAACGGAGCTCCCTTAATTGCCAGGTTGAGCTGACGTTTCCGATAGCTTAATGGGGAATGAATCTGAAGTCCTGAAAACTTTTCCATTGCAAGAGGTCTGAGGAAGCAACAGTCCCCAATCCCTACTTTCTATGGTACTTGAGGCTAACTCTCCAGGTCTTCCTTTCTCCTGCATGACTCCCCAAGGCTCAAATCGGCCAGAATTCCCAGGGCAGTATGTTAGGGAATGCTGCAGCTTCTCTTTCAAATAAGATGAAATCAAACTGTGCTCACACATGTGTTGCACAGCTGTCCCAGAAAGCAATCCCAAATTGCATTAACAGAGGGAGACAATCAAGATCAAGGGAGGTACTAATACCACTATATAAAGCCTTAGTAAGACCACACCTAGAATGTGGCATTCAGATTTTGTCACACGGTACAAAAGTATTTTTGAGACTCTGGAAAGAGTGCAGAGAAGAGCAACCAGGATGATGAGGGGACTAGAGATTAAAACATACGATGAAGGGTTGCAGGAACTGGGCCTGACTAGTCTAGTGATGAGAAGGACAAGGGGAGACATGATAGCAGCCTTCCAATATTTGAGGGGCTGCCACAGAGAGGTGGGAGTCAAGCTATTTTCCAAAGCACTTGAAGGCCAGAAAAAGAATAATGGATGGAAACTGAACCAGGAGAGATTCAACCTGGAAATAAGGAGAATTTTTTTGACAGTGAGAGCAATCAACCGATGAGAAGTTGCCTTCAGAAGTTGTGGGAAGAGAAGTTGCCTTCAGAAGTTGTGGGAGCTTCATCACTGGAAGCTTTCAAGAAGAGACTGGACAGCCATCTGTCAGAAATGGTGTGTCTCTTGCTTGAGCATGGGGTTGGACTAGATGGCCTTAAGTCCCTTCCAACTCTGTTATTTAATATTCTAAAGGAACCCAATCAAGGAGAGAAGCAACTTAGGAGAGGAATTTAAACCAACCTGGACTTATCCTCCACCTAAGGAACCTGTGTTGCATTAAGGAGAGAAGCAAATACCATCAACATAAAATGGAGCTTGCTCAGAGGCTGAAATACACCAAGTAAATGAGATGAAGAGTGCGAAGTAGAGGAGAGAGATAACAGAAGAAGAGAGGGATAAGAGGAGGGAGAGGAGAGAAGGAATGGAAAGAGGAGAGAAGGAGAGAGGAAGGGGAAGTAGAGAAGGATGAAAGAGGGAAGAAAGGAGGTAGGGAGAAGGAGAGAGGGTAGGGTACAAATAGGGTGTATGGAGAGCAGAAGAGCCAATAATCGTTTTGGGGAGTTGATGGCAAGACTAACTGATGTAGAATATAATATGATGTTGGTTATGTAATAGTGTACATGTGGTTATTTGTTATGAAAATGAAAAAGTAAAAAACTTTATCTAAAAAATAAAGGAGAGAAGCAACCTAGAACTAACGAGAAGCTTCCTAACAGTGAGGAGAATTCACCAGTGGAACAGAAGTTGCCTCCAGAAGCTGTGGGTTCTCCATCACTGGAGGTTTTTAAGAAGAAACTAGACTGTCACTTGTCTGGAATGATATACTCCTGCTTGAGCAGGGGGGTGGACTAGAAGACCTCCAAGGTCCCTTCCAGCACTATTCTGATCATTATTATTTATTATTGTGTATTATTATTATTACTATTATTATTATTGAGAAACTTCCTAACAGGGAGGACAATTAGCCAGTGGAATGACTTGCCACCAGAAGTTGTGGGTGCTTCCATCACTGGAAGTTTTAAGAAAAGATTGGACAGCCACCTTGTTTGAATGGTGTGTTTGGGTATGGGAGGGAGCCTACTGCTTCCCTTTTGCCTTTTGGCATACAAGGTGCCTTGACAAAACATCTAATCATTCCCTTGGCTCAGCTGATAAGGGTGGAGAGCTTGTGGCTTAGAGGTTATTATAACTGCCTAACATGTAAAATAGCCCCTTCAAAAGGGTATGGGTATGGCTAGCTGATGAGAGAGCTAAATAGTTTGAAATAGATCTATACTAGTTTCCCTTCATTTATTTATCAGCAAAAAAATGCTATATATATATATATATATATATATATATATATATATATATATATATATATATATATATATATATATATATATATATATATATATATATATATATATATATACACACACCACACATACACACACATAAAATTAACAATTATATTATTTTTAGTGGAAGGGCTTGCCACCAGAAGTTGTGGGTGCTTCCATCACTGGAGGTTTTTAAGAAGAGACTGGACAGCCACTTGTCTGGAAAGGTATAGGATCGCCTGCCTGAGCAGGGGGCTGGACTAGAAGACCTCCAGGGTCCCTTCCAGCTCTATTCGGATGGATTGATTCAGCGCACAGCAACCCAACGGGGAAACGCCCCGGCCGAGTCTCCCCCACCCCTTCGTGTTTTTCTTCTTCTAGCCGCCTGCAGGGCTGCTGTTCAGCGCCTTTCCCCCACCTTTTATAGTGGATTAAACGAAGGCCGGGACCGGGCGGCGGAGAGGGACCTCCCGCTTTCCCTCCAGCCTTCCTGTCTCTGCGCCATCGTCTTCCCGGCAGACCTCGCAACGGCAGCCCCGGGCCGAAAGATAAAGTCCCGGGCCGTAAGACCCTCCACACCGTCCCCGGGAGGAGCCGAGGGGCCTCACCTGAGATCGCCGCCGCCGGTTTTCACAGCGCTTCCTGCCGCTTGGGCGGGCGCCCGTAGGCCCCGCGGCCGGCTTCGCGCAGAGCTTGATGGACCTTCCCGGCCGCCGTGGCCGACGCCGCCATCTTGCAGCTTGTCCCAAACCGGGAAGGGAGAGGGCGCGGGCTGGCGTGGGGGGCGCATGCGCGCGCGCTCGTGCGGGCGGAGCTCGGGCTAGGCTCCGCCTGGCGGGCGTGGAGCGCATGCGCTCGGCCCAGTCGCAGAAGGTCAAAGGGGCGGGCGCCATGATAGGCGTGGCGGAAGAACGTTTCCGGGGTTCGTGTATAAGGCTGGGCGTGCCGGGAGGCAAAAAAATGCGTTTGCGCCTGGAGCTTGTGCCTCTCCCCCGCCGTTGCACACCACCGTTGGCAGGGAGATTGTCTCTCTCTTCCACTAGGGGCCGCACTCGTGGAAGAGCGACTTCGATATGCGGGCTAAAGGAACTCTCGCCCTCAAGGCCGCACATATCCACTTTCGGGGGTGGGTGGGAGAGAGGGCAGGTGAAAGTCCTGCTTTCCTCCCCGCGAATTAGTATTTGGCACCATTCTCCCGGCCGTAAACCCAGCGAGCATGGAACGTAACCAAGCCGAGAGGAAAATTTTGCACCGATAAATTGGGACCAGCTGAGGGCACCAAGTGCGCATGCGTAAAACCTTCCAGGGCGTCTCCCGATAAGGTGGGCGGGAATCAGACGGCAGGCAATTGAGTCCCCCGGCAGGGGGCGCTCGCCCGGCAGCCGGCCAGCCAGGGAAGAAGCGGGGGTGGGGGGAGAGCCGCTGCGGCTCATGCGCATTGGCGCGAGCTGACGCCAAAGGCGGGGCCGGCTGGCCGCGGCCGCCGACAGGCTAGGACTGGGCGCCCGCGCGCATGCGCTCCGGGCGGGCTGGCGGCGGAGGGGGCATTACAATGGAAGATGAGGAGGTCGCCGAGAGTTGGGAGGAGGCGGCCGATAGCGGGGTGAGTCCAGCCGAACGACGCCCGGCTCCCGAGCGGGGGCCCCGAGGGGAGACGGGCCGTCCCCCAGGGTGGGAGGGCGAGGGGGGTCAGGCGAGGCATCCCGGGTCGGCCGAGCCTCTTTAGGCCTCTTAAAGGGGCCGTGCCCCCTTTTCCCCCAAACACGTGGTCTGGGCGCCACCGGCTCTCCCTCTGCGCCGGGGACGGTGGGGGGGCGGACAGCCGGGTCTCTCCCCGGTGGGAGGCAGCCCTCCGCAGTAGAGCAGGAAGCGATCTCCGTCGGGGCTGGGAAGTGGGCGCTTCCCAAAAGAAGGAGCCACCTGGAGCGGGAGAGCAGCCCTTCCGCCTGCGGGCGAGGAAGGGAAGGAAGATCCTCTGCGCCCCGGAGGAGGCTTGGACTTCGGATCGCTCGTCCTCCTCCGTCCCCCCACTGCAGCTCCGTATCCCGGCTCAGCCGCCTCCCCGTTGCAGGGATCCTGGAAGTGGAAGGGGGCGGGGGAAGGGCGCCTGCAGGTAGAATAAGGGTATAGAATAGAATAGCAGCGTTGGAAGGGACCTTGGAGGTCTTCTAGTCCTACCCCCTATTTAGGCAGGAAACCCTGCACTACTTCAGTCACATGGCAGTCCAATCTCTTCTTTAAAACTTCCAGTGTTGAAGCATTTACAAGAGTGGAGTAGAATAGAGAATAGAGTAGAATACAGAATAGAATAGAGAATAGGAGTAGAGTAGAATAAGGGAATAGAATAGAATACCAGAGTTGGAAGGGACCTTGGAGGTCTTCTAGTCCAACCCCCTACTTAGGCAGGAAACCCTACACTACTTCAGTCACATGGCAGCCCAACCTCTTCTTTAAAACTTCCAGTGTTGAAGCATTTACAACTACAAGAGTAGAATAGAATAGAGAAGAGAATATAATTCTTTACTGGCCAAATGTGATTGGACACACAAGGAATTTGTCTTTGGTGCATATTCTCTCAGTGTACATAAGAAGACAAGATACATTCCTCAAGAATCATAAGGTACAACACTTAATGATAATCATATCAAGTAAGCAATCAAGAAAGAATCAATACCAATATAAATCGTAAGGATACAAGCGACACAGTTACAGTCCTGCAGTCCTAAGTGGGAGGAGATGGGGGATAGGACCGAGGAGAAGACTAATAGTAATAGTAATGCAGCCTTAGTGAATAGTTTGACAGGGTTGAGGGAATGATTTGTTTACCAGAGTGATGGCGTTCGGGGACAAAACTGTATGTCTAGTTGTTCTAGTGTGCAGTGCTCTATGTTTTGAAGGTAGGAATTGAAACAATTTCTGTCCAGGATGTGAGGGGTTTGATTTGCAGCTAGAGAGGAAATCCTTGGCTTATGTGGGCAGTCCTCGACCTTACAACCATAACGGAGCCCTAACATTGATGTTGCTGAGGCAGATTTTCCTTTAAGTGAGTTTTGCCCCATTTTGCGACCTTTCTTGCCACAGTTGTTAAGGGAACCACAGCCGTCGTTAATGTCAGGAACCTGGTTGTTAAATGAATCTGGCTTCCCCCATGACTTTCGCTTGCGGGAAAAGAGGATCGCTTCTCTCTCTCTCTCCCCCCCCCCTTCTCTCTCTCCTCTCTCTCTCTCTCTCTCTCTCTCTCTCTCTCTCTCTCCTTCTCTCCTCTTTCTCCCCCTGTCTCTCCTCTTTCTCTTTTTCTTTCTCTCTCTCCCTCTCTCTCTCTCTCTCTCTCACACACACACACAGCAACCATCATAAATATGAATCAGCCTCCGAACATAAATCGTGTGACTGTTGGGGATGCTTCAACAGTCAGAAGTGTGAAAGATGGGCGGTGAGTCACTGTTTTTGATGGTGCCGTTGTAACTTCGAGCGAATGAACTGTTGTAAGTCAAGGACTACCGGTAATGTGAAAGTGATAACATCCGGAGAAGCCATTCTTCCCTGCTTTGCTGGTTTCTATGCACTGTCCTTTTGGGGGCTTCTTGCTCTGTGCCCTGTGGAAGTGATAGCAATAGCCCGTAGACTTATATACCGCTTCACAGCCCCCTCTTAAGTGGTTTACAGAGTCAGCCTCCAAACAATCTGGGTCCTCATTTTACCCATCTCGGAGGGACGGAAGGCTGAATCGTCCTTGAGCCAGTCAGAATTGAACTGTTGGTATTGGTCAGAGTTAGCCTGCAATACCGCATTCTGGGAAGGAAGGTAGCACTAGCAATTAGACTTATATACTGCTTCACAGCCCTCTCTAAGCGGTTTACAGAGTCAGCCTCTTGCCCCCAACAATCTGGGTCCTCATTTGACCCACCTCAGAAGGACGTAAGGCTAAGTCAACATTTGAACTGCCAAATTGCAGGCAGTTGGCAGGCAGCAGAAGTAGCCTGCAGCACTGCACTCTAACCACTGCACCACCGTGATAACGCCTGAGAAGGTCCCTCTGCTGTTTTCTTACATGACTTTGGACCACTGTTTCATTCTTCCAGGACTTCAGAGCAGGGGCCAGAAGGATGTACATCCCATGTTGACACTCATCCATCCCAGGGAAGGAAGGAAGGAGGGAGGGAGGGAGAGAGGCTTAGCAACTGTCTGCCAGTAGCCCAAAGGGGAGGTGGCCTGGGGCATCCTTCTAGCTATGTTCCTACAACTCCTCTCTTTTAATATAACAGAGTTGAAAGGAACATTGGAGGTCTTCTAGTCCAACCTCCTGTTTAGGCAGGAAACCCATCACCACTTCTGACACATGGCAGTCCAATCTCTTCTTAAACCTCCAGTGTTGAAGTATTTACAAGAGTGGAGTAAATTAGATTTTTAGGTTTAGGTTTATTGTATTTATATAAATAGAGAATATATGAATAGAGAATAGAGTAGAATACAGAATAGAATAGAGAATAAGAGTAGAGTAGAGTAGAATAAGGAAATAGAATAGAATAGAATAACAGAGTTGGAAGGGACATTGGAGATCTTCTAGTCCAACCTCCTGTTTAGGCAGGAAACCCTACACCACTTCAGACAAGTTGTTATCCAACATCATGTTAAAAACCTCCAGTGTTGGAGCATTCCCAACTTCTGGAGGCAAGTTGTTCCACTAATTAATTGTTCTAACTGTCAGGAAATTTCTCCTTAGTTCTAAGTTGCTTCTCTCCTTGCTTAGTTTCCACCCATTGCTTCTTGTCCTTTCGGGATGCAGGAGCTCCTGCTTGCCTTCTAATTGCGCTTCTAATTCCCGCCTCTTTGTCCAGGATGACCCTTTGAGTGAAGTGAAGACTGTATGAAGGGCAGTCAGTCAGTTTAGTCGGGCGCGGTTTTGGTCGTTCGCCCTTTTGTCGGGTCACGGGTTGCTTCTACCAGCTGCAGATAATTTAATGGGGTGGGTGGGCATTTAATGGGGTGGGTGGGCAATCTTGATGTTCTCTGAAAGAAATTCAGCGGGGAAGGGGTTACCCTCCCAGCTGAAAATGGCGGCATTCGGAGTGGTGATCTGACCTGAACCAAGAGCCCAATTTTGGCCCGTGTAAAACGAACCACTTGGATAAGCTGAAAATCTACCCAGGGGTTTGCGTGTTTTTGAGTTTGCTGGAGAAGAAAACTCATTCAGCCAAGCGAGAGCTTACCTTCACTTTCAAAGATTAACTCGTTCTCCAGACTTTGGACTACAAAGCAGTGACACCTCATTGGGAAGAGCTGTTAGAGGGAATGCCTGCCTGATTGCAAAACCAGCCGCAGGACAGCTGAAGTGTTCTGGCTGGGACTTAGGCCTCCCTTTCCATCAAGGAACGGCCACCGGAACGACCGTTTCCTACACGGCCAACAAAGACAGTTCCAGAAAGCGGCCTTGGTTGAGCTGGGACCACGTCCCTGCTGTGGGAAAACCGCCACCCTTCCGACGCTGTCATACCTGCAAAGATAGTTCAGCCAACTGGCCAGGCTGTTGGGCCACCTCTAGTGGCCTCCCGGGCTTGGGACCAGAGAACTGGTCTCCCAAGGCGGAGAACAGATTCTCATTCTTTTTGCTTACCGATCTTTAATGGGGGCATCCTCTCCCTCCCCCCTCCCATGGTTTTGCCAGTGAGAATGACCAGGCACGTCCTGTGCCCATGATGGTAAGTGTGCCAGTGGAAGTTATCCGAGGCGCTTGGATCAGCAGGGCCCAAAGGCACCGCCTGGGACTCTTAAGCAGAGAAAGCCCGTCTGGTTTTCAGCTGCTCATCTGGGCAACCTACAAAACCGGGCTCTAATTTTATCTCCCTGCTTTGCTCAAATGCGAAGCGTCAGCAGATGCAGCTGCCGATGGATCCCATGTCTGGCATGAGCCCATTGCGATTCTGGTCGGTGGATAAAGTTCACCCTGGGCTCCCTTCCCAGGGAAGGCCTCGGCTTTCTCCATCTGAAAAGCAAAAGGGTTGAGAGGGGGTCTCTATCTATCTATCTATCTACCTACCTACCTACCTACCTACCTACCTACATACCTACCTACCTACCTACCTACCTATCTATCTACCTATCTATCTACCTATCCTCTCTCTCTCATCCATCTTCTCTCTCAATATATCTCTTATCATCTATCTATCTATCTATCTATCTATCTATCTATCTATCTATCTATCTATCCCTTCCTCCTCCCTCCCTCTTTCTCTCCCTCCCCCTCCCCCCTCCCTCCCTTTCCCCCCCCACCCCCCCCCGGGAACCTCTTGATGTTTCAAAGATGAGTTAGTAACCGATGGTGAGATCTGGCATTGTCTTGCCGGGGAAAAGGGAGGGCCAGCTGGTCACTTGGTACTACAAAGTGTCTGGCCCCAGTGGGATGGAACTTGACCCCATGATGTTGCCTTGCAGGAAATAGACAGGCGACTGGAAAAGAAACTGAAGATCAGCCAAAAAGAAAGGTAAGAATCATTCAGTAACTTCCACGCTGGGTATGGCTGGGAAAATAGAGTGGTGTTCTGTTTTTTGTTTGTTTTTTAAAAGATTCCATGTAAAAATAAACAACTGAGCCCTGATTCTGCTGCTTAGTCAGAAAATCTTGATGGGCAACTAAGAGGAATAAGCTTGTCTGTCTGCCTTGCGCTTTAGGGAAATATTTCAGAGGACTGGTTGAAGGGTTGGGGTTTTTTTGTTTTTGTTTCGGCCAACTGCACACAAAAAAATTGTTGCCCCCCTCCTTCCTTCCTTCCAGCAGGAAATCCAAGTCCCCACCCAAAGTGCCGATCGTAATTCAGGACGACAGTCTTCCCTCGGGGCCCCCTCCGCAGATTCGGATCCTGAAGCGGCCCACCAGCAACGGGGTGCTGACCAACCCCAACTCTGCCAGCCGGCCTGCCATCCCGGTGAAGACCCTGGCCCAGAGGGAGGCCGAATACGCAGAGGCCAGGAAGCGGATCCTGGGCAGCGCCAGTCCGGAAGAGGAGCAAGAAAAACCTATCCTTGACAGGTAAGGGAGCCCTGACACAGCGACATTTCTCTTGCCCCACTCTGCCTGCTGAGGGTCAGGCCAGGATCCTGTCCATGCCCAGAAGATGCAGGTGTAGGGCTTGCCAGCTCAGGCTTTTATCCCATTGGGTTCAGCTTAGGGGAAGCCACTTTGAGGGCCTTGGGTCAGTCTTCAATCTGGAGGGAGGTGGGGTACAGCTCTGGGATTGGTTTCCCAAAGGAGCATCTCCTCATGGGCCTCTTTGGGGCTGGACCACCTAGTCCTGTTAGAGCTGCGGCTAAGCTCTACAGAGAATCATTAAAACTGCCCAGAATATCACCCGGCTCCAGCTCCCAGCCCTGGATGACATCTTCGCATCTCTCTGTTCGAGGAAGTTGCGCAACGTTCTCAGAGACTCTTCCCCTCCTGCTTACAATCTTTTTAGACCTTTTTGCCTTCTGGCAGAAGATTCAGAACAATTAAAACTCAGACCGCACATCTTCTGAATAGCTTTTATCCCAGAGCTATAATTGCACTCAACAATGAACTAAAGGGCCACCATCAGTGACAGCACTACTTGGTCTGTTGTGTGGATGCTTGGGTGGTTATGGGGAGGGATTTTTTGGTCGGTGGGTGGGGGTTTGGGGATTGTTATGTGTGTTGGGCCTGGCGTCTGGGGGTTATGTGAACTTCGTTGTATGTGTATACGGTGTACATACGTACAATGACAATAAAGTAAAGTAAGTACCGTATTTTTTGGAGTAAAAGACGCTCCAAAGTATAAGACGCACCTAGATTTTGGGGAGGAAAACAAGGGAAAAATATCTGCCTCTGCCTCTCAGCAATTTGTCTCCTTGCAACCAACAGTACAGACAATATACACTGTTGGAAGTGTTATATTTCAGACTATACTTGTACAGATGTTGTTAAAATTGATGTGCTTTCTGGAAGTATACTGTAGTTATTCTCTGTTATTTAAAAGAATAGCACATTTCAAAACAATAGCACAGGGCGTCTTCAGATCAAGCATTTATTTTAAAAAGCTGTCTATAAATAATAATAAAGCACTCTTCAGAAAACAAGTCTAATAATTTGAACATTGTATAGGCATTTATAGTTGCTGACTTGCCTCCTTGCAGCAAACAGCCTGATTAGCACAAGGAAAAAAAAATCTGCCTCCCAGCAATTTGCTATTTGGAGCAAACAGTAAGTTTCAATTTCAATTTCTCCCGATCATCAGCTGTTAGATGCTGCAGGGATTGCTATAGTTTATTGAAGCCTCACAAGCCCCCATTTGCTACAAAGAGGTAAATTGCTGGGAGGCAGAGGCTGAAGGGTGGGGGTGAGTGGGTGGGGCTACATTCAGTGTATAAGACACACCCACATTTCCACCCTTTTTAAGGGGGGGAGGTGTGTCTTATACTCCGAAAAATACGGTAAGTATAATTTCTCCTACAGACTTGGGGGGGGGGAGCTTTTTTAGCTAGACTGAGTGTTGTTCTTATCTCTCCCCCACCTTTTCCCCCTCAGGCCCACAAGGATCTCCCAGCCAGAAGACCCCAGGCCGCCCAGCAATGTAATCAGGCAGCCACTGGGCCCCGACGGTTCGCAGGGCTTCAAGCAACGCAGATAGGCTTGGCCGGCCGACCAGCCAGTATGAAAGCAGGGTGCTCCCCCCTCTCCTCAGCAGACCAATGGACCTGAGCCACAGGGGTGGGACTTGCCCCAAGCGTCCCCTTGGCTCCTTGCCTCGTGTGACCCTCAGCCCAGGCACTGGGACTCCTGCTGCGCCTGCCCCGTAGACTTGACATGCCAAGGAGGGCGTGCCGAGGGAGGCACAGGCGGTGGGGCAGGTTTCTCCTCCGGGGGAACCGGGTTGCTGCAACGCGCCGCCTGCTGAAGCGGGGGCTCCTCCCTCCCCTCGCAAAGGAATGACTTCTCCCGTTGGCGTCTCCCTCTGGCATTGGAAGTAGCAGGGTGGCGTGGCGGGGGAGAAGCGGCTCTGCTTTTCGACATGCGCATGTCGGGGTGTGTTGCCTTTGGAGCAAGGTGCAAACGGGGTGGGTGGGCGGAAGGTGTGCGCAAAAAATGGTGTGATCCTTTGCTTTGGGGAACGGGATGGCTCTGGAGCCTTCACGCATGGGAAGAAGAAGAAGAAAAGGGGGTGTGTTAGCTGTTTAACTTGTTTAATCTCTGAGAAACGGTAGTCTCTAGTGTTGAGAAAGGAGGGGAGGCGGGGAGAAAGGTGGCGGCGGGTGACCTCTTCCCCTTCCTGCTTACTGCCGCTTGGAACGAGCAGAGGAAGGCGTGTCGTGGCGGCAGCCGTCTTCCCACAAAGGCCAGCTCCGCTGCTTCGCGAGCCCAACAGAGACCCCAGTGCCTCTGCCTCTGCGGGCCGAGTATGGGCGGAAGGGATTGCCCTGCCCTCCCGGTCTTCACCAGCACTCCCTTTGCCTCTTGGTGCTGCTTCCGATCAAAGATGGGGGGGAGGGCTGCTTTTCGCCACTAGGACTCTTGCGCTAGGAATAGAGTAGGTTCCTGTCTCCCCATCACGCCCTGCTGGGTCCTCATGAGGATGCAGGCAGCGGGCCCAAGTGTTGCTTGTGCTGGCCAGCTGGAGGGCCCCGAGCAGTAAGGCGTTTGGTCCTGTTGGTTCTTGGTCAATCTGCCATTGGGAAGGCAAAGAAGTTGGGGGGTAGCAAGGTCTAGAAATCTGGAAAAGGCCGGAGATCAGATTTCCTTCCCTCTCGAAATGGGGTGGGGGGGTCACCAAAGTCTTAATCACAGGTCTAGGCGCCATTTTCAAGATGGCCTCCGGAGGAGAACGGATTTACAGTGATGGGAGGGATCACTCTGTGGCTTGCGCCCCCCCCCCCCCAAGCAATACTCTTTTTAGCTTTTTTCCAGTTGGTCAGACAAAAAAAAACACTGGAGGGAAGGGGGCTGGTTTAAGAGACCCTGCCCAAAGATGTCAAGTGTCCGGACCAGCTGGGGCTTCACTCCCTAGCAGCCATATTGAGGGGGCGGGCGGAGGTGGAGAGCCTTCCCCCCTCCCCACACCACTTCCAGGTGCCTGGGCTAGCTCGCTTCACTGTGTTTCCCAAGTCTGCCTTTCGGTTTTGCTGCCTGGTGTAGAAAGGGACACCTCGGAGTTTGGGGAGGGGGGTCTGTCAAGGGGGGGGGGAATTCCCACCCTTAAAAATCCTCTTTCCCGCTGGGAGAGGAGGGAATGCCTCCGGCTGTCGTGCAAGAAGAGGGTGTTAAGTGTGTCTATATATGTGTGTGGGGCAGGGGGGGGTTTGGGGGTGCCGGAACAGGTGTCTCTTTGTACATCAACACAGGATGTTGTATCACAACACGGCAAAAGGAGTAACCAGTCAAAAGAGTAATAATAACAATAATAATAGAAATAAAAACTACCTGTGTACAAAAAAGTGAAAAAAACCTGGCTGGCCCTTCAGTGGGTAACCCTCTCTT
Source organism: Thamnophis elegans (assembly GCF_009769535.1). NCBI lineage: Eukaryota > Metazoa > Chordata > Lepidosauria > Squamata > Natricidae > Thamnophis > Thamnophis elegans. The sequence goes on along the minus strand of NC_045555.1, from coordinate 7,685,302 downwards.
TCCATCTGCCTCTCTCTTCCCACTTGGCTTGGCTGATCCCCACATTTTCTGGCTGGCTTCCCCCCCCTCCCCCCATTTCTGTTTGAAACCCGGGTTGCCTCTCCCCTTTTCTAACCGCAGAGTAACTCACTACCGGCTGGCCCTTCCCAGAACCGGCCTCCATTTTCGGGGTCAGGATCTGGGCCTCTTTCTTTCGACCCTCCCTTTGGATTCTAAATACCAGAGGCCCCCAAACTTGGCAACTTGAAGACTTGTGGACTTCAACTCCTAGAATTCTCCAGTCTGCTGGCTGAAGAATTCTAGGAGTTGAAGTCCACAAGTCGGCAACTTTTAAAACTTGTGGATTGGCTGAAGAATTCTGGGAGTTGAAGTCCACAAGTCTTAAAAGTTGCCAGGTTTGGGGACCTCTGCTAAAAGGCGGAAGGGCGCGTCGCTTGAGCAGCTTTTCCCACGGCGGCGGATCGACTTCGAGCAACTTTTCCTACGGCAGCGGCGGCTCTTCGCCACCAACTGGGAGCTTTGGTTTTTCGGCTCCCGTGACTGGATCCCTGGGGGTGGGGGGAGCGTCAAGAGGAAGGCAAAGACCCCGCCCCCATGACCTAATGGGGGAGGGGGCGTCCGAGGCTCAGCCGATCACGGACCAGGGTGGTGGTTGCTGTGGACCCGCGGACCGGGAAGCGGCACCCTTCGGAGGAAGAGTCTCTTTTTGTGGAGGAGGTCTGCTTTGTGGGAAGGGAGGGATCGGCGCTAAAGCCCCCGCCCCTCCACCGAAGAACTTCTCTTCCAGGCAGCGCTTGCCCTTCGCGGACGAAAGATTTACACGCTGTGTTTGAAATAAACGCGTTAACTTTTTTTTCAAGTTTTCCTGCTTCTCATTCCCCGGGGCGAGGGGAGCTTTGAGGTGGGGTGGGGGGGTCAGGCAGGGCAGAGCCGGATCGGATTCCCCCCCCCCCCCACCGGCCGGGAGTCGGGATGCTCTGCTCCTCCCACCCGCCAGGGGCCGCCAGAGCCGCTTTATTAAGACACAAAGGCGCCTTCGGCGGGGTTTCGCCTTTCTCACCCGCCCGCCCGCGGCTAGGAAGTGACGGCAGGTGTTGCTGGAGAGGAGGCTCCTGCGCATGCCCGGAAGAGCCCAGCGTTCCGGTGAGGGGGCGAAGATGGCAGAAAGCGAAGACTACGAGTCCGTCTTGTGCGTCAAGCCGGAGGTCCACGTCTACCGGGTGCCCCCGCGCGCCTCCAACCGCGGCTATCGGTGAGCCTCCCCCGTCCCCCATGTCGCTTTGCCCTCGTGGGGCGGTGCGGGGTTCCCAACTCCCATCATCCCCGGCTGAGTTGACCGGCTCCCCGGTGCCGCCGAGGAAAATCTGCTGCGCTGAGGCTGGGTCCTGCGCTTGCGCAGAGATCATCTGCACACGTTTCCCACCCACTCCCTACTTCCTAAAGGGAAAAGGGGGAGCCGGTCGGGCTAGCTGGTTTTTTCCTCCTGCCGCTAGTGCCGCGGAGTGGCAGCTGGACCAGCCGACTTGGAGCGGCCGAATGCGCATCACAGCCCGCGGCAGCGTGGCCTTCATTAAGCTGGAGGACAAGAATTCGGGTAAGGGGGCCGCCCGGGTGGCTGAGGGTCTCCCTGGAGGGCAGTGGTCGGGCAGGTTAAACAGCCCGAGGCAGCAGCGGACCGGCTGCCCACCTGACTCTCCTTCCCTCCCCCAGGAGAGCTTTTCGCCCAGGCTTCCGTGGACCAGTTTCCTGGGATTGCTGTGGAAAGCGTGACGGACTCGAGCCGATACTTTGTCATCCGGGTTGAAGATGGGAATGGTACGACAGGTGAGATTGGAAAGGACCTTGCAGGTCATCTAGTCCAACCCCCTGGCCAAGCAGCAGACCCTACATCTGCTTCTACCTAGAATTGAACTCACAACCTCCTGATAGTGAGGCGAGAGCTCCACCTCTAGGCCACAGCAGTCCCTTGCTTTGGATCCAGCTCTCTGGGTGGGGGGGGAGGGGATGCAGTTGTTTGGGGGGGGCAAAGCTGATTATAATTTTATGTGGAAAGCCTCCTCTGTGGCATCTGACCTTGGTGCTGATGGTGGGGGCTTTCCCAGGTGCTTGGGTAAAAGGGATAGCAGTCATTGTAAGCGAACCTGGTGAAACACACTCTTCGTTTCCTTCCTTAAGTGGTGTGCAAGGCTGTGGGCAGCCCTTCCTTGGGCCATCCGCTTCCCCTCTTCTCTATTTGTCCGGCTGCTTCCCAATCTGGGCTCCTCCTGAGTCTCTAAACTTCCGCTTGGCTCTCCTCTCTCAATGCCTCTCCTTGTTTGATACGCCGAATCTTCTTTGCTATCCACGGTAACTCTCTAATTAACCAGCTCCATGGGCATCTCAGTGTGGCTGCGGCCCATCCTGGCAGATATGCACTGTGAGGATGGAGGCTGAACTCTCGGCACCCCCTCCCTTGTGGGCCTGTGGCTTCTCACTTGGTCAGCAGCCTGTGTAGAGAGGGCCCTTTGGGTGGCTCTTGCTGCAAACTGGAGCTGCGTGTGCCATGCTTTGGGTACGACTCAGCCTTCCTGAGGTCTCTGTTTCAGGCTTCCTGCTGGGCTAACCTACAGCCAGCGACTTCCGCCGCCTTCCTGAGCTTAGTTTTCCTTACAGGGCGCCGTGCATTCATCGGAATTGGCTTTGTTGACCGAGGGGATGCTTTTGACTTCAATGTGGCGCTGCAAGATCATTTCAAGTGAGCAGCCTTTCCTTGGTGCCAGAACTCTGCTGGAGGTCAGGAAGGGAAATCAGCAGCACGGTCTCCCATGACCAATCACAGCTGATCCTTCTTTGACGTGGACCCGCCACTCAAAACCTGGCAAAAATCTGGCATCTGGGAACAAAACAGATAACCTTTGTTTATATCATGCATTACATTTATTCGCTGCCCGTCCCGCTGTCATGCAACCCTGGGAGATTTGAATTCTGATAAAACAAATATAAAAGATCAACACAGTAAGACAATAAATGTATTAAAAATGAAGAGTAAATAGCTAAGGTAGCCAGAGGCCAGAGGAGGTATTCAGCAGGTCCTGACCAGTTCTGGAGAACTGGTAGTGAAAATTTTAAGTAGTTCAGAGAACCAGTAAATAGCACCTCTAATTGGCCCCGCCCCATTTATTCTCTGCCTCCTGTCCCAGCTGATCTGGAGGGAATGGAAATTTTGCAGTAACCTTCCCCTGGAGTGGGGAGGGAATGGAGATTTTACAGTATCCTTCCCCTGCCATGCCCACCAAGCCACACCCATGGAACTGGTAGTAAAAGTTTTTGAATCCTCCCACTGCACAGATTCCATCACTGGTTGTTTCTCACCCCTTGTTTCCTGCTCTAGAGGGAAATACAAATATGGGAGGCCACCTTTGCTATGTGGATTTATTTTCCAGGAAAAAAATGTCTGTCTTAAGTAACTGGCTTCTCCAAGGAGGAAAGGCTTCCTCCCCACATCTTTTCTTGCTCTCCACCGCGTTTTCTTCTTTCTCTCTCTCTCTCTCTCTCCCTCTCTCTCTGCAGGTGGGTCAAGCAACAGACCGAGTTGGCCAAAGAAGCCCAAAACCCAACCCAGGTGCCCAAACTTGACCTGGGCTTCAAGGATGGGCAGACCATCACGCTCAGCATTGGGGTGAGAAAGACCTTGGGGGTTTTTTATCCAGGGTTGTGGAAGCAAGACAGACGTGTTGTGGTCCACCAGCGGCCAGCACAGCTGACAGCAGAATCGAGCAGTGAGGAGGTTGGGGAGGAACATGGGCCAGTCCTAGAGTCTGGGGAAGGCTCTGATGAGGGCTCTGTGTCGGAGGCAGAGTGGGGGTCAGAGCCGTATGCCAGCTATCAGGTGTCTTTGGAGTCAGACATCAGTGAAGCAGAAGAGCAGCTGGAGCCTGTTCCCAGTGTACGCATGCGCAGAGTTGCCAGACAAAGGGAACAGTTAAAGAACGGGTCGACTTGGGAGTAAGGCCACAGGTGGACGATGAACGGCCCCTTCCAGAGGACATAAAAGAGGAGCAAAAGGGGAGTGGAGTTTGCAGGAGACAATTCACTTAATTGGTTCTTGACTCTCTGAGACTCCTTGCCAAGTTTTGCAGATATCGGCCTGGCAGCTCTCCAAGCCAGATAAGGTCTGTGACCGTAAATCCTCCCTTGAAAGACTTTGCTGGATGTGAATGAGCAGAGTTCACAACAAATTAATAAAAGGGTTTTTTGTGGGGACCAGGAGTTTGCTTCATGCTCTCAGGAAGCCTCGGTCAGAACAAGATGCAGTCAGGTGTGCTTACAAGGCTCGGTGGTGCAGTTGGCCCTTTGCTAGCTCGGTGGGTGATTTCTGCCATGTTTGAGTCGCGGGAAGGGAAGCAGAACCTGGAGCCCGACATTTGAGAAAGAAGTGAGGGGAAATCCCTCCTCCTCAGGCTAATTTCTGTCCTCAAGTGGGAGGCTTCCAAGTCCGCCTGAAGCTTTTTGGTCTTCCTCCCCAGAACATGAAAAAAAAAGACGGCTCCTTGGGAAGTAAGCCACGAACTGCTGACAACGCGGGGCTCCCCTTCTCCCCCCGCCTCCAGGGGAAAGACCCCCTTCCTCCCCACACCGGAAGAGCAGCTTCCCTTGCCTCCTCTGGGAACATCGGTAGATGCTGTCCAAACAGGTCTGTCTGGCTCCTTGGAGTGGGGTGGGGGGGATTCACTTTGGTACCAAATTGGAAAAGGGAGCTCCTGCCTTTCAGACTTCTTGAGTTGTCTGGTAGTAGATGGGATCAGCCAGGGCCTTTTACATCCACTCTGAGGACCACACACCTCATTTTTGCCCATCATCTAGCTCAGCGGTAATCAATTGGTGGTCCGTGAGAAAATCTTTGATGGTCCGCAGAAAAATTATTTGCATTTTTTATATTGCACCAAATCAGGGGTCCTTAAACTACGCCCCCTGGGATGGATATGTGCAATGAACCTTTGTGTTGCTGTAGAGTCTCCCCTTTCGGGGTCTTTTTGTATGGATCGAAAGGGGGTAGAAATTCCAACTTGGGGTCTACTTCAGCCTTCTTGTTGGGGGCTTTGGGTGAAGGCTGGAGGGAAGCGCTGCTGGTGGCGAAGAGCCAGAGGGCCTCGTTCCACTGAAACTGCATCATGGCCTGGAACTGGCTGACCATCTCAGCCTACTGAGACTCCAGTCACCGGTAACCTGGCTTTGCACTCCCACAGGTCTTCCCTCTGCTTGGAAAGCCTATGCTCCTAGTCCTCAGTGAGGTGCTTCTGCTGAGCCTCCTTCTTGACCAGATCCAATTTGAACTGAGCTGTTTTGCCAACTCTTTCTCATGGGGGCTGCTTAGCTCCAGCAACTGCTTCCTGTTAGGGCCCTAAGGAGCCCGGGCGGGCAGGCAAGGAATGGCTGGGAGGGGAGGGGTGAGTAGAGGCCGGTGAGGCGCTCCTCGATGTGACATAAGCTGGCCATGCCCACTCAGTCACATGACCACCTAGCCATGCCCACCCAGCCGGGTCATTAGGCAGATCATATTACTGGTCTGTGGGATTTAAAATTACGAATTTAGTGGTCCCTGAGATCCAAACGTTTGGGGACCCCTGATCTAGCTGTCTCTTAGTAGAGGCATCAGTTATGTAAGGGTTATTTTAAAAAAAATGGATACATGCTAAGTAACAGGCTTCTCTTTGCCAGCTCAGACAAAAGCCCTTTCACCGAGCAGCATCTGGAAACGGGAAATACAAAGCTAACCTCTTTCTCTCCCCCTTTGTTTGCCAACAGATGTTGCCGAGTCTCGGCCCTCACAGCCGCCAAGTTCTTCAAGAGAAGCTTCTGTAGACATTTGGGGAGATTTCACCACAGCTTCTGGGTGAGAACGAGATGCCCCTTTTGTCATGTTTTGGGAGGATAAGTCCTGCCCCAGCACATTCTCTCTCCCCCAAAGGACAGAGGAACTGTTGTGTCCATACAGTGTGTGAATTGTCTCGAAGTCCTGCACCATGAAAAATTTAGCATTTTTGTCTCTTTTTTATTGTTATATAGCTTAGATTAGGGACGTGGTGGCTCAGTGGCTGAGATGCTGAGGTTGTCGATCAGAAAGGTCAGCAGTTTGGTGGTTCGAATCCCTAGCACCACGTAACGGAGTGAGCTCCCGTTACTTATCCCAGCTTCTGCCAACCTAACAGTTTGAAAGTACATAAAAATGCAAGTAGAAAAATAGGGACTTCCCCACTTGTCCCAGCTGGGGCCATTTCTCACAGCATTTCCCCCCCCCCCCCCCCCCAGGGCCAATGTTGTGGCCCGCCAACAGAGTCCCGGCAGGAAGTTGGGGAGGAACATGGGCCAGTCCTGGGGCTGAGGAAAGCTCGAACGAGGGCTCTTCATCAGCAGCAGAGAGGGAGCTAGACAGCAGTGAGGCAGAGGAATAGCTGGAGCCCATTCCCAGTGTGCGCATGCACAGAACTGCCAGAAGACAAGAACAACTGAGAAAACAGCGTCGACTTGGGAGTAAAGCCACATCTTGGAGGTGATTGGCCCCTCCCGTAGGAAACAAAAGAGCGAAAGGGGGAGGGGGCTTTTGCAGGAAACAATTTGTTCCTTCAGTCATTTCAAGAGAGGAAGGTTCTGTTTGTGACTATAAGAGACTCTGCCACATTTTGCCTTGCCCTGCATTTGGAAACTAGTTATCTGGCAGCTTGCCAAACGAGATAAGGTTCGTGTTGGTAAACATTCCTCTGAAAGACTGTTTCCCAAGCCTTGCTGACTGTGAATGAAAGGAATTCACAGTCGGGTAAACAAACAAGGTTTTGCAGACTCTGCTTCATGCTTTCTAAGGAAGCTTGGGTGTTTTTGTCTCCTTGTAGGTCCGGCTCTCAGCCTCAGCAGAACTCTGGTTGGGTCCAGTTCTGAAGTCGAGGGGAGAAGGCCCAAAGATCAAGGAGGAGGGACCCCCCCCTTTCGTAGCCTTGACGACCAGGGAGATGATGGGCCGCCCCCCCCCGCTGGCTCTTGCAAACAGATCCTCTGCCTTGGATGGGTTTGACTTTGGCTTCGGATCTCGTGGCGAGGCAGAGGGAGGGCAAAAAACCCTGCAAACATCACCTTGCTCTCTCTTCCTCCGCCATCACCTGGTGTTGTGTGTGTGTGTATATGTGTGTATGTAGTGGTTGTGTGTGTAAGCTGAGATCATTTCGCCTGCTCTTCTGCCTCTTTCCAAGAGGAGCAATATACTTTGGGAGGGGTGGGGGGTGAATGGTGTGTGCCCACTCCTCCACGACGGAGGATAACCCAACAATGTTGGCTTAGTTAGGATCAGCACCCAAAGTGTTGGGAAGTGGCCTTTGGGACGCCTTCAAGGTGGCTGCCTTTTGGAAGGGACTTCCGCCCCGAGGGGCTTGACCGCATCGTTTTCTCCTCTCCGCGGGACTCCCGTTGGAGTCTTTTCTCTCTTGCACTCCGTGTGTCTCGAATAATAAATAAAACTTTACTCGCCAGCCAGCCTCGCAGTTCTTTTGAATTGACCGTCGCGGGTGAGCCGGAATGGCCTTGGGCGGCCTCCGTAGCCAGACGGCTAGTGGCGCGGAGGGGGGTGACGCGCAGGCGCGCCGCTTCCTTGGCCGTCTCCATAGCAACCGGCGCTGTGAGGCGAGGGGGGAGAAGGCCCTTCAGGCGGCGGGCCTCGTGCCCTTTCCTCGCCGGCGTCCTCCGGCTCTGAGTCCCGGGTAAGAGAGGACGGGGTTGCAGCGCGGCGTCGACGGGAAAGGGCCTCTGTGGCGGCCCGCGGCCCCTACTCGACTTCTCCGGGAGGGAAGAAAGCGGCGACCCTCCGGACGGAGCCCCCTTGTGCAAGGGGTGCTGGGAGTTGTAGTCCCGACTGAGTGGGGGGGGCGGTGTTGGTCTGTCTTGCAGCCCGGGCTGACTTGGGTGGGCCGCGCGCTTCTTCCGCTGCAGCCGCCGCCTCTTCCCCGGGCCGAGCGAGAGATGTCCCTTCTGTCCGTGCAGGAGGAGAACCGGCTCCTGCAGCAGGAACTGTCCCGCGTGGAGGACCTGCTGGCCCAGAGCCGAGCCGAGCGCGATGAGCTGGCCATCAAGTACAACGCGCTCAGCGAGAGGGTAGGGGGAGGTCCTGGGGGTGGGAGGTCCTGGGGAGGAAGAGGAAGGGGGGTCCTGGGGGGGAGAGGGGAGGAAGGGGTTTCGGGGGGGGGAGGGAAGGAAGGTTCGGGACGGAGGAACAGCCTGGGGGGTGCTGAGGGGGTAGGAGGGTCCTGGGGGGGGGGGTTCTGAGGGGGGGAGGTTACGGGGGGGGAGGAGGGTCCTGGGGGAGTTGCTGAGTGGGAAGAAAGGTCTTGGGGGGCGGGGCTCTGGCAGGAAGCGGGAGGAAAGTTCTGGATGGGAGGGACAGCCCTGGGGGGGTCCTGAAGGGGGAAGAGGGTCCTTGGGGGTTCTTTGAGGGAGAGAGGGTCTTGGGGGGGGGTGCTGAGTGGGAAGAAAGGTCCTGGGGGGGAGGGAGGGTCCTGGGGGAGGTTGCTAAGGGGGGAGGAGGGTCCTTGAGGGTCTTTGGGGGGAGGGTCCTGTGATGGTGTTGAGGGGGGAGGAATATCCTGGGGGGGAGGGTCCTGGGGGGGAGGGAGAGTCCTGGGGAGTTGCTGAGGGGAGGTGGGTCCTGGAGGGGAGGGGGCAGGGAGGGTCCTGGGGGAGGGGAGGGTGAGAAAGGGGCAGCCCAGCTGACACCAGAGGGACCCTTGTCCCAAAGGAGGCGGGTGCAGGCAGTCCTCGACCTACGACCGCAAGAGAGTTGCTAAGGGAGGCATTTGGTGGTGTCAAACTGTGTGTATCCCCCTTCCCTTGCTCAACTTGTGAGCCACCCTGAGTCCCCTTCAGGGAAAAGGGCGGCATACAAATGAAATAAATGAATGAATGAAATGAAAATTTGCTAAGTGAGTTTGGCCCCGTTTCATGATCTTTCCTGCCACCGGATTTCAGTGAATGGCCACGGTCGATAAGTGGCTAACACGGTTGTTAAGTGAATCTGGTTTCCCCATGGACTTGGGCTCGTCTGAAGGCTGCGAAAGGGGACACCTATCTTTTGCGACCTCGGGGAAGCTGCAACTGTCCTTCCTTCACCTGATCTGCTGGTTGCCTCAGGAGGCCTCCCCACACTTCCCTTCTTTGGGTCTCTCTTTGGGTCCCTCTGCCAGGTGTCTTAAAGAAGGGTGTGGGGCAGGCAGCTTGTAGAAGCAGCATTTTTACCCGATGCTCTGCTTGTTTTCTGAGCTGAATGGGGACTTGGGCCGACCCAACACATCGAACTAACCAGTTGAGGAGAGAATAGAAGGAATGTGGCAATTCGGCCGAAAGACAGGCAGTTGAGTGCTTCCCCCCCTCCCCCCTCCTCTCTTGGGAGAAGGGTTGGACAGTGAGCTCCAGTCCTCACTCTCGGGCTGCTTCCTCTCTCAGTCCAGTCGAAACTCACCTCCCAGAGCAACCGCTGTTGTGTGCGGGGGGAAGCCGATGTGCACAATGTTAAGGCAATCCCGGGTATGTGGCAGCTGGTTGTCTTTGCCTCAGCTGGAGGATGCGTTGCGACTGGAGACGGGAGAGCAGGAGAGCCTGGAGAACAGGAGCCTGGCCAAGCAGAACATCGAGCTGCGCCGGCGGTTGGAGGAGGACCAGGCGTCCTACAAACGCAAACTGCAGGCCTACCAGGAGGGACAGCAGCGGCAGGCGCAGCTGGTGCAGAAGTTGCAAGCCAAGGTGGGTTGGGCAGCTGCCGGGAAAGCCGCTTGCGTGCCTCCAGATGCTCCAGGCTCGTTGATGTGTATGTGTGTGTATGTGTTTGTGTGTGTGTGTCCCCTTTGATTGCAAGACGCCTCCCTGCCTCTGCATTCTTCTTTCAGCCCTGTTTAAGGTTACAGTTCACCGAGTTAGATCCCAGAGTAAAGCTTTGAGGATTTTCCCTCTCGGCTTATGGTACTTAATGCTTGTCTTGGTTTAAGTCTAAGTAAGTAACACTTAGAAAGCCCATATTTCTGCAGGAATTCCGGCTCTCCTATCATAATTCCCCAGGTTTCTTAGGTGGAGGAAATAAAGGGGGCCCACCTTAAATTGAAGCCACTATGCCCTTCTGCCAGGGTGAAGTTAATGCTGGCATTGCAAGGCCGAGCTAGCTTTTTCCTTCAAGAAGATCAGCCCTGTCTTGGAAGACAGCAGTAGCCAAGGTGAAAGTGGTCCTCCACCTGCTCGTTGGGCCAAGGACTGCAGTTGTGTCTGCTTGTGTTATGGCCTGTTGACCACCGGCCGCTCCAGCAGCCAAATCAGAGGAAGAGGCATGGGAGTCAGGGTCAGCATCAAGGCAACCTTAGAGTTCCGAGGGGGAAGAGGGAGTGGAGCTGGAAGAGAGACAGAGACAGAGGTGGAGCCTAGACCGTCTTTCAGCCCTCAGATGGAGAAGCAACAGCCCCAGGTCTGGAGATGGCTGATGGGGAAGAGGAGGAACAGCTGGGTCCAGTTCCTGATGCACGGATGCGCAGAGGAGAGGAAAGCAGTGGAAATCTGTGGTCCGGTCCTTGGGACAGAAAGAGCCACCGCTGCTAGCAAAGCCCCACCCTAGCTCTGGGGATAAAGGCAGGGGGTGGAGATGAATAGATCTGGCAGACAACTATCATCTCCCAGGCAGACAGACTTCTTAGCCTCCAGTGAGAGAGGGACGTTTGCCGGTTCACCGACAAATGCGCAATAGACATATGCGCACTGACAAAACTGTGACGGACAAATGAGCGCCGTCAAAATCACTAATTGATTTTCGACAATAGCGCGCCGACAAATGCGCGAGAACAAAATTGCGACAAAACCCTAACCCTAAAAATTTTTCGATTTTATGTGCTTGTCATCGCTTTTGTCGTTGCGAATTTGTCAGCATGATTTTGACGTTGCATTTTAATTGGTGAGATTTTGTCGGCGCGCATATGTCTATCGTGCAATTGTTGGGTCACGCTGTTTGCCAGGGCTGCTGGTTCTCCTAATAAAGGAATTGTTGATTGAGGGTTTGTCATGTTTGGGGAGCTGGGTCAGAACAGCTCGGCACAATTTTCTTTTCCTTCCCTTCTAGGTTTTGCAGTACAAGAAGAAGTGTGGGGAACAAGAGCAGCAGTTGCTGGAGAAATCCACAGAGCTGGAGCATCAGCAGCTGACAGTGAGGAGCGTTTTTTTCTTCAGAGTAGCAGGCCAGGGCGAGACCACTGGGCCAGGTGGATCCTTGAGTTGTGATGCTTTTGCAGCTGGTATCAGCTGCCCAGTGTGCAAACTCCATGTGGTCATCAGGGCTGTGTGTGAACTGTAGAGGCCGCCCTCCATCTCTCTGTCAAGATCATTTTTTCACAGAGTTTTTAAGTTCTGTCGATACTTTCATTGGCCCACTTTCTCTGCCTTGGGACTGGTTAACCTCGTAGCTCAACGGCATCAAGGTCTCTCGATGGACGCGAGTCCTTCAGAAGCAGTAGTGTGAATGGAGTTGTTCTGAGCGAGGCTTCCCAAGAGCATGAAACAAACTCCTGGTCCCGACAAAAACCCTTTTATTAATTTGCTGTGAATTCTGCTCATTCACATCCAGCAAAGTCTTTCGAGGGGAGGATTTACGGTCACAGACCTTATCTGGCTTGGAGAGCTGCCAGGCCAATATCTGCAAAACTTGGCAAGGAGTCTCAGAGAGTCAAGAACCAATTAAGTGAATTGTCTCCTGCAAACTCCACTCCCCTTTTGCTCCTCTTTTATGTCCTCTGTCACAGACCTTATTTGGCTTGGGAGAGCTGATAGGCCAGTGATGGCTAACCTTTGTCTATAGGTGTGCCATAACTGTGTGCGCTGCGCACTATCGCATGCACATGTGCCCCCACATCTGGACATGGGAGTTTTTTCCCTCCCCAGGCTCCGCAGGCGTTCCTGAAGTGTGAAAACGCCCCCCCCGCCCCCCCCCCGAAGGCTGAAAATCAGCTGCCCGGCACGCACATGCGCCCGTAGCTGAGGGCTGCCGTGCTGGCAAATATGGCCTCCGCATGCCACCTGTGCACGTGTGTCATAGGTTCGCCATCACGGTGATAGGCCAATATCTGCAAAACTTGGCAAGGAGTCTCAGAGAATCACGAACCCAATGAAGCACACTAATTTTCTCCTGTAAACCTCCACTCCCCTTTACTCCTCTTTTATTTCCTCTGGGAAGAGCCATTCATCGTCCACCTGTGGCCTTATTCCCAAGTCCACCCCTGTTCTTTAGCTGTCCCTTCTCTGGCAACTCACACTGGAAACAGGCTCCAGCTGTTCATCTGCCTCACTGATGTCTGACTCTGAAGGCAGCTGATAACTGGCATTAGGCTCTGGCCCCCTCTCTGCCTCATCAGAGCCTTCCCCAGACTCCAGGACCGGCCATCTTCCTCCCCAACCTCCTCCCTGTCCGAATCTGCTGCCAGCTCTGGTGGCCACTGGCGGCCACAACAGGATGGCCCAAGGGTGATTGCAAACTGGTTTTCATGTTTTGAGCTTGAACCCGACTTGAGTTTTTAAAGCTTCCCCAAGGATCCCAGGAGATCCCAAGTCTCAGACACTCAGAATGAAAACCGTGATTCTCTTGGGATCTGTGGCATCGAGAAGCCACTTTTCCTCCGAGAACTGGGATCTCGGGTGAGGGGAGTTTTTCCCAACCTAAAAAGCGATCTGTTCATGGAGTTCACACTGAAGGAGGTGGTGGTAGCTTCCACAACAGTGGCTCCCTCCAGGTTAGAAGAACCTCAGTGTCAGGCCTGCAACCAGTTCCTTTTGGGATCTTTGGCCGCCACACTAATATTCTATTCTACTATGCTGTTATATTAGTGAGGAATTGGGTGTTGTGTGGAATATTAAGGAGTAGAATGTGAGGTTTCAAAATAAATTCCTTTCTAGAATCCAGGTCATCCTTTTCGTTTGGAGCTTTGGCCTGCCACACTTACTATTATTCTACTTCTACTATGCATTTTCTATTGTGGGAAAATGGGAGGAGGGATTGTATGGGGGTTTGATGCTATGTAGCCGTAACAAAATTCTTTCTAGAGAGCCAAGTCCTCCTTTATCTCTGCACCTGACCGGAACTGGATAGGTGGAAGCTGCCAGCATGGCAGTGGGAGATTGGACCATGTGATGGGACTTGTGGGTGTGAGGGCAAGATCTTGAACTTTCAACTGGGTGGGGGAAACCAGGAAGCTTTCAGATTCGGGTTTTCCAGATGTGCCAACATGTCTCTCTTAATAATTGGAAGTTTGAGGAATACTTAGAACCCTGGCAGCTGTGGCTGGGACCTGGCCCTTCATTTTGTTCTCTCTTGCCCCAACCTTTCAGGGTCACTTAGACGTGTCCGACTCGCAGTTATGTCACGACGAGGATCCTAGCAACGACCTGGAAAAACGCTCTGATCGTTTAGAGGAAGAGCAGCAAAGGTGAGTCTGAAGAGAAGCTACAGGCAGTCCTCGGCTTATGTCAGTTCATTTAGGGGACCATTCAAAGCTGCAACAGCACTGGGAAAAGTAGCTCAGGACTGTTTCTCACGGCGACGACCTTGGCAGCATTCTCATGGTCGCGGGATCAAAATTCAGGCGCTTGGCAACTGACTCACATTTATGACCGTTGCTGTGTCCCCTGGGCATGTGTGTTCCCCTTTAGCGACCCTGACAAGCCAAGTCAGTGGGGGAAGCCAGATTCACTGAACAACGGGTTACTAACTTACCCACTGCAGCAGTTCACTTAACAACAGTGGCAAGAAAGGTCGTAAAATGGGGCAAAGCTCACTGAACAAATGTCTCCCCTAACAACAGAAGTTTTGGGCTCCACTTTGGCCATAAGTCGAGGACTGCCTGTTTTAGTCTGACCTCCCTGGCCTGTCCGCTTTGCCTATAACACAACCTGGAAGTGCGGGTAAACTTTTCCTTGTCTCGCTGAGCATGGGCAATGATGCCCTTTCGCCTCTTCACCGTCAGGAGCGCCAGTTTGGCCCAGGTGAACGCCATGCTGAGGGAGCAGCTGGAGCAAGCCAACGTGGCCAATCAGGCCCTCAGCGAGGGACATCCGAAAGCTGACCATGGACTGGACGAAAGCCCGAGAGGAGCTGCAGCAGCGGGAGGCGGACTGGAGGCGAGAGGAAGAGGTTTGGGGCTGGAAACCTGCAGGGACAGGAAGAAGGGGGTGGGGGTGGCGGCAAGGAGAATTCATTCCAGATTGCCTGCAATTGTATACAAGTCTAAGTGCTATTCCTATTGAGCTGTGGGGGAAATTGGTTAGAACGCAGCATTGCATGTTAATTCTGCCGACTGCCAGCAGTTCGATCCCGACTGGCTCAAGGTGACTCAGCCTTCCATCCTTCCGAGGTGGGTGAAATGAGGACCCAGATTGTTGGGGGAAAGAGGGCTGACTCTGTAACTACTTAAAGAGGGCTGAAAGGCACTGTGAAGAGGTATATAAGTCTAAATGCTAGTGTTAGAATGGGCTTGCAATAACTCAACAAAATTGGAGGTTCCTGGAGTCTTGAGACAGCAGTCGGAGTCCCCTAGAAGTCAGTAGGAGCTGTTCTCCTTTCTCTCTCCCTCTCTTTCCTTCAGTCGTTCAACGACTATTTCAGCAGTGAGCACAGCCGGCTGCTCACCCTCTGGCGGCAAGTGGTCAGCCTCAGGAGGCACTTCAGTGAAACGAAGAGCATGACGGAAAGGTTAGTGTTGGGGTCTAAGGTGTGGCAGGCATGTCAAGAGTGTTCATAGTGACTACTATTTTGAGACAACCAGGAGCAAAATATAATACACAGAGATTTGTTTTTCAAACAGTGGTTTATCTACAAGACGTAGATAGGTAGGTAGGTAGGTAGGTAGGTAGGTAGATGATAGATAGATAGATAGATAGATAGATAGATAGATAGATGATAGATAGATGATAGATAGATAGATTAGACAGACAGACAGAAAAACCAGGCAATCAATCAATCAATCTTAACTATAAAACAGATGCACACATGGAGAGAGAAATTGCCCTCACATGGCCTCCCTTATATAGACAGCTTCTTAAAGTGGCAGTAACCCCTGCTGATTCATTCTCATTTCCTCATCTCGGTTTACAGCCTTAAAGCAGCTGGTCAGCTATTAAATCAATCATTATCTTTACATTACTTTGGCTGTCAGTTTAAACTGGAATTGGCAAGCAGGAGCCCTCGGAAACCAAGCGTCCTCTCCGAGAGCTAATGGGGCATTTCCCCAATCAAGCGAAGCCAAGACATACCTTCTTTTCTTCCTGCATACAGTAAAAGAACAGAGGGTTTTTTTTTGTTTTTTTTTGCAAACTCGTCTAGAATGCTTGGAGCTTCTAGAACCACAGATACACTAGTGTGAGGGACTTACATCTTCGCATCACAATAGCAGTATTATGATATAGATTTGTCTACTGTATGCATATAGGTGGCTCAGTGGCTAAGACACTGATGAGCTTGTCGGTCAGAAAGGTTGGCAGTTCAATCCCTAGCGCAGCATAATGGAGTGAGCTCCCGTGACTTGTCCCAGCTTCTGCCAACCTAGCAGTTTGAAAGCACGTAAAAAAATGCAAGTAGAAAAATAGGGACCACCTTTGGTGGGAAGGTCACAGAGTCCAGTGCGCCTTCGGCATTGAGTCCTGCTGGCCACATGACCACGGAGATGTTTTCAAACAGCACCGGCTCTTCTGCTTTGAAACGGAGATGAGCATCGGCCCCTAGAGTCGGGAACGACTAGTACATATGTGCGAGGGGAACCTTTAGCTATACTATATTATGTTCAGCCTCTGTTTGCTGCTTCCTGGGCTGCCCACTCTTGCGTGCCCGTATCTCCTTGAGATTTCTTCTGCTCCTGCTCTGCTTTTCCTGCGCTTGCCGGATTCGCAAAGCCCCTTGAGCGATGAGGGGCCTGAGAGCCGTAGCCTCACGTTCACCTCCCTGCGCCCTGCCTCCAGGGAGTGCCTTTTAACAGGAGCCCTTCTTCTGTCTCTGCCATGCAAAGGTTCCGCTTCCTCCTGTAGGGACTCTCGGAGCTGAAGAGCGAGCTGTGCCACACGAGCCGCGCCGTCAACGCCACCTGCCTGAACCTGAGCGGCCCGCCTTGACCTGTCCGAGAGCACTGCAGGCGCAGCGGGTGGAGAAGCAGGCGCTGCTGACAGCTCAGCTGGAGGACAAGGTCAGGGACGTGATCCAGCTGCAGGTCCGGTGTGACACCGAGAAGGTGGAGCTGAGCACCAGGTGGGCTGGGGAGAGAGGGGGCACGCTCCGAAATTGGCTCTGCTCTTAGAAGCTGCGGAGGGCTGACTTGTGGGGGGGCTTTCTCCGGCTTCAGGCTCAGCGAAGCTCTCTCAAGCTGGAACGCCTGAAAGGGCAGAACTGGAGAAGGGCAGGACGATTGAAGGCTTGACCAACAAGCTGGAGACTTTTGGTGAGAAGCGGAGGCAGGAAGTTGACTGTTCTGACCCAGGCTTCCTTAAAAAGCATGAAAGTGGAATCTGGGTCTCGGCAAAACCCCTTTTATTTACACAACTGTGAATTCCTTTGATTCGCAGCCAGCAAGGCTTAGCAAACAGTCTTTCTGAGGAATGTTTATCCACACGCACCTTATCTCACTTGGAGAGCTGCCAAATAACTAGTTTCCAAACGCAGGGCAAGCCAACCCTTGGCACAGTCTCTCTTATAGTCACAGACAGAACTTTCCACTCTTGAAACGACCGAAGGAACGAATTGTTTCCTGCAAAAGACCCCTCCCCTTTCGCTCCTCTTTTGTTTCCTATGGGAGGGGCCAATCACCTCCAAGGTGTGGCTTTACTCCCAAGTCAACCCTGCTTCCTTAGTTGTTCTTTTTTAAAATATATATATATTTTAATTGTTTTTACATTTAAAAAAGTGCAGCACAGCGAAGTCATAATGACCATACAATCACATTATATACAAATATCTCGCCCAATATTAGCCTACTTAATATATTTTCTATCCTTCTATCCAATCACATGACTTACAGTTTATTCCAGTCTTGTCACCTTGTCTTATACCAATAGTAAAATCTATTCCAAGCTTCATAGTATTCTGATTTCCCTTTATTTATTAATTCGAGGGTGAGCCTATCTGTTTCCGCACAGACAAGCTGTTCTTGTCTTCTGTGCATGCGCACACTTGAAAACAGGTTCCAGCTGTTCCTCTGCTTCACCGCTGTCTAGCTCCCTCTCTGCCTCCAATGCAGAGCCCTCATCAGAGCCTTCCCCAGCCTCCAGGACTGGCCATGTTCCTCCCCAACCTCCTCACTGTCCGACTCTGCTGTTAGGTTTGCTGGCCGCCGCCAGGCCACAACATTGGCCCTGGGGGGAGGACGCTGTGGGAAACAGCCCCAGCTGAGATAAGGGGGTGGTGGAGAGGTGCACTGGAAACGTTCAGGCAGAGCTGCCTTCCCAACTGTCCTTTTTTTTGGGGGGGGGGGAGAATTTTTTTTTTTTTTTAGTTAAACAAAAACACAAAAAAAGGAGTCATCTTTCATTACATTTTGTAGAAAGCGTATCAATTGGTTCCAAATATTCCGTGTGTTTCTTCCACAATCCTTACATATACTTCATTCAAATTGAGTTGTACATTTTAAGTCAAGAAAGAAAAATTACGTATTTTACTATCCCTGTACCACAATTCTCATTTGGTTACCATTATTTAAACATGTTTTTATCTAGAATCATTTATATTTAAACCACCTACTGGCATTCATTTGCAGTTTCAATAGATCTCCAATAACATTACACCTTTACTTACTTACCAACTGTCCTTACCACTGCAGGAAGCCTCCCGTGCGCAGGAACAGGCTGTGGAGGTGGAAGCTCTGAGGAGGGAAGCCGAGAAGCTGCACCAGGCGCTGCGAGAGATTGCCCAGTACTGCCTTCTGGGACAACCCACGAAATCTCAAGAGATGGGAAACACATCTAGTCTTTGCAACAGGCGGGCCTGTGAGGCGCTTTCCTGCATTCCAATGGGTCATTTCTTCTTGGCCCATCCCTCAGGCAGTGATCTTGGACACTGAAGGCACTGGTCACCTCTCACCGTCCGACCCAAAAACGGAGGTTTCGGCCAGCAACGACACCGGCCTGCGGGGCTTGGCCCTCCCCCCTGCGGAGCTCCTCGCCTCGACGCAGCCACTCTCCCGTCTTTGCCGTCTCCACCCTGGCTATGGTGCTAGTCCGCCTACAGAAGCGCCAGCTGCAGCTGCAGGTGAGGAAGGGACAGTGGCTAGCTCGTCAGGCCTGGGGATAAAGATAATTTGTCCCCACCCGAATGATGAATGAATGTTGCTTGTTATTTTACTTCTATGTATTGTTTGCGTCTATTGTCTGTACCCTCCCTTCCTTATTTTATGTAAGCCGCCCTGAGTCCCCTCAGGGAAAAGGGCGGCCTATAAATACTAATAAACAAACAAACAAACAAACAGATCATATTAGTGGTCCGCGGGATTTAAAATTATGAATTTAGTGTCCCTGAGGTCCGAAAGGTTGGGGAACCCTGCTCTGAGTGGCATAAGAGCAGGTTGATTTTGGAGGCAGGCAGGAAGATCATCCTTCTGGATCTCACACATACATTATCCCCATTTCTGTTGAAATTTCTGACACTTCCGCTTCTTCAAGATTTAACTTCTTCCGGAGTGACCCCCAGCCATGGAGACGAGAAAGCATCAGAAAGAAAGCACGGGTAGCATAGATAGATTTTCCGGTAGTTCTTCTGTATTGGCTTGATTCTGCTTTCCTTGGCATTGAACATGCACATGGCGGGGTGGGTGGCAGGGTGAATAGTTCCCTCTCGGTCTGTCCCAACATGTGTTTATTGTTGTGCCCAGGAACTGCGGGGAAAATATGAGGCCGCTCAGGATCTGGCATCTTCCCTGAAGACGCAGCTGGCCGAGGAGAACCACGAGCGACAGTCTCTGCAGCAGACCGTCCTGCAACTACGAAGTGAGGTGGAGAGTCTGACTCGGACCAGAGAAGAGGCAGACCGGGATGCCAGCCACTTCCGGTCGGTGGTAGAATTACTGGGCGGGTAAGAGGAGAAATCTGGGGTTCCCCGAACTGTGTTTTCCAAACTGCCCAAGGTTTGGGGTGCTGGTGGGAGGCCTGCTATGTCTTTCTGGGTGAGCCATTGGATGCCTTACTTAGGGCCTGCCTTTGTGCTGGGCATTCGTGCTTCGCCCATTAATGCAGAGGAATATAGACTGGAGGCTCTCGGAATAACTGATCCCACTCCCTTTTCTTCCCTAAACTCCCACCTATTTGAGGCCATACTGCATTGTAAATCCAGACTGAGGAAATCATTCCTTTCTTGGGAGCGTTACCCAAATGCTGCCGTTTGCTCTCTAGTGGGTCTAGATCAGGGGTGTCAAACTCAAGGCCCAGGAGCTGGATCCGGCCCACAGGGTGCTTAGATCTGGCCTGCAGAGCAGCCTGGAAACAGAAGGACTGGCCCATGGGGTCTCTGCCAGTGAAAACAGGAGCTCGGGAGGGCCCCATGCGCCTTCCCAAGCTTTGTTTTCGCTGGCAGAGGGCTGCAGGA
This sequence comes from Thamnophis elegans, assembly GCF_009769535.1. Lineage (NCBI taxonomy): Eukaryota > Metazoa > Chordata > Lepidosauria > Squamata > Natricidae > Thamnophis > Thamnophis elegans. Next base: position 7,665,711 of record NC_045555.1, on the reverse strand, counting down.
GGCCATCACAACCAAAAACGGAGCTTGGAAGCCTGTTTTTGGTGGCAGAGTGCTCGGGCCGCCACAGTCACCCCCGACATGAGTGACGTTGAGTTGGGCACAGCCACCCCAGCCACGCCCCCTCCCCAGCCCCTCTGAGGTCAGACACAACTCTGATGAAATCGAATTTGGCACCCCTGGTCTAGATAAATAAATTTGCTGTCAGGCCTGCAGCCATCTTTTCTTTTGGATCTTTGGCCTGCCACACTTACTATTATTCTACTATGCATTTATCTATTGTGGGAAAATGGGAGGGGAGATTGCATGGGGTTAGATGCTATGTAGTCATAACAAAATTCTTTCTAGAGAGCCAAGGTCATCCTTTGTCTCTGCACCTGACTGGAACTAGAGGCGTGGAACTGCCAGCATGGCAGTGGGAGATCAGACCATGTGATGGACCATGTGGGTGTGGGGGCAAGATCTTGAACTTTCAACTGGGTGGGGGAAACCGGGAAGCTTTCAGATTTGGGTTTTCCCAGATGTGCCAACGTGTCTCTCTTAATAAATTGGAAGTTTGAGGAATCCTTTGCCTCGGACTCTGATTTGCTTTTGGATGCTATTTGGAACCCTAACACTTCCTTTATTCCAAGAGGGGCGTTTTTCTACAATGTTGGTGGTTAATTAGTGGTGAAGCCTGTGTTGCACCCACTGGCCTCTCCATTAAAAAAGCATAATTTGGGCTGCTGCTAACCCTTTAAGCAGAGATCTTGGTAAGCAACTCCAAAACGTGGCCAGCCTGCTCTTCCTCTGCTTTCGAGAAGCCTCGGGAAGGCCAGAGCTGTCTTGGGCTCCTCCCTGCTGCTCCCACAAGGCTGTTGTTGTCTCCCCCTCAAATTAGTGAGAAGGTGTCCTTGGAGAAGAGCCTCTGGGCTGCGGAGCAGGAACTGGAAGAGGTGCGTCAAGAGAAGGAGAAACTGCAGCTGACCAGCAGCGACCTCCAGCACCAGCGCGATGCCTTGGAGGAGGAAAGAGAAGACCTCCTGAAGGATCGGGAGCGTGCCTGGAAGGAAGTGGAACAGAGGTAGGTGGGGGCTGGGTTGGAGGCCCCCCTACAGAGGAGTCCCAACTCCAAGGTTTCAGCAGGAGAAGCCCCGAAGGTCGGGGGGGGGGGACTCTGGCCTGCTCTCCTCTGGTCTTGTCTATCTCTCAGGTATTCAGACCCTGTTGCATTCAGCCAGGCCCTCTGTGGTCCCCTCCTCTCTTTGCCCTCCTGATAGCCACAGACAGCTGGAACATTTGGAGGTCACCAAGTCCAGCCTGAGGAACGAGCTGGTGCTGACAAAGGAAGCCCTCAGCCATGCGACTCTGGAGAAGGAGGTGTTGGAAGAGGAGAAGGCCAAAGCAGCCGAAGCTCTGGCCAAGGCAAGGCGCCCACTGGAGGTTCAGGCGAGGGAGGGAGCCCGTGGTGTGTTGCGCCCACCTTGGCTGGAGCAATAGCAATAGCAAGTTAGATTTACATACCGCTTCACAGGGCTTTTGCAGCCCTCTCTAAGCGGTTTACAGAGTCAGCCTCTTGCCCCCAACAATCTGGATCCTCATTTTACCCACCTCGGAAGACGGAAGGCTGAGTCAACCTTGAGTGTGGTGAGATTCAAAGTGCCAAATTGCAGGCAGCCGGCAGTCAGCAGAAGTAGCCTGCAGTACTGCACTCTAACCACTACACCACCAATCAAGGGTACTGCTTGCCAGCAGCCCTGGCCTTGACCCCAGGATGCCCACAGTCCTTTGTGGCCTCCATGTGGAGAGGCTCCTGTTTTCCACCATTGCATTCTTCCTCCTATACAGAACGAGGGGAGCCGGGCCGAGCTGGAAGTCGCTCTGAACCGGCTGAAGGCGGAGGAGGCCTCCATGCGCGATTCCCTTGCCAAAATGAGTGCCCTCAATGAAGGGCTGGCACAAGACAAAACGGAGCTGAACCAGATTCTCATCCAGGTTAGGGCTGCGAGTGGTGAGTGTGGCCACGGGGGGAAGGTGGGGAGAGATTGCCCTGAGTCCACAACTGTTGCAGAGAGATGCCCGAGTCTCCCTTGCCTGCTTTGCGTGCGGTGCAGAAGCCAAAGGCCCTGCAGCCTTTGCCAAGGTGACCATAGATGACTCTCAGCACAGAGCGTCCATGCTCCACAGTGGCTTTAAGGGGAAGGAGGAAGGCAGGAAGAGCCAGGCTCTTCCCCGTGGAAAATGCCAAGGCTGAGCATATGGGAGGAGCAGCAGCAACACCTGCCGTCCCTCACAGCGGCCTTGGGCATCTCCTTTGGGCAGCTGGAGGAGGAGAAGGCTTGTCTTCTGAGCAGAAAGCAGGAGGTGAGCTGGAGAAGGCCTGCATCCGGGATGACCTGGCCCCGCTTGGTGCAGGAGAAGCTGGAGCTCGACTCGGAGTGCCGAGGCCTGGGCCATTCCCTGCAGGCAGTGGAGCAGAGCCAGATGGCCCTGGAGCAGGAGCTGCTGGCCCTGCAGGGGGAGAAAGGCCAGCTCCAGGAACAGCTGGCACAGGTATTTGGCACACGCATGCCTACCTTGACTCTGTTTTCCAATCCCAGTTGCCCACGATCTGCCCGGGCTTTAAGGGTTTTGTTTTCGCTGGGAGGTGGCTTATTGTTCTGACCCAGCTCCTCAACATGACAAACCCTCTGATGTGAACTCAAATATTCCTTTATTAGGAATGCTGGGTCTCGCTAGCAGTGGTGGCTTTTCCATCCCAAGGGCCGGCCCATTGATTTCCACTGCTCTCCTCTCCTCTGCCTTCCGTGCATCTGCAATAAGGCACTGAACCCAGCTGTTCCTCCTCTTCCTCATCAGCCACCTCCATACCTGGGGGCTGTTGACTCTCCATGTGAAGGCTGACGGATGGCCCATGCCTCCGTCTCTCTCTGCCAGTTCCATTCCCCCCCTCGGAGCTCTCAGGTTGCCTTGATGTTGACCCTGGCTCCCATGCTCTTCCTCCTCCTCTGATTCGGCTGCTGGAGGGGCTGGTGGCCGACAGGTCACAATATTTATCCTCTGCCTCGCATGGGCGGGGACCGACTTGCTAGAGCCGTGGCAACAGTCCTGTGGCCTTTCTCACTCCATCCTCAGCTTTCCCGCCAAAGGAACGCAGCTGGCAAGGAGCTGGACCAGGCGTGCCAAGAGTTGCAGCGCCAGAAGGAGTCTGCGCTCCGGGTGGCCCAGGAGAAGGAGACACTAATGAAGGAGAAGGCCGGGCTGATGGTACAGGTGGCCGCCTTGGAGCGGGAGAACCATGGCCTGCTGGAGGAGCTCGCTGGCCTTAGGTGAGTGCCCGGGAGGCCCGAGTGGTCACAAAAGGAATGCTGGTGCGCTTGCAACCCCATAGTGGCATGGCAGCTCATGCGCTCGGGCTGACGGAAGAGCAAGAAGGAGCTTGGTTTGGTCCCGCTGCTCTGTCTCCTTTCTCAAAGGATGACGGTTGGCCAGAATCAGGTCTTGGGGTGGGGTGGGGGCCTCTTCCTGTAGCCAGGCAGTAGCTGAAGCCCTTTCCTGTCCTGTGGAAGCAGACCTGGGCTCTGTGCCAGGGGTGGGATTCAAAATTGTTAGCAACTGGTTCTCTGCCTGATTGCTTGGTGGATGTAGCCATGGTGAGTGTGGCCTACTGCACCACCGGGGGGAGGGATTTTCACCCTCCCCAGGCTTCAGAGGCTTTCCTCAATCTTCCGGGAGGGTAAAAATAGCCTTCCCTGGACTCCAGAGGCCGGAACTTCTGGGAGACCCATTTTTCACCCTTCCAGAGCCTCCACGTGGGCCCTGCAATTACCTGGCATTCAAAACGGGCTGCATGGAAACTCCTGGGAGGGGTGGGCGAGGCCAGCCAGTGCTTGGAACTAAAATTAGCATCCAGTTCACCCAAACTGGTCTGAACTGGCTGAATCCCACCCCTGCTCTGCGTGCATCTGTGCCCTCTGGTCCCGGGGTGACTAGCGAACCAACAGGTACTGGTGGGGGCAGTTTAACCCTCAAGCCGCAGCTGGAAGGCCTGACTTCAAAGAGGATGAGGCTTAGCCTAGCCCCCCACCTCCATCCCCACCCTGACCGGGTTGATCCTTGTGCCGGCTAGGTCTGGGAAGGACTCCCTGGAGGCCTCGCTCTTTGAGACCCAGCAAAGGTTGGCCCACCTGGACACCCGGAGGGAGCAGCTGGAAACAGGCAGCCAGAGCTTATTTCTGGCCAAAGAGGCCTTGCAAGGTACCTGGAGATGGCGGGGAGGGGAGGACGGGGTCTTTTAGCGGAGCGTGGACCCAGTCAGGTCCAAACCGGCTGAATTTTGCCCCTGCTCTTTATCCTCCTCCAGCCCAGGAGAGGGCGCTGTGCCCAGGGGACAGCTTTTACCTCCCGGTGGGCCGGTTACAGGATCTCCCCTTCTGCTTTGCATGTATTCGTGGTCCTCGATTCTTGGGCAGAGGAAAAGCAGGGCACCCTTCTTCGCAGCCCCCCCCAACTCTACCTGTCTATCTTACCCTGCTGACCCCCTTCCCTCCCGCTCCCTCCCCCACCAGCGGAGCTTACAAATGTCCACAAACGGATGGAGATGGAGATGAGCCGCCTGGAGAGGGACAAGGAGCTTGTGGCCCAGAACCGGGCCTTGGCGGAGCAGGAGGCCCAGGCCGCCCGGAAGAACATGCAAGCTGCCCAGGCGGAGGCCGAGCGACTCCAGCGGGAGAAGGTAGGATGGGATCTGGGCCTTGGGCTGGGGTGGGAGGCTGTTGGAGGAAAGTCCCTGGGGAGAGGGGCTTCCAGCAGGAATGCTCTTCTGGCCCTGCAGCCTCATGGCTTTCTCCACATGGGAAGGAGATATAGGTGCAGTGGAGAAATTGTGGGAGAGACCAGGACTTCCTGTCCAATCTCGGGATGGAGCAGGTGACGCCTCCTGGCCACCTCCCTCCTCTGTGCACACATTCTCCCACTCTCCCTCCCTCTCTCCCTCCCTCCTCTTTCTCCCCTTCCTCTTTCATCCCTTTGTCTTTCTATCTAATCTCCCTCCCTCCCTTCTCATCTTTCTCCTTCTCTCTCCTCTCATCTCTCCCCTTCCCTCTCTCCTCTCACTCTCTTTCTCATTCCTCTCTCTCATCTTTCTATCTCATCTCCCTCCCTCCCCTCATCTCTCTTTCTCTCTCATTTCATCTCTCTCTCCCTCCTTCCCTCCCCTCTCATCTCTCTGTCTCCACCTCTCCCTCCCTATTCTCTCATCTCTCTTTCTCATCTCATGTCTCTCCCTCCCTCCTCTCCCCTGTTCCCTCTTTGTCTCTCATCTCTCTTTATATCTTTCTATATCCTCTCTCTCCCATTCTCTTTCCCCCTCATCCCGCTCTCTCTTATCTTTCGATTTCATCCCTCTCTCCCTCCCTCCTCTCTTAACTCTCTCTCTCATTTGGGCAGGAGGCACTGCGGCAGGAGCAGGAGGCCGAGCGGGACCAGCTGAGGCACCAGCTGAGGCAGGAGCGGGAGGATCTGTTGGCCCAACACGAGGCCGAGAAGGAGGAGCTGAGCGTGGAGGTGTCTGCTCTGCAGCGGGAGCGGGACGAGGGCCTCCTGCTGGCAGAGAGTGAGAAGCAGCAGGTGAGGATGGGAGCCCCTCGGACACAGTGGGGGACCTGGGGTAACGGAGGTTGCTGAAGGGAAGGTTTTTCTGAGGAACGGAGACAATTCCTTGCTGGGATTAGGAAGAGGGGTCCTCCCCTATTTGGAGGTGCGGTGGTTGCGGGGTGCTTTCTGTCCCAGCTGGGGAATCTCCTTGGGTGATCTGCTCCTACTCCCTCCCCAGGCACTCTCTGTGAAAGACTCGGAGAAGGCCGTCCTCCTGGAGAAGCTCCTGGCCACCCAACAGACCTTGGCCAACCTCACCCTGGAGCTGGAAAGGCAGAAGCGTGAGAGCCGCAGCCGCCAGGAGCAGGAGCGGGTAAGGGGACTGGCAGACCCTGGAGCATCTCCCCTGGGTAGGGCAGAGCCCTTCTCTGCCAACGGATGAGATTCTGCGCCCAGACCAATGGCAGGCATTTCCCCTTCCTTCTTTCCACTTCCTTCCCTCCTTCCTTTCCTTCCCTTTCTCCTTCCACCCTCCCTCTCCCTTCCTTCCTTCCTTCCTTCCTTTCTTCCTTTCTTCCTTTCTTCCTTCCACTGGACAACTGGTGGGTTGAATTAGGAGCAGGTGTCTGCATGGCCTCTTCTGTCTCTCTCTGGTTCTTTATGTGGGTGTGTGTTGGTTTCTGGGCAGGCAGGGAACCAACTGATGGACTTTTCTATGCTTAACCAGAGCACCACCAGTGCTTTGAACGCAGAGTTGCGAAATCTGCGTTCTCAGTTGGAAGAGGCCATCGTAGGGCACAAACGAGAGGCTAAGGGCCTGCAGGACCAAGCCAGGGACCTGGTGAAGCAGCGGGAGTCTGCCCTCTGCGAGGTGAGGGGCTGCACTCAACAGGGTGGAGGGTGCCTGAGCAGGCAGGGAGGGAGGGAAGGGCTGCATTCGCAGGTGCTCAGCTGCAGACCTTCGGCCTGACCCCGGCCTGCAGAGGTCGCGTTCTGCAGAAACAGAAAGGGAATCCTGCTGTTTAGGTGGAGGAGCTAAAGACGCGGCTGCAGCTGCTGGAGGATGCCCGGGAACTGATTCGCCGAGAACTGGGGGAGGCCCATCGCAAGGTGCGCGAGGCCCAGGAGGCCTGCGACCTCCAACGGAAGGAGGCGGCGGAACTACGGCGCAGCCTGAACGATGAGGGCAAGGAGAAGGAGGCCTTCCAGAGGTCCAACACGGAGCTGCGGATGGCCCTGAAGCGGGCCGAGAGCGAGCGTATCAGGTGGGGCCTGAGATGAGTCCCGAGGCTGCCGTCACATCCTCTTCCGCTGTGAACGCTGCTCGCGCGCATCCTGCCTCTAGCTGACTGATGTTAAAGCGGCTTTCCCATGCTTATGAAACCTCCAGCCTCTTTGGGAACAGGATGGAAGAGCTCACGATTTCCCCACTGAAGGTCTCCCCCACTCCTTTTTGTTTAACCCGTCTCCAGTTTGAAGCGCGCAACCGAGGAGAAGGACCAGAAAATTTCAGTCTTGGAGGAGGCCCAAGCAGCTGCCGGCAAGGAGGCCACAGACGTACGCAGCAGCCTCCAGGAGGTGGAACAGTCACGGCTGGAGGCCCGTAGGGAGTTGCAGGAGCTGCGGAGACAGGTGTGGGGTGCAGACAGGAGGGGGCATGGCAAGGAGGGAGGGAAGGGCAGGGGGCTACCCAAGGGTACAGCTCTCTTTTCTCATCCCCTCGTAAGTTACTCCTTTGGTTCTGCTTTGCCTTCCTTTCCATGAGAGAGAGAGGGAGAGGGAGGGAGGGAGGGAGGGAGGGAGAGGGAGTCATGCCTGCAAGCCACCTTTTCTTTTGGACTTCAGGCCTGCCACACTTTCTACTGTCTACTTTTTATTGTGGGAAAATGGGTGGGAGGATTATAAGGAGTTGGGTGATATGTAGCCATAATAACATTCTTTCTAGAGAGCCAAGGTCATCCTTTGTCTCTGCACCTGGCCGGATCTGGATGAGTGGAAGCTGCCAGTGTGGCAGTGGAAGATAGGACCATGTGATGGACTTGTGGCTATAGGGGCAGGATCTTGAACTTTCAACTGGGTGGGGAAAACTGGGAAGCTTTCAGATTTGGGTTTTCCCAGATGTGCCAACATGGCTCTCTTAATATGGAACATTGAGGAATCCTTTGCCTCGGACTGTGATTTAGTTTTCTCTGTTCTCAGGTCAAGATGCTCGACAGTGAAAACAGCAAGAAAAACAAAGAGGTAGCCGAGCTCCAGGCCCGAGTAGCCCTTGACGAACAGCGGGAGGAGGAGAGCCGGCGGGAATCCTTCGGCCTCAAGCAGAAGATTGTAGAGAGCGAGGCCAGCCGGGAGTCGGCCCGGAAAGAGGTGAGGTGGACTCCGAGTTCGGTTCAAACATGGCTTCTCTTCCTCCAGCCTAGCATTGCCAAGAAAGGAGGACCGTGATTTTCGCAGTCCATTGTGTCCTTACGACGTGCCCATCTGGATTCAGCTGGGCAGGCAAGAGTTTGGGGCTCGCCACCTCTAGTACCCAAAGGCTTCTCTGTCAGAGCTGTCAATTTCCTAAAAATGCTCTAATTGATTCATAAGTAACAAGTCAAGTTTTCAATACAAAACTAGTCATTTATTAGTAGCACCATTAGGCAAAATCTGTTCGCAGTCAAGCCTCTGCTTTGTTTGAGTTATACCTCTGTTCCTTCCCTCCCCTCAGTCTATGTCATAAATCACATTACCCTATAAGATGCACCCTTTCCAAGCAGTAATCAGATCCAACTCCAACCGACAGTATGCGTGGAATTCACTCCCCCTCATTCTGTCTCCATGACAACACTGAGAGTTGACATTTGGCTCCCCTCACTTTCCAGAAGCAACCTATGCGAAGCAAAACAAAATTGAGTACAAGTATAGGATTCAAGGCTACGTCCTCCCCCCAGGCTTGTTTGAATTTTTTTTCATGGAATCTTTCTATAAGGCGATCAGCCTGGATATTTCTACTCTTTACTCAAGATGCCTCTGCCAGAGCGTTTGCAGCGGGACTATTCTTAGGAGAACCCGGGAGCAAAACACAGCACATAAGAGAGTCAATTAACAGTGGTTTATATACAAGACATATACAGAAGCATACATGGTAGCAAATACCTGACAAGCAATCAATCTTCTTAACACTACACAGAGAACTTTGCAATGGATACCGGACACAAGAAGAGAGATACACGAAGAGAGAGAGAGAGATACACCCTCTCATGGCCTCCTTTATATAGACACCTCTTAAAGGGGTAAAGACTTGGCTTCTTAAAGCGGCGATACCTCTACTGACTCATTACATCAGCCTATACTGTTGCATCAGCCTTACATTGGCTGGTCAGCTTTAAATCATCCTTATCCTGACATTCTCCTTTCAGCTCCACAACCTGCAACGGAAGCTCATGGACCTGGAGCAGGAGTCACGCCTAAGGGAGAAGGGGCTGCTGGGGAGCCTGGAGGAAGCCCGGGTCACTGAGAAGAAGCTGCTGGATGATGCCCGCAACCTGGAGATCAAGCTGGAGAAGGCCCAGGCGGAGGGGGCCGAGCTGGGCCTACGGCTGAGCGCAGCCGAGGGTCGTGCCCAGGGCCTGGAAGTGGAGCTGGGCCGCCTGGAGGGCCTGAAACGAGAGGCGGAGTACAAGCTGGGTAGACTTCACTCAGCCCTCCGGCGAACCCTGGGCGTCAGCCGCAGAGGCCGTGTCCCCGGAGCAAGGGTCAGCGGTGGCTCCCCAAAGATACCCTTCTCTCCTCCCAAAGGTATCTCTCTCTCTTGGACGTCTGTTTCAGATCTCTAGTGCTGGGCAGGCAATGTTCTGACCTAGGCTTCCCCCAAAAGCAGGAGGCAGAGTCCTGGTCCCGACAATACCCCTTTTATTAAACGAATGTGAATTCCTCTCCTTCGCATATAGCAAAGGCCTGGCAAACAGTCTTTCAAAGGAATATTTATGACCACAGACCTTATCTAGCTTGGAAAGCTGCCATGTAAATATATCTCAAATGAGGTGCTGTGCAAGAAAAGACTGGGCACAGAGTCTCTGAGATTCATGGACAGATCTTCACACTCCTGAAACGAATCTAATGACTGACCGAAGAAATTGTTTCCTGCAAAAGCCCACTCCCCTTTCGCTCCTCTTTTATTTCCTATGGGAGGGGCCAATCACCTTCCACCTGTGACTGTACTCCCAACTCTACCCTGATTTCTGAGCTGTTTTTTTCTTCTGGCAGCTCTGCACACACTGGGAACAGGCTCCAGCTATTCCTCTGCCTCCTGTCTAGCTCCATAGGCACCTAATCACTGCCAGATGGCCTCGTCCCCCTCACTGCCTCTGACGCAGAGCCCTTGTCCGAATCTTCCCCAGCTCATGCTCCTCCCCATCCTCCTCACTGTCTGACTCTGCTGCCAGCTCCACTGGTGGGCCACAACAGGTGACAGCCATGTCCTCTTCTCTCCGCAGGAACGTCTACCGTTGAGGGGCTCAGTGGCAGCCCCGCCTCATTGGCCAGCGGCCCGTTCTCCCTCCCCATCTCACCAGAGCGCCCCCCGTCTCCCAGCCAGGCTGGGCAACTGGTGGCAGACATCGACCCGGAGATCGTTCAGAATGTGTTGCGAGACTTCCTGGAAGAGCTGCGGGAGGCCCAGCAAGAGCGGGTATGAGGAGAGGAATTGCATTTTGTCCGTCTGCAGCAGTAAACGGCTCTCCCCCCCCCCCAAAAAAAACCCCTTGGTCTGAATTTTCCTCTGTCTTTCGGGATCCAGGATGATGCTCGTTCCCAGCTGGGTGGCCTGAAGTGTCAGTTGGCCGAGACGGAGGCCCAGCGTGACCTGGCCAGCAGCCGTGTGCAGCAGCTGCAGAAGCAGGTGGCGGCTTGCGAGGAAGGTAGCTTTCTTCCCTCTTTCTGGGAAACATAAGTGGCTGTGCTCCTGAACGCAGAAGCTAGGGGCGAACACATCCTTTCACGCTTCATTTGTTCTGGATACAGCTTTTCTCATTGGATACTTCCAGAAAGAAGATGAGCATAAACAAAGCCCTTTTTCTCCCGAATAAACACCTGCCAGTTTTGTAAAGGCAGTTGTTAAGAAGGCACAGTGGCCCTCGACTACAGCGTTTGGCAGCTGAGGCAGGATGGTGACATCTTCCCCTTGGTATGGGGCCCCTTTTGGTTTGTGCCCTTGAGGAATGGGGGCTTGGCCCATTGATCACCGGAGCTGCCCGCCTGCCACATAGAAAAGGGAAGACAGCCCCAGGGAGCCCGTTCCTGAGCGCAGGTGTCGTTCCTTCTGCAGAGAGGCGTAGTCTGGATGGGAAGCTGACGGGGGCCCAAACGGCTTTGATGCTTCAGGAGGAGACCCTGCGCTGGAGTGAACGAGAGCGCAAGGCCCAGGCGGAGAAGCTGGCTACGCTGGAGCACGACCTGCAGGCAGCTGCAAGCGAGCAGAGGGCTACGCAGGTGGGTGTGCAGGAAAACTGGGTTCTTATTCAGAAAGTGGCCTTGCGGGGAGAGGTGCATGTTTCTGGGGGGAATTCTTCGATCCTTCTCAGCATCTAATGGAAGGGTGGAGGCTGGGGTGACCACATTGGACCGGATAGGATGAACTGGTAGGGACGATTTGAATTGGTTCCCTGAACTGGAAGAAATAACCCCTGGTTGGCCCCGCCCACGCCTGCCCGGTCAGTTGCCCAGTCGCCGCTCGAACCACCCACCCAATCCGAACATTTCTCTCTCCATTTACAGCGCAGCTGCTACAGCCTGTCCCTTTTAAGTAATCCCTGGGAGGGAGGGAGCCGGGAGGGACAATAAAGGGAGCAGTGAATGGAGGGAGAAACGTTCAGATTCTCTCTGCTGCATTTAACATTGAATTCTGTGGCAGAGAGAATCCAAACTTTTCTCCCTCCATTCACAGCGGAGCTGCAGCTTCCTTTATGGTCCCCCCCAGCACCCTCCCTCCCAGGGACTACCTTAAAGGGACAGGCTGCAGCAGCTCTGCTGTGAATGGAGGGGAAATGTTCGGATTCTGTCTGCCACAGCATTCATTATGAGCCCTTCTTGTGCTCATACACACATTTTTTCCTACCGAGTTCTGTGGGTGTCCCTTGTTGAGGGGGTCCTTTGGCTGAATGGCCGTGGCCGCGAGTGACATCAAGTTGGCCATGCCCACTCAGTCACCGGACACCCCTGCAAACCACGCCCACAGAATTGGTAGGGAAAAAATTTGAATGTCAAATTCCACCTGGGTGGAGGTGGAAGAACCGGTGCTCCCATCTAGCTTCCTCTGCTGCATCCCAGGAGGACTTCCTCATCCCAGCTCCGTCTCCTGAAGCCGGCCATGCTCCCCCCGCCCAGCTCAGCTGTTTCCCAGCTGGCCACATCCGGATCAGCTCAGCCTGTCCCTGCCAGGCAAGTCGGAAGCAATTATGATCACTTTTTCCACCTTCTCACTTGTTGCAGGAGAAACTCAGCAAGATGAAGGCCAACGAGGCCAAGCTGGAGGCGGACAAACGACGGCTGAGAGACTCCTTGGGTAGTTCGGAGAGCCGGAGCACCAAACTGGAGCTCTTGCGGCGGTCGCTGGAAGGGGAACTGCAGCGGGCCAAGGTGGTGCTGAGTGACCGCGAGGCTGAGCTCCAGCTTCTTCAGGAGCGCATTGCCGTCATGCAGAGGCAGGTGAGGTCCTGTGTGTGACCACGGGGGTCTCATCACAACCACCCCAGGGCCCAGCCCTACCCCCTTGATGGACGAGCACGGTGAGGAGCCTTAGGCTGCCCCGCTGACAGCCTTACTTTGGCTCGTTCCCGCCACACCAGGTGACTGAGAGCGAGATGAGAGCCGGTGCACTGCAGCAGTCCTTGGACCAACTCAACCTCTCGCTGGCCAAGGCTGCCGATTCTGAGACTTCCCTGAAGGAGAAGGTGCAGGGGCTGACAGCCACCTTGTCCGAGACCCAGAGAAACTCCGTCTCCGCGCAGGAGAAGCTGCTGCAGTTGCAGAAGGCCCTGGCAACCGGAGCGCACGAGCAGAGAGTCCTGCAGGTGAGTGGAGAAAGGCCGGGGCCCCACCGGCAGCGCCTTCCTTCGTCACAAGTAGCTGTTGCTCTGCTGAGAGAGACGGGCCCACATCCATCCATCCTATATCCCTTCAGGAGCGACTGGATGCAGCCCGGCATGCCCTCTTGGAAGCAAAGAAGCAGAACGGGGCCCTTTCGGAGCGGCTCCAAGCCTTGAAAGGGCAGCAGGCTGAACTGGAGCTGCAGAAGGAGGAGCTGGAGGGGCTGGGGAGACAGCAGGAAGAGGTGAGTTTCTTGAGCCCTCGGAGGTGCCCTTGGTTTTCCTTGCCATAAGGAACCAGACCCACAAGGCCAGAGCCTGAGATCCGGGTGGGCCTAAAGAGCTGGTTTCGTTCCCGGGATTAGCGGGCAGGGGTGAGTCGTGCCTGGAAACTCTCCCTCCCATGTCCTCTTCTCCCTGCCTGCAGCTGCTGCACCAACGCCAGGAGGGGGAGGCGGCGGCCCTGCGGAAGCTGCAGAAGGTGCAAGAGGACCGGCGCCTGCTCCAGGAGCGCCTGGGCAGTCTGCAGAAAGCCCTGGCCCAGCTCGAGAGTGAGAAACGGGAAGCCGAGCGCCTGTCCCTGCGCCTGGAGAAGGAGAAGGGCGCCCTGCGGAGAACCCTGGACAAGGTCAGTTGTGCGTACTCTGGGGGAAGCAAGAGACGAGAGGCCTTAGGGAGGTCTGGAGGGGACCAAGAGCAGGTTTCCAGAGGGGAGGGAATGAATTGGGCATGGAGGGGGTAGGGCTCGGGCTCACAGAGCGCCCGTAAACTGAGGGGCTCCCGCAGAGTGTTTTTCCCCCCCTCTAAATCCCCTCCTGCTGGGTGTTTGAGTCATGCGGGGGGGGGGGGTTGTGCAGCCACTGAGTCGTGGTGGAATTGGTAGGTGGAGCGCGAGAAGTTGAAGACTCACGAGGACTCTGTGCGGCTTTCCGTGGAAAAAGGGCGCCTGGATCGTTCCCTCACGGGCACAGAGCAAGAGCTGATGGGAGCCCAGCAGCTGATACGGCAGCTGGAGGTAACGGTGACTACAGGGGCCTGGCGGGTGGCAGTCTCTGTGCGGCTAAAAGCATCCTGCCCTTCGGATGCCTCGAAGGAGTGTGTGCCTCAGCTCTCGCCAGCTTCCTGGATAGGAACGAGAGGGGGGTGGGGGGCTCCACTCCCTGGGATGCTGGAGGAAAACCAGGAAAACAAGGAGCACTTAGCTCCCCAGATGTCGACGCTGGCCCAGATGGCCAGCTGAGTGAAAAGGAGAAAGTTGAGAGTTAAAGCAGGCGGGACAGGGCTGGTGCAGAAGTGGTATTCAGCAGGTTCTGACCAGTTCCATAGAACCGGTAGCGGAAATTTTTAGTTCGGAGGACTGGCAAACACCACCTCTGGCTGGCCCTGCCCCCATCTATTCTCTGCCTCTCGAGTCCCAGTTTATCGGGAGGGATTGGGGAATTTTGCAGTATCCTTCCCCTGGACTGGGGAGGGGAGATTTTGCAGTATCCTTCCCCCGGAGTGGAGGGGGAATGGGGGATTTTGCAGTATCCTTCCCCTGGAGTGGGGAGGGAATAGAGATTTTATACTATCCTTCCCCCAGAGTGGGGTGGGAATGGGGGATTTTGCAGTATCCTTCCCCTGGAGTGTGGAGGGAATGGAGATTTTACAGCATCCTTCCCCTGGAGTGTGGAGGGAATGGAGATTTTACAGCATCCTTCCCCTGGAGTGGGGAGGGAATGAGATTTTGCAGTATCCTTCCCCTGGAGTGGGAAGGGAATGGAGATTTTACAGTATCCTTCCCCTGCCACGCCCACCAAGCCACGCCCACAGAACCAGTAGTAAAAAACATTGGAATCCCACCACTGGGCCATTAGGTGTCCCCTTGAGGGTGCAAGATGGACATTAATACTGACGTTCCCTCCGCTGACCTAGGCGCAGGTGGCCGAGCTGGAGCAGGCCCGGGGCAAGAAGCTTCTTGGCAAAGCGGCCTCCCCTCAGCGGCAGGAGGGTGAGCGCCTGAGCAGTTCCCGTCCTGGAGGCAAAGGGCTGGAAGAGCAGGTGAGCTCCCTCCCTCCTGGGGACTCTGGCCCAGCTGCGGTGCTGCTACTCGTGCTACTCTATCTTGATGTTTGTGTTCCCCCCTTCCCAGTTTTATGTGAGCCGCCCTGAGTCCCCTCAGGGAAAAGGGCGGCCTACAAATTCTAATAAAACCAAACCAAACCCCACCCCCTGGCCTGGATACTGAAGGGGCCTTTCTCTCCCCCCCCCCCCCCAATCCCTCCATAGATCTCGACTCTGAAGGAGCAGCTGCAGCAAGACACCCAGAAGGGACAACCTTATTTCCCAGCTTCCCCTCTCATTTCCGGAAACTAGCTGTGGCAGCAGACACGTGGAAGGAGCTGAGCCCCACGGCTCTAAAGAGTGCCACAGCAAGAGAGGCCACCGACCTCCTATCCCTCAGGGCCTAGGTTCACCCGCGGTGCAAGGTAGTGTGAACCGCTCCTCTCTTCTTCTTTTTGCTGTCCCAAGAAGGCCTCGGTTGTCTGAACAGTTTGGTTACTTCTCGGATCCAAGCTGGATCAGAAGGAGAATTCGCCCCCCCCCATAAAGATGACCGAAAAGGAGCCCCCAGGGAAAGTGAGCAGCAAGCCAAGCGCAACTGGTACCAGAAGGTTCCATTTCTTTCCTGGTGGAGAACGGGGTGGGTGGGTGGGCATCTGAGTAGATCCTGGCCTGGTCTCTGGCCCCCCACCCCCCATTGCCTGGAGCAGCGTTTGTGTCCCATGATGGGCCGAAGGGCATCCTCGACGAAGGATATATTTTTTTAATCGGACCGTAGAACCTAATCAGGTGTGTATTTTTCTCTGTTGGGACTCTTTATGTAGCAGCCAATCAAGGAAAGTAGAAAGTTATTTTTTTTATATCCGCGGCATTGTGGCTTTCTCAGGCTTTCCCCTCATTACGTAGAAGGGGAATAGTTTGTAATGGAAGATTTGAGAGTTTCCGTCCTCCCTCCCCACCCCAATTCTATTGGGAAGGGTTGTGAAAATGCAGGAAGGAGTGTGTCCTGTTGTGCCACCATCTTTTGCCAGAAAAAGAATGGACAATGGTAACATGTTTGGTCTGTTTAATTTTTAAGATCGTTTTGTAAAAAAAGGGTCGGTGGGGAGAAAATTACGCTCCGTACAAAAAATATAACTTGCAATTACAAGACATTTCAACCCAACCCAACCGGTAGCTGGCGTGATGGTCGGCATTTCTGGAAGGACAAAGTTGGGTCCCTGTTGAGACCCCGGCCCGAGTCACGCCTGAGCAGCCCTGCAAGTGTGTCACTGCCACGGTGGGGGAGGGCCCCCCAAGAAGGGCCGTTGTTCCTCTGGGCATGAACCAGGGGCATCATCCGTGGTCCAGAATCTCCTCCCGTCCACTGCCACGACCCCTTTCCCCGCTCAGCAACCGCCACAACTCCGAGCGCAAGAGGTGGCCATAGTCTGGCAAAGGCCGCTGGTCGCCATGATGCCGCACTTGGAGAATCTGTCACGACAGAGGTCGGCTGGGGGAGCCACCATCAGGAGTTAGAATCCCCACATCTTCTTCTTCACAACCCCGCTCCCACCCTCCAAGTTTTAGGCAAAGCTGTCCCCAACTCCTGCTGGGACGAAATGTCCCGAATCGGCTGGCCCTGTAACCATCATGACTGGAGGACCCAAGGGCCCAGGGCCCTTCGATCTTTGTGCGTACCTCTGAGGAGTTCTTCGTGAGCACAGACTGTACGGACGCAGATCTCCTTATTGATCACGTAGACCCTGCGGAGGCTGAACGCGGAAAAGGCCACAGAATGTCTCCCTGTTCTGACTGAGGCTTCCCGGGAGCATGAAGCAAACTCCTTGTCCCGACAAAAACCTCTTTTATTAATATACTGTGAATTCTGTTCATTCACATCTAGCCAAGTCTTTCAAGGGAGGATTTACAGTCACAGACCTTATCTGGCTTGGAGAGCTGCCAGGCCGATATCTATAAAACTTGGCAAGGAGTCTCGGAGAATCACGAACCAATGAAGCAAACTAATTGCCTCCTGCAAACTCCACTCCCCTTTCGCTCCCCTTTTATTTCCTCTGGGAGTGGCCATTCACCGTCCACCTGTGGCCTTCCTCCCAAGTCGACCCCTGTTCTTTAGCTGTTCCCTTTGTCTGGCAACTCACACTGGGAACAGGCTCCAGGTGTTTGTCTGCCTCACTGATGTCTGCCTCTGAAGGCAGCTGATAACTCGCATATGGCCCTGGCCCCCTCTCTGTCTGACACAGAGCCCTCATCAGAGCCTTCCCCAGACTCCAGGACTGGCCCATGTTCCTCCCCAACCTCCTCACTGTCCGAATCTGGTGCACCTGAATCGGCAGGCAGCCTCCCTCCCCTCGCCCGCCTGCACAGCTTTCCGCGGGATCGGCTGCAGCGTTTCCTGCAGGCCCATTGCAAGCACACCAGCGCCCTCCCAAGTCTGCTTGGGGAACCTTGCCTGCCGTGTGGAGAGAAGCTTGTAGAGGAATGCTCTCCAGGGCGGGGATGTGTGGGGGTGTGTGGTTTGGTCCCGATTCAATTGCGGCCCCTCACCTGTAGAAGCAGATCTCATTCAGACACTGTTTGCAAGGCTTGTAAATGGAATACAGCCTGGTGCAAGGGTATTGCTCCTCCTGGCAGTCTGGAGACCAAGAAGAAGACGGGGGAGGGGGGGGTCTCCATTCAGTCCCAAGAGTCTTTAACTTGCTTTACCCCCGCCCCCTCCCCAGCCACATAGGCTCAGGAGCAGCAGCCTCCCCCTCTCTGGGACGAGAGGAAGGGTCCTGGGGGGATGCCAAAACCAACTTGTTTGTTGCAGACCTCAGGAAGAGGGTCTGATTTCAGAGCTGGTGATTTCTTACCAAGAGGCCCCGGTTCGGTGGGCTCCGTCTCAGAAATGTCTAGGGGAGGAGAAAAGCCCAGATAGCAACAAGGTGTGAGTAACTGTTAACCCTGGGAGAGTGGGAGGTAGGTGGGTGGGTGTGGAGCAGGCAGCTGGGCAGAGCCAGGAGATCACAGAGCAGGGAGGAACTCCCTTCCACCCCACCGACCCGGCCTCCAGGCTGCTCACCTGGGGTTGGGGCAGGAATGACCTCTTGCTGATTCTGCTGCTGGGACTGGAAGTGCTCCTCCGGAGTTTGGGGGGAGAGATCTGCAGGGCAGAGGGAGAGGGGGGTGGCCGCTTTATCCAAGCCCTTTACTACAGCGTTCCCCAACCCCTGGGGTGTGGCCCACTACTGAGCTGCGGTCCTTTTGGAAAGTGGGCCGAACAGGTGGCATGTGTGTGTGTGAGCATGTGCGAAGCTCTGCTCATGTGAGTGGCGGCCGCTTGCTCCCCTCAAGAGGAACTATCCCCACTTACACACACACTTACACCACCCCCATGTGCCACCAGTCCAGAAGTGTTGATGACAGCTGTTTTTACCAGACAGGCAGTTGAGCTATGCCAGGTTTGGCCTCCCGGACAGACTCACCGTTCCCGGCGTAATCGTAATAATCTTGACTCTCTGAAAACAAGGGAGAGGCCAGAAGGATATATCAAGCTCCTGTAAGAGCGGGGTTCTACCTCCGATCAGGATTGGCTATGGCCAGCTGGAGAGGGGCCCCTAGGCTCTTGCTGGTACTTACCAATTTCGTAAGGGGCATACGGGGGCTCGGGATAGGCAGGGTCGTCGAGGTCATACTGCCCCTGAGCCAGAAGTGCTGCAGAGAAGGGAGGAGGGGAAGAAATTGAGGCTGGCTGTTGCAGGGGGGGGGCACGCATCTGCCCAGGTGGGGGTCCTTCCCGGCATTGTCGACTCGGAGAGCCACTGCAAAGCGGGCCTTCTTCCCCTTTTCACGCTTCTTGCCCGGTGGGGAGGGGAGGGGGTTCTTGCTTAAGTGACACGAACGAAAGCTGGGCATCCCTTTCTGCGGTCCCCTTGCCTTGTACATGCGAGGGACCCCTTCGCCCTCCCCAAGCACTTGGGAAAGTGGAGACCTGACGTGTCATTGCGTGTAGCCCTGTCTTCAGCATTTCCGTGAAGTCATGGGACGGTGGTGGGGAGTCCCGGATCCCTTTGCTCAAGCAAGGAGGACTCCGGGCAGGAGGAGGGAGGTGTTCGGGGACCCAGCTTTGCCTCTTACCTGGCAGGCAGAGGAGGAGAAGGGCCAGAAGAGTCCTCATCCTTGTCTGGGGGAGCTTCAGAGGCAGCCAAATTGGAGCTGAGCTGTAAGACACAGGACACTGTCTTAGATTGGAGGGAAGAACACGAACACACACACACACACACACACACACACACACACACACACACTTTTCAGAGTTGTGTTCTTGTCCCAGAAACAACCTTGGTGTGGTTCCCAAGCTGCTTTGGGCAAGGCTCAATCAGTGGAGTCAAATTGCCCAGGGTAGCCAGTAAGCACCCCGTCCTTAGTACAGGTCAGATTCTCCGGCCAAGGATGCTGGGAACTCTCCCTGTCTTTTGAGCCCTCCATGGTTAACCTCTTCAGTCAAGGAGTTGAAGGAGGGGTGGATGAGAATGTTGCTTCCAGCTGATCTCCAAAGATCTAAGCATTAGAGAAGGTATTCAGCAGGTTTTCCAGAGAAGGTATTCAGCAGGTTCTGACTAGTTCTGGAGAACTGGTGTAGCGGAAGTTTGGGAATGGAGATTTTACAGTATCCTTCCCCTGGAGTGGGGAGGGAATGGGGATTTTACAGTATCCTTCCCCTGGAGTGAGGAGGGAATGGAGATTTTACAGTATCCTTCCCCTGGAGTGAGGAGGGAATGGAGATTTTACAGTATCCTTCCCCTGGAGTGGGGAGGGAATGGGGATTTTACAGTATCCTTCCCCTGGAGTGGGGAGGGAATGGGGATTTTGCAGTATCCTTCCCCTGGAGTGGGGAGGGAATGGGGATTTTACAGTATCCTTCCCCTGGAGTGGGGAGGGAATGGGGATTTTGCAGTATCCTTCCCCTGGAGTGAGGAGGAATGGAGATTTTACAGTATCCTTCCCCTGGAGTGGGGAGGGAATGGGGATTTTACAGTATCCTTCCCCTGGAGTGGGGAGGGAATGGAGATTTTACAGTATCCTTCCCCTGGAGTGGGGAGGGAATGGGGATTTTACAGTATCCTTCCCCTGGAGTGGGGAGGGAATGGGGATTTTACAGTATCCTTCCCCTGGAGTGAGGAGGGATTGGAGATTTTGCAGTATCCTTCCCCTGGAGTGAGGAGGGAATGGAGATTTTGCAGTATCCTTCCCCTGGAGTGGGGAGGGAATGGGGATTTTACAGTATCCTTCCCCTGGAGTGAGGAGGGATTGGAGATTTTGCAGTATCCTTCCCCTGGAGTGAGGAGGGAATGGAGATTTTGCAGTATCCTTCCCCTGGAGTGGGGAGGGAATGGGAATTTTACAGTATCCTTCCCCTGCCACACCCACAGAACCAGTAGTAAAAAATTTGAATCCCACTACTGCAAAGCATCCTTCCCCCCACCCTCACTGGGATTTTTCCCCTGCCCAACCCTGCAGGAGTGGGCGGAAAAAAATAAGAGGACTCGTCACAGGCCAGCAGCTTTGGCCAAAAGACACTTCAGACCAAGCGACACAGACTCGCTTCTCGCTGCAGAGTCCAGTCCAGGAGCAGATCCCGCCAGGTGCCTGAGCAAAGTTTCCGGGGGTGTCCCATTTCCCATCGCAGTGGAAAGCTTTCGCCCGGTGTACCAGCCGGTATTCTCTAGCGCAGAGGAGAAAGAGGAGCCCGAGAAAGCGGCCCAGAAAAACCCAAGTTGGCTCAGCTTTCCTGCCAGACCAGGTAGATGTGGGGAACGTGCTGCTGATGGATGGGGAGTGGGTGGAGGAGGGCCGGGCTGGCTTAAGGCCCCAGTTCCCCCTTTTCCTGTTCACCCTCCCTTCTTGTGCTCGGCGGCGGAGGTGCGAGGGGGAAGGGGCTCAGACGCAGGAGGTTCCTGCTTTAGAGAAACCAGATGCACATCTGGGAGCAATCAGCCAACTTCTGGAAAGCCAAGAATGGCCGGCAGCCCTCCACAACTCCACCTCCCCATCCCATCACCCACCCACCCACCCCCCTTGCAAGAAGCTGGAGAACAAAAGGGGAGCCCTCCTCCTTCCTGGCCCCAAGGATTGAATGGTCAAATTCAGGGGTGTTGAAGCAACACCCCCCTCCCCCCTTTCCAAAACAGAGCAAGACCACCAGTCAAGTAATTCCAAAAGTCAAACTTCCTAAGAAAAGGACCCCCTCCCCACCCACCCACCCACTTCCAAGCGAAAGTCCAGATCTCAGGAAATGAGGGGGAGGGGGCTTTCCTACCAAGCCAACTTAGTTGCCAGGCAGAAGACTTCTTTACCCTTTTGTTTCTTTCTTTGGGATTTTTTTTGCTGGCATCCAAAGGGGGAGCGGGAGGAGAAGGGTTGGGGGGAGCTCTTAGGTTTCCCGTGGCTAAAAACTTTATTTGAAAGGTAATCGTTTCCCTGCATGGAAGAAAAGGTGGCAGCTCCGAAGTGCATCCCCTTGCAAGTTCTGACCGCGAAGTGCCCCTTTTCCTGCCCCCGCAAAGCCCGCGGTGCCCCTCAGCCAACTTACCAACTTGGGGGTCTTTCTCCCTCTCCGGCGGCTGACTTCACGCTCTCTCCTCCTCGCCCGGGTCTCGCTTTCCAAAGAGCCTGAAGGAGCCAGGCTTCCAGTAACGCAGCCTCCCTCCTGGGTCCTAATGCCAACTTCTCTCGAGGCAGCAGCACTGAACTTTTTTTTCCAGAGGTTTCTCCCCCCCTTGGCTGCAGCTGCAACTGGCACACGCAGGTGTAGCTCACCTAGTAGGTTTATTTCAAGGGTCCACGATGGAGAAAGGCAGCGAGCACAGCGGTTTTGCTGGGACTCCCTAGTGCGATGCGCTCTTTGGCTTGGGGAGAAGGCGGGACTGGGCAGCTCCTTCCAGCGGCGGCTTTTGGACTGAAGCTGATCCCCGAAGCCTCCAGGCTTAGAGGCAGTCTACCATCATCTGAGACCGGCAGAAAGGATGCCTTCCTATCCCCCTTGAGAGGCTCCCGTTAGAAACGGTGTGGGCTTTCTGTGTCTTGCCATGCGGTGGAAAGGTTCAAACAAGCTGCTGTTTCTTTCTCTGGCCAGTTTGTCCACCACCACTGGGAACACAGAGGGGGGGGGGCGGTATGGAAAGCACATGGGAACTACCGATTGGCTTTGGCTATAGTCCATTTATAATAATAACAGTAGACTTATATACCGCTTCATAGGGCTTTCAGCCCTCTCTAAGCGGTTTACAGAGTCAGCATATTGCCCCCAACAACAATCCGGGTCCTCATTTTACCCACCTCGGAAGGATGGAAGGCTGAGTCAACCCTGAGCCGGTGAGATTTGAACCGCTGAACTGCTGATCTAGCAGTCAGCCTGCAGTGCTGCATTTAACCACTGCGCCACCTTGGCTCATTTCTCAGCTGTTCCCCTCTTAGGGCAGAGAGCGGCTCCAGCAGGGCCCACCGCCATTTTTTCCAGGATCGTTTGGTAATGGAGCTGCCTGGGGCGGAAGAGTCTCTGTCTGCAAGGCTCAGGTCAGCCCTTCTCTCACCTGCCTCTTGGTCAGGCCTGAAGAGGCCATCTTTTAAGTAGGGGACCTGCCTCTCCTGCGCATTCCCCCCCCCATTTGTCCCAGACCTCCTTCATGCGAAGTTACTCATTGAATACATTATTGCTTCTGTGATTGTGGATCGACACTGAGCTTGTCGATCAGAAAATTCGGCAGTTCGAAACCCTAGCGCCACATAATGGAGTGAGCTCCTGTGACTTGTCCCAGCTTCTACCAATCTAGCAGTTCGAAAGCATGTAAAAAATGCAAATAGAAAAATAGGGGAAGAGAACAGTGTTCTGTGCGCCTTCGGCGTTGAGTCATACCGGCCACATGATCACGAAGACGTCGTCGGACAGTGCTGGCTCTTCAGCTTTGAAACGGAGATGAGCACCACCCTCTGGAGTCGGGAATGACTAGCACATAGGTGCGAGGGGAACCGTTACCTTTAAGCCCTTCTGAATATCCAATTAACTAAACACGATTGCTAATATTAAAAAGAAACTGGCAAATAGATATACATACATATATACATACGTACACATATGTATATGTACATATCCAGGTAGTCCCCGACTTACAAGAGTTCGCTTGGTGAGCAAAGTTACGATGGCACTGAAAAAAGTGACATGACCATTTTTCACACTTAACGACCACCCAGAGCATCCCCATGGTCACATGATTTATATTTGCTTGCTTGGCAAACGGTTCCTGTTATGATGGTTGCGGTGTCCCGGTGTGTGTGTGTGTGTGATGTGCTCCCCTTCCACGACAGTCCGATAAACAAAGTTGGCGAGGAAGCCAGATTCTCTTAAATGACGGTGTTACCGATTTATGAACTGCAGTGATTCATTTTTATAACAAGAACAGTTATAAAAAAAGTGTGGTGGGGCAAAACTCACTTCTCAACTTGTCAACATAAATTTTGGGCTCAGTTGTAAGAGTTAAGTTGAGGACTACCTACAGTATATCGCAGATGTTAGTACACACACACCCCTCACATTTTGTAAATATTTAAGTATGTCTTGCCAGCAGTTTAGACATGAATTGGCTGTGTGTACTGCATTCTTAGTTCAGCAGTTCAGCGGTTCAAATCTCACCGGCTCAAGGTTGACTCAGCCTTCCATCCTTCCGAGGTGGGTGAAATGAGGACCCGGATTGTTGGGGGCAATATGCTGACTCTGTAAACCGCTTAGAGAGGGCTGAAAGCCCTATGAAGCGGTATATAAAATCTAACTGCTATTGCTATTGCTATTTTGAGGGGACAGCACGTTTACACTGTTATACAAGCTGTGTACTCACTACTTTACATTGTAGCTAAGGGTCATTTCTTCAGTGCTGCCCCATGAAAAGATATCCTTAAATATTTATAAACTGTGAAGGGGT
Organism: Thamnophis elegans; assembly: GCF_009769535.1. NCBI lineage: Eukaryota > Metazoa > Chordata > Lepidosauria > Squamata > Natricidae > Thamnophis > Thamnophis elegans. Next base: position 7,642,073 of record NC_045555.1, on the reverse strand, counting down.
GTTATTCACTTCTGTGATATGTATACACACACACACAAACAAACACACAAAACAAATGAAAATCGTAGCCAAAGGAAAACAGACTGAACAGCCCAGCTCTTTCTGGTCCTGTCTTGTGTGGGCTCTCTTTTTTCAGTTGGGGTGGTAGTGGCTTAAAGCAGCCCACCCACCCGCAAGGCTGCCCATACATAGGAAGCAGATCTCTTTGCAGTAGAAAGAAGACGCCCTCCGCGGAAGGGAGCTGATTCCCAGACTGGCCAGGGAACAGCCCTTGGGAGACAGCCCTTCGTCGTCCTCTGCCTCGAAGTTCTGATGTGGGACAAGTTCTGCATTTGCTGACATTCCCTGTCCGGCAGCCAAAAGGCCCAAAGGTCACTGGGAAAAGGGGACATCATTCTCGCCTTGGCCAATGGGATGCCGAGGTGGCGCCATTGTCAGAGTGCAGTACTGCAGGCTACTGCTAGCTGCAGTTTGGCAGTTCTAATCTCACCAGCTCAAAGGTTTAGGTTTAGGTTTAGGTTTATTGGGATTTATATGCCGCCCTTTTCCCTGAGGGGACTCAGGGCGGCTTACAACCACAGGGGAGGGGGGTGCAAGGTCAGAAACAGAACAATATGTGCACAAAGAAAAAATAATAAAACACAACTTTCATTCAGCAATCAAACACTCGGGCGGGTAATTGGAAACCTATCCCCAGGCCTGCTGGGAGAGCCAGATCTTGAGGGCTGCGCGGAAGGTCTGGATAGTGGTGAGGGTACGGATCTCCATGGGGAGCTCGTTCCACAGGGTCGGGGCAGCAACAGAAAAGGCTCTCCTCCGTGTGGTCGCCAGTCGACATTGACTGGCAGATGGGATTCGGAGGAGGCCCAGTCTGTGCGATCTAATTGGTCGATTTAGGGAGGTAATCGGCAGAAGGCGGTCTCTCAAGTACCCAGATCCACTACCATGGAGTGCTTTAAAGATGGTCATCAGTATCCTGAAGCGCACCCGGAGACCAACAGGTAGCCAGTGCAGCTCGCGGAGGACAGGTGTAACGTGGGCGAACCGCGGTGCGCCCACTATCACTCGCGCGGCTGCATTTTGGACTAGCTGTAGTCGCCGGATGCACCTCAAGGGCAACCCCATGTAGAGCCCATTGCAGTATTCCAGTCTAGAGATCACAAGGGCTCGAGTGACTGTTGTGAGAGCCCCCCGGTCTAGGTAGGGCCGCAACTGGCGGACCAGGCGAACCTGGGCAAATGCCCCCCTGGTCACAGCCGACAGCTGGTGATCAAAAGTCAGCTGTGGATCCAGGAGGACTCCTAAGTTGCGGACCCTATCTGAGGGGTATAAAATTTGACTCAGCCTTCCATCCTTCCAAGGTGGGTACAATGAGGACCCAGATTGTTGAGGGGGGGGGCAATACGCTGACTCTGTAATACACTTAGAGAGGGCTGTGAAGCACTGTGAAGGGGTCTATAAGTCGAAGTGCTATTCCTATTAAGGGCCACAGTGGCTAGAGTGCAGTATTGCAGATTAATTCAGCAGTTCGATCCTGACCGGCTTATGGTCGGCTCAGCCTTCCATCCTTCCGAGGTGGGTCAAATGAGGAGCCAGATTGTTGGGGGCAATAGGCTGACTCTGTAAACCGCTTAGGGCTGTAAAAGCACTGTAAAGCGATATATAAGTCTAAGTGCTATTGCTATGTCTCTGCCGGCTTCCTCTTAACCCAGCATGTGGTTGTAAAAAAAGGCTGCTCAAGAAAGATGCAAGAGTGGTCAGAAATTTTGGTGCTTCCTGTGGCTTCGACTGAGAGGCTGATGAAGATGGGTTCTCCGTAGCACAGCAGCTCCATTATCGGTTGTGTGGCTTAGAGAGAAATGCCAGTTCCTTCCCTTCGCCGATGTTCTTAGAGAATGAGAAACACCACAAGGGAGAAGCGACTCAGAGTTGCCTTTGTCAGTCAAAGGAGGATCCCGGAGGATCTCGGGAGAGCTGCTGGAAGGAAGGAGCTAGATCCAAAAAAGGAACCACAGCAGAGACCCTCCACACGGAAAGTCACCGACTAAGCGTCATCTTGTGGCTGGGGAGATTCTGGTGGGGGCAAAGACAGGCGCGTGGAGAGGTGGCCACAAGCTCTTCTCCTGGCTAAGCTCCCACTGCAGCTGCTTGTACAATTTTTTCGATGCCTTCTTGCGTCGCAGCTTCCGGAAGCCGTTCAGCAGGCCATGGTCCAGGCCCACCTATGGGAGAAGCAGACCAGGAACAGGTGAGGTTTGGGGTCACCGTGGCTAGCAACTGCCTGATACTCCAAGGAAGCCCACTGTTCTGACCTACCCTTCCCAAGAGTCTGAAGCAAACTCCTTGTCCCGACAAAAACCCCTTTTATTAATTTGCTGTGAATTCTCCTCATTCACATCCAGCAAAGCCTTTCGAGGGAGGATTTACGGTCACAGACCTTATCTGGCTTGGAGAGCTGCCAGGCCGATATCTGCAAAACTTGGCCAGGAGTCTCAGAGAGTCAAGAACCAATTAAGTGAACTAATTTTTCTCCTGCAAACTCCACTCCCCTTTCGCTCCTCTTTTATTTCCTCTGGGAGGGGCCATTCATCATCCACCTGTGGCTTTACTCCCAAGTCCACCCTTATTTTTTAGCTGTTCTCTTTGTCTGGCATACACTGCATATGTGCACACTGGGAACAGGCTCCAGCTGTTCTTCTGCCTCACTGATGTCTGACTCTGAAGACAGCTGATAACTGTCAGACAGCCCTGGCCCCCTCTCTGCCTCCGACACAGAGCCCTCATCCGAGCCTTCCCCAGACTCCAGGACTGGCCCATGTTCCTCCCCCAGCCTTCTCACTGTCCGAATCTGCTGCCAGCTCCACTGGCCACTGCTGGGCCACAACACCCACCGCCGCTCACTCTCCTCCCCCTGACACTCACCCGCTCAGCAGTCCCATTTTCCCCAGCCAAGCATGGCCCAGCCGGGGGGGGGGGGGGGGAGAGGGTCTTGGTTTGACCTTCACAGAAGACTGCAATGAGTTGCTTCCACATCTTAAAAGGTCTGCTTTCCCAGCTACATTAAGATCTCACAGGTTGGGCCTCCTCTGGGTGCTGTCGGCCGGACAATGCCGGCTGGCGGCCCCTCGGGGGAGGGCCTTCTCTGTAGCTGCTCCGGCCCTGTGGAACGATCTACCCGTAGAGATCTGGACCCTTTCCACTCTCTCGGCCTTCCGAAAAGCCACCAAAACCGGGCTGTTCCGGCAGGCCTGGGGCTGTTGAACAATGTCCAGCCCCACCTAGACGGAATGGATGGTGTGTTGTTTTAAAATTCTATCTTTTTTATTTCTATTTTTTTTAAAACTTTTATCTTGCCTCTGTAAGCCGCCCAGAGTCCTACGGGATTGGGCGGCATACAAATTTATTAAATTACCAAATTACATTGCTCCTTGGTTACCTCCAGTACAAAAGCCGTGAAGAAGTGGAGAGCAGCCATCCCCAACAAGATCACTTTGAAGTTCAGGTCGCCGGCACTCTTCAGATGCAAGAGCTTTTGCATAAAGGTCAGCGGGTAGACGGTCAGCCAGATCATGACGCCAGCGAGCAAGAGCAAGGCCATCAAAAACGGCACTGAGGAGAGCGAGACGGAGACGAGGCTTTGGCAGGGCCAGGCAGAAGATGGGCTGCTCGGGAGGAAGAGGCCCGACTCGTGCTGGGCCTCGAGCTGGCAGAACTACTGAGCAGAAACACTTACCGTTGGTATAAAGTGGCTTGCGGAAAGGGCGGCCTTTGGACACGACCACCGCCAGGATGAGGTACTGGAACCCCGAGGTGCAGAAGACAACGGTGTTCTCATAATTGGGGAGGTTTGCAGGGGCTGACAGAGTGCTGTTCAGAGGGGTGAACCTGAGAGGGAAGCGGGCAGATGACTGAGACTGGGCTGGCGGCAACCCCACCCACCCCTGCCAGATTGCAGAGGCCGGAAAAAAGGCCGACCCCACAGCGGGTTGAGCTAGCCGAGGAACCGGCCTCCATTGGGCCGGGCCGAAGCAGCCAGAGAGAGTCAACTGCTGGGCTTCCTCTCTCTCTCTCCTCGCTCACCATTGTTGAGAGACGGTGATGAAGTAGATGATGACCAGGACGGCGACGATGAGAGCCATCTGGAGGCAAAGGCTGCCCAGGACGGCAAGGCTGAGCAGGGCTCCCTGTGGGCGCTTGAGGCCCAAGTCCTCGGCAGGCCCGGTCTTGCCCATGAGGGCGACCATCGTAGTGGTGATGATGAGGTCGATGAACAGGAACTGCCCATCGCTCAGGTTGGTGTTGAGCTAGACAAGGGGGAAGAGAAGGAAGGAGGGACAGAGGAAACAGAGATGCAATGGCCGCCGTGCCGAGGAGGGCCGAGCCTCTGCATCTCGGATGCTGGGGGAGCCCTGCTCGTTGACGTGGGTCACCTTCCCCTCTCTTGGGGTTCTCCCAAGAAACAGGAACCTCCTCCGGTCTGGAGTCATCCCAGCCAGGATAGGTCCTTCCCATCCTCACCAGGCGTTCCAAACCAGGCCTCCCTAATTCTAGCACAGGGTGTCAAACTCAATCTAATTGAGGGGCGCATTAGTGCTGTGGTTGACCTTGGAGGCCAGGTGGGTGTGGCCAATGGGGTAGGTGTGGCCAACGGGGGCATGGCCAGCTTGACGCCATTCCCCAAACTGCTGGCATGTTTCCTCTACGCATTGGGTACACCAGGATGGCCCCGCGGGCTGGATCCAACCACATCGCAGGCCGCATCTGGCCCACGAGCCTTGAGTTTGACACCCTGGTTCTAGTACATACATCTAGTTTGTGTTTTCCTTCTGAGGTTCGGTGGAGGTTCCAGTTTTTGTAGCTCTTTTGCACAGGGCTATTCCTGTTCCCATTCAGAAGCCGCTAATTTAAGCCTCTGATTTTTTTAAAAATTTCTCTGCTGGTTGCAGTCATGCATTTTGTTTTACTTAGGTAGGGCTTTGTCGCTTTATGTCGTCCCCGTACCTGATGCCCTCCCTTGAGCAAATCCCACGCCTGGAGCTCAGGTTTCTAGACATCGCTGCTTGCAAACCTTTGCCGGGACTCCCAAGCGTCTGCGAGCCAAAGGAGCAGGAAGGAAAATGGCCGCCTTACCGTGTACAGCAGGAGCACGGAAACAAATTGCGTGAGGCTGTAGAATGCCATGTATTTGAAGAGGCCAAAGGAGGTGACCAAAGAGCATCTTCCCTCCCTAAAGGGAAGAAATGGCCGGTCATCCTTCTGGGAGAAATGGGGGCTGGGCTCATGGGGTGAAGGAATTCAAGGGAAGAAAACATTCGTCCGGGGGGAAGAAAAATCCCGCTTTCTTTGCAAACGGATGCGCCTTAAACACGGCATTTCAAATTTCACATGGAATCTTTCACCGAGTGTCTCCAAGGAGAAACCTAATCCATTCAAGGGGCCAGAAGCTGCCTAGAAGCCCAGGACAAACTGGGGGGGGGGGGCGCTGAACACTATAGGAAGACCCAAGGGCTTCCTTTCACCTAGAATCAAAATCGTTGACCCTCCACCCCCAAGTCAAGATCATTTTTGGAATGGAAACTTGGACAGATTCAACAGAGAGAAAAGTTAAGCCTGGATTTCTGATGGAGAGGACTCCCGTTGCTTAGCCAGGTACATGAAAGCTGGGAGATGGTCAAGATAAAAGGTAAAGATTTCCCTCACACATCTGTTCTAGTCATTCCTGACTCTAGGGGGCGGTGCTCATCTTTGTTTCAAAGCTGAAGATCCAGCGCTGTCCAAAGATGTCTCCGTGGTCATGTGGCCGGCATGACTCAATGCCAAAGGCGCATGGAACGCTCTTCCCTTCCCACCAAAGGTGGTTCCTATTTTTCTACTTGCATTTTTTACATGCTTTCAAATTGCTAGGTTGGCAGAAGCTGGGACAAGTAACGGGGGATCACTCCGTTACGCAGTGCTAGGGATTCGAACTGCCGAACTGCCAACCTTTCTGATTGACAAGCTCAGCGTCTTAGCCACTGAGTCACGGCGTCCCACATGGTCAACATAGCTTGTTGCAAAGAGGCAGGGTTTGAATTTCCCTCTCTCAAAGAAGTCACCTATACTTGTGGCCTCTCCAGGAAGAGGAGGACCTGGATGGGAGAAAGGAGGCCCTTGATTCCGCCACCAGTGGCTTTCAAAAAGCTGGGCCCATCCCACTTACCTAATGGTGATGGGGATGCACTCGATATTGGCCCTCTGAGAAGTGAACGGTGCCGCTGCTGAGGCCTCTGCTTCTGAAAGTGAGATGCCCACGTCGGCTGCCTTCAGAGCCCCACAGTCGTTGGCCCCATCTCCACACATGGCCACGCAGTAGCTGCAGGCAACACAATCATTCCCTAAAGCGGAAGATCAATTCCCACCCACCTTGTTTTTTTTCTCCAAAAAGGGAGTAGGGGGAGCTGGTCTTGAGTACAGTTAATATCTTTCAGCCCACAACCTTGAGCTCATGCAGCCTGCTTCAACTTCTGCCTTCCTCTTCTCTCCAGATGCAACTGTGATGCTGGCTACTCTCGATCTCACAGGAAAGGCCTCCCTTTTGGCTCTGAAGCTGCCAGGCTTTAGGTTTGCAAGTGGGGGCTTGTGCGGGATCAGATCCTTCCCGTGCTTCTGCACACACACCCTTTCCTCCCCTCTCCCATCCACTAGAGGGATGCGGGGAAATCGTGCCTCCATCCCCAATACTTACTTCAGATGTTGCAAATGCTCAACCAACCGGGTTTTCTGGTCAGGTAACATCTGCGCGAAAATAGTGGTTTGGACTAATATCTGCAAAGAACATCAAGAGGGGGAGGTGAGTTGTGTCATTGCCCTTCTGGAATGGGAAAAACTTGGATGATCAGGATGATCAGGAGTTGTTGCTACTGAAAGACCCTCTGCCTCTGCTCTGGTGCCAAGTGGCGGCTCAACTTGATTCTCCCATCAGACTTGCCAGAAAGCAGGCTGGTTGTTCTGACCTAGGCTTCCCCAGCAGCACAAAGCCAGGTCCTCGTCGCAATAAACCCCTTTTATTTAATTTACAGTGAATTCCTCTCCAGCAAAGTCTTTCTTCTCCCACAGTCTTTCATGATAGTTCACAATTACCAACCTTTATCAGGCTTGGAGAATGGCCAGGCCGAGATCTTTCAGATGCCGCAATACTTGGCAAGAATGCATGAATGAACTAATTGTCTCCTGCAAACTCCATTCCCCTTTGGCTCCTCTTTTATTCCCTGTGGGAGGGGCCATTCACTGTCCACCTCTGGCCTTACTCCCAAGTTCCTTAGCTGTTCCCTTCATCTGGCAACTCTGCACATGCATATACTGGGAACAGGCTCCAGCTGTTTGTCTGCCTCACTGATATCTAACTCAGAAGGCAGCTGATCACTGTAAGACAGCCCTGGCCACATCTCTACCTCCGACGCAGAGCCCTCATCAGAGCCTTCACCAGAATCCAGGACTGGTCCATGTTCCTCCCTAACCTTCTCACTGTCAGAATCAGCATTGCTGGCCACTGGCATGCCACAACACTAGTCACGAGAACCCTGGGAGAAGCCCAGGAACAGGTGCATCCCGCAAGAAGGGATGGCTGGTCTGAGGAGACCAGAGACAAGATCGTTCGTCTCCCCCGTGGGTGTTACCTTGGGCAGGAGGGCTGGGAAGCACTCACAGAGGACCGCAAAGGATTTCCCGTTCAAGGCAAAGGAGCACGGCTGCTGTTCCTGGAAGTTGCTCTCTTCCTGTTGTGCATCCTGCAACAGTTCCGCAAACAAGCGGATTTTTTCATCTTCGCTTGGCATCCCGCGTCAGCAGGAACCTGGCTTTGGTAGGGCTATCTCTTCACCCTCCCTCCCTCCCTCATGTTACAACGGATACCTCCTCCTTCTGTCTGGAAGGAGATACTAGCTGTGGGCTGGGCATGACCCATCGTGGTTGATGGTCCATTCAGATGACCGAGATTGCAAAGAAAAGACTCTCAACCGTCCCACTGAGTCATCTAGCACAAGGGTCTCCAACCTTTCGGACCTCGGGGACCACTAAATTCAAAATTTTAAATCCCGCGGACCACTAATATGATCTGCCTAATGACCGGCTGGGTAGGTGTGGCTAGGTGGTCATGTGACTGAGTGGGTGTGGCTAACTTGATGTCACTCATGTCGAAAGGTGTGCCTCACCAGCCTCCACTCGCCCCTCCCCTCCCAGCCACTCCTCGCCTGCCCTCCCTGGCTCCTTAGGGCCCCAACAGGAAGCAGTTGCTGGAGCTAAGCAGCCACCAGGAGAAAGAGTTGGCAAAAGAGCTCAGTTCAAATTGGATCTGACCAAGAAGGAGGCTCAGCAGAAGCACCTCAACTGAGGACTAGGAGCATAGGCTTTCCAAGCAGAGGGAAGACCTGCGGGAGTGCAAGGCCAGGGACCGGCGCCTGGAGGCTCAGCGGGCTGAGATGGTCAGCCAGTTCCAGGCCATGATGCAGCCCCACTGGAACGAGGCCTTCCGGCTCTTTGCCACCAGTGACACTTCCCTCCAACCTTTGCCCAAAACCCCACACCAGGAGGCTGAAGCAGACCCAAGTTAGAATTTATGCCCCCCTCCCAAAGGGGGAGACTCTGCAGCAACACAAATGTTCATTGCACGTATCCAGCCCAGGGGCCGTAGTTTGAGAACCCCAGATTTAGTTCAATATAAAAAATGCAAATAATTATTTTGTGGACCACTAAAATTTTCTCACAGACCACCAGTGGTCCACAGACCACTAGTTGGTGACTGCTGATCTAGCAAAGGAAGACTCCTGGCCATGTGTTTTTTCCAAGAGTATACTTTTCTCAGGGGTGGGTTCCTGCCAGTTCTAACCTCTTCTATAGAAGAGGTTCCACAAATCTACCGTGCCGTTTAGAACCGGTTCCAGCTCCCCGCCCATCCGCACATCATCAAGATGAAGAGCGAGAGGAGGAATTCTGGGAGTTGAAGTCCGCAAGTCTTAAAGCTGTCAAGTTTGAACACCCCTGGGGTTTTTTCCCTAAAGGGTTAGGGGTGCAAGGGTCTTGTAACTTGACAGCTTTAAGACTTGCGTGCTTCAAATGCCAGAGTTCCTGAGCCAACATTTTGGTTGCTAAGCAAGAGCGTTGTTAAGTGAGTTTCACCACATTTTACAAGTTGGCCTTGCCCACCCAGTCACATGGCCGACAAGCCACTCCCACCCGGTCACATGGCCAGCAAGCCATTCCCACAAAGCAGGCCACACCTACAGAAGAGGTTCTAAGAAATGTTGAAACCCACCATTGACTTTACTGATGCTTATGTGGTTATAGAAGTAGTGTAAGCTGAATTTGAGGTTTTCCTGTGTAAACAATGCCAAGTAAATTTTCTTCTCCCCACTTCCCTCCACCTGGGTATTTGTAAATCTCCAATTAGGTGCTTGGATATTATTTAGGAAAAAAGGCTCAGCTCCCAGCTCTGCATCTGGTTACTTGATCTTGGCTGGCTGTAGCTTCTCAGAAGGCTCAGCTGGGCTTCCATCCCCTCCTTCTTCCTTACATTCCAATCCCCCCCCCCCCCCCAGCACACACACACTGTTGCTAATGTCAGGCTGTCAGCTTTTGAAGCTTGAATAGCAGAGATGCAGCCACGACAGCCCGACCCTTCCCCTAAAGAGCCCCACAGCCAACTGTGGTCGTGGAGGGGTTTCAGCCAGGAAGAGGTCTCACCTTGGCCTGCTCTGAAGGAGTGAAGGTAAGGGCAGCTGCCTTGCCACGGCTGGGGGGCGCTGCATTCACGAACACCACACGCTCCTGGGCCTGCAACATTTGGCAGCTCCTGGCCACGTTGACCGCAGTGAGCATGTTGTCCCCTAAGGAGCAGAAGGAGACCTGAGCCCAGCAGTCCATCCTCAGGCTAGAAGCCACCAACATCCCTCCCCGCCATTCAAGGTTTTTGCAGGGAGAAGAGAATCTGCTCCCACGGCCTTCCTGGTCCCTTCCCTGTTTTTCTCACCTGTGACCATGACAGTTTGGATCCCGGCACTACGCAGCACACGGATGACTGGCGTGGTCTCGGGCTTGAGGACGTTCTTGAGGACTAGGAGCCCAAGGAAGACCATGTCCGTTTCCACCCAGTCTCTGCCCAAGGAGGAAGGTTCTATCAGCGGGCCTTGCCAGGAGGACCCACTGAGATACTGTTCTGACCGAGGCTTCCTGAGAGCATGAAGCAAACTCCTTGTCTCGACAAAAACCCCTTTTATTCAGTTGCTGTGAATTCTGCTCATTCACCTCCGGCAAAGTCTTTCAAGGGTGGATTTACAGTCACAGACCTTATCTGGCTTGGGTAACGCCAGGCAGGAGTGGGATTTGGGAGTTCTCTGAACTGCACAGAATCTTAGCTGGAGGTTCTCCCGAACCCCTGCGAACCCCCCCCCCCCAGCAGCCCACCCCTGCGTCCAGGTATGTGGTGAGTGTCCCCTCCATCAACTTTTCATCATATCATAAGAAGGTTAATGGCCAGAGGGGTTAAGGGTGCAACTTTATGGCCAGGAACTAGAGAGGAACAACTGATGTGGCTTCCGTGCCATTCTGCACTTAATGCCCTCGGATATCAAAATGCCACCAGTATTTTAACACTTTGCCAAGGTCATGACCCCAAAGAGCAAGATGATGTGTTTACCAGGGAGAAACCCGGAAAGCATGCTGGCAGGGCAGAAGGCAACGATTTGGATGTCCACTCACCTGGTCACCTCCTGGGCTTCTTCAAAGCTCCCCACGGCCACCGAGGGCTTATAAGCGAGTGCCAGGACGCGGAATCCGTTGCTTGTGAACTGGCACAGCTGCTGGGGAAAGTCCTGGGGGACTGCAAAGCAAGAGGGGAGAGCAGCTTTTAGGAGAGGAAGACACGCTGTCAGAAAGCATAAGAAGACCCTCCTTCCCGCCCCCATATATGTCCTCCAAGGAGACTTCAGCAAAGACCTGATGCTTTCTGGCAGAGGCTGGCCACCGTCTCCGGAGCTCCCTTCATGAAAGCCTCCACGGGGCTGTTGCCGGGAGCCTTCCCCAGAACGCTCATCCTCCTCAGGGCTGAAGAAAACGGGAAGCGACGGAGGACAGCCATGGGGACGGCGGGCTTCTGCGGAGAAAAGGCCACAGCTGAGCTCCCAAAAGCAGCCCGAAGAAGGAGACAATTTGTGAAGCGGGTAAGAGGAAGTGGGTGTTCGGACCCAGCCTTAGCAGAACTAAGAAACAACTCCTTGTCCCGAAAAAAAAAAAGCATCTTTGTTTAGCTACTATGACTTAATAGCATTCACACACAGAAAAGCCCAGGCAATAATCCTTCCAAGCGTTAACTGAAATACAGACCTTATCAGCTCTTTGAATAATTGCCAGGCTGGGAGCTGTCAGCCACAAAGCTGTAAATTAAACTCTCTCAACAGTCTACAAGACACGATAGGAACAAATCTTCCAGAACAAATCCAAGCAGTTGTCTCCTACGACACCCCTTTTGCTTCTATTTATTCCCCAGCCAGGGAGGGGCCATTTAGCGTTCTCATGCGCCTTTCTTCCCGAGTCGGCCCTTGGTCCTCAATTGTTCTCTCCTGACAGCTCTGCACATCCATGCATCTGGAACAGCTGTTCCTCTTCCCTGCTTATCTCCAATTCTGAAGGCAGCTGGGGAATGCCGATGGCGCTAGCTCTATCTCTGTTTCCCACGCAGAGCCTTCCCCAGACTCCAGGACTGGCCAAGTTCCTCCCCAACCTCTTTCATTATTCAAGTCTGCTGCCAGCACCATTGGCAGCCAGTAGGCCACAATAGTGGGTTTTTCCTAGATGTCCCACAAACCACCTTCGCCCAGGCTGCTTTCTGCATTGCACCCAACCTCTGATGAAGAAGGCTGCGAGCCCGTCCCGCTTTCCTGCCGCGAGGAAGGATAGAGCCTCACCATGCCGGGGAGCTGCTCTCTCAGCAGCGGGGGAGCCACGACAAGCAGAGCTCCGGTCCCAAAGTCTTGTTCCAGGGAGGCCTTCACCTCTGGCCCTTCAGTTTCTACCAGAGACTGCAAAAAGCAAAGAGGAGGCTGAGGGAGGGGCTGCCATGTCCTGTGGGAAAACATGGTTGCCCCTTGAACGGATCCCACTTTAAAGCTCAGCCGTTTGGAGCAGGGCTTAGCGTGGCAAAGATGACCAGAAAAGACAAAAACTAAAAGTGATAGTCACTGGATTTGGGAGTCCCTTGGGATGCTGGTCTTGGGCATCTGGTGAATGCTGTGTATCTCACCAAGTAAATTAGATGAAGAGTGTGAAGTAGAGGGGAGAGGTAAGGGAAGAAGAGAGGGATAAGAGAGAGGGGAAGGAGGAGGGAAGAAGAGGCGAGAAAGAAGGAGTGGAAAGGGGAGAGAGGAGAAGGAGAGAGGTAAGGAAGAGAGGGATAGGAGAGAGGGGGAGAAGAGGAGAGTAAGGAGGAGTGGAAAGGGGAGGGAGGAGAAGAAGAGAGGTAAGGGAAGAAGAGAGGGATAGGAGAAAGCGTAGGGGGGAAGAGGAGGAGAGAAAGGAGTGGAAAGGGAAGAGAGAAGGAGAGAGATAAGGGAAGAAGAGAGGGATAGGAGAAAGCGTAGGGGGAGAAGAGGAGGAGAGAAAGGAGGAGTAGAAAGGGAAGAGAGGAGGAGAGAGTTAAGGAAAGAAGAAAGGGATAGAGAGGACAGGGGGAAGAAGAGAAGAGAAAGGAGGAGTGGAAAGGGGAGAGAGGAGAAGGAGAGAGGAAGGGAAGTATAGAAGAGAAGGATAACAGGGAAGAAAGGAGGTAGGGAGAGGGAGGAGAGAGGAAGAAGAAAGTGAGGGATAAGGAACAAATATGGTGTATGGAGAGCAGAAGAGCCAATAATTGTTTTGGGGAGTTGATGGTATGATGAATTGATGTAAACATTTATTAATACAATACGATGTTAGCTATGTAACAGTATACATGCGGTCATATGCTATGAAAATGAAAAGAATTAAAAAAAACTTTATATAATAAAATAAAATTCTGGGCAGTTCATAATATCAGAATGCATAACAAAAGAAAATAAAAATGTATATTTTTAGCGGGGAAAAAAAAGATCTGTGTAGCTGCCATTCTTCAGAGGAAGGGGAATTATAACTGGCTACATTTACGTGCTATTTTCCTTTCTATCTTTTATCCTGCATTGCGTTCCCATATAACCTTTCACCTGATTTATAACCCTTGCCTGGGGCATCCAGTGCCCGGCTGTTTCTCACCTCTCAGGGGAATTACAGGGGGGGGAGTGGGCCATGTGGACAGTGGAGCTGGAAGATGGCTCTGAGAAAGCTTCATGATCTCTTTTCTCAGAGCAGCCGGTACAATAACATCTTCACACCTGCGGATTGGCTGAATCCACACCGGAGAATTGGGAGGGGATTCGTAATTCCTTTATTCTTACTTGTATCGGCTTGAGGGCCCTCAGAGCTTGTTGTGCATTTGCCTTGCTATCACCCCTTTTGAATAAAAGGTTCCTTTTGAAATGCCAAGTTTCAAGAGTCTTTACTTTCTTGATTAAGGCAGAGAGGCCGAGCCTTTCAGCTGGTTCTTCTGCCTTCTGCAAAGGGAACCCTCCCCCTCTCCTTTTCACTCCCCATTTCTGACCCTGTAGAACCGTGATGCCGAACCTGTGGCACATGGAGGGCATGCGAGGCGATGCCCTGTCAGCTGCCCAGCGCGCATGCGTGTGCTGACTAGTTGACTTTGGTCTTCTTTTGAGGCTGTTTTTCGCCCTCCAGAGGCTTCCCGGAAGCCTCCAAAGTGCGAAAAACTGGCCCTACAGGCAAATTGGAAGTTTGGGAACGGACTTCCGGTTTGCTCATAGGACTGTTGTTTGTCCTACGGAGCCTTCAGGGAAGCCTCCTGAAGGCCCCTGAAGGCTCCGGAGGTAGAAAATTGGCCCTACGGGGAACCCGGAGGTTTGGGGATGGTGACTTCCGGTTTGTCTGTTTTTCGCCCTCTGGAGCCTTCAGGGAAGCCTCCTGAAGGCTCAGGAGGTCGAATGTCGGCCCTACGGACAAACTGGAAGTCACCATTCCTGAACTTCCGGGTTCCCCGTAGGTCTGTTTTTTGCCCTCCGGAGGCTTCAGGGAAGTTCTTGAGACCTCCGGAGGGCGTTGGGAGCGGGGTGGGGAGGCTGTTTTCACCTTCCCCAGGATCCTAGAAAGTCTCTGGAGCCTGGGGAAGGTGAAAAAACCGTGACAAAAGAGGGTGTGTTGCCGATTGCACGCATGCGCGCTGGGGGGGGATGCACATAGCATTATGGGTGTGGCATGCAAGCGCACGACCTCCCTGTGCTCCCCCCGCTTTTGGCACGGCAGCCAAAAAAAGGTTTGCCATCATTGCTGTAGGAGGACATGGCTGAAGAACCCTGGAAATGGCATCCTTGCTCCCTAAACAAAGAGGCACGTTTCTTTCTCACCCATCCAGTAGACTCCAGCATCCGGAGATCCAGCGGGTCACCTATAGGCTGATTTCCAAGCAAAGAGAGGGTGTGGCAGGTGGCCAGACAGCGGAGCAAGGGCCCGTCGGCCAGCTGACGGAGCTGATGGACGATGGGCAGAAAAGAGCTACCGGCTTGGGGAACGACTCCCCAGATGTCCATGCCGTCAGCGGTAAGGGTCCCTGTCTGGGAAGAAACCCCAACGAAGTAAGAGTTGGCTAAGGTCCTTGGACAGACATCCCAGGACCCCAGCACCCGTCCCGGGGTCTCACCTTGTCGAAGCAAACCAGGCGCACCTTCCCACAGAGGTCGATGCGTTGGGGACTGACACAGAAAATGCCCTGGCGTTTCAGCCGAGTTTGAGCGTACATGGTGCCCATCGTCATCGCAGCTGGCAAGGCTGGGGGAACAACCACCGTCACAATGTCCAGAGCACGGAGGGCTATCAGCCAACGGGAAACCTGCCAACGGTGACTGCGTGAGAAACAAGTGGGTAGAATGGCTTCCCAGCTACCCAGAAGGCAAAACGGAGATTGAAACGAGATTGTGTTAAGATTCTTGGTGAGGTTAAAATATGTTAAAATATTCATGACTGGGAGAGACATGGGAACAAGGTCAACTGATGAATGGGCATAGCAACTAAGTCAGACAATGAGAGCTTAAACAGATCCGAGTCTGTGCAGAGAATTGAAACAGAAACTTAAGCACTGTGCTGCTCTGAGAAGTAAACAAGCTGTCTGTCTGGGCTTGTCTGGAAATGAAATTAACTGCTTGTGTTTGCTTGTAACTCTCCTGCCTTGTGTTCACTTGGAAGAACCAATCACTTGGTATTGTACATTTATTCATCTATTATTATATATATAAAGAAGTTAATGAATCCAGCTGCATCAGTATCTCTGTGTGCTTTCTGGATTTGAACTTATGCAACAAACTCTGACAGACTCCAGATGGGGAAGGTCAGCTAGGTCCAATCTTTTTAAGCCTGCCTTGCACTCAGGCCTGCTGCCATCCCAGGTTGACTCCATGCACCCCCAATAGCAGAGACCCAATGAGCGGCTGGCCAAATAGGCCACCAATTGGAGGAATTTTGTCACCCAAGAGGTGATCGCTGTGTGTTGTGGGGCAAGGACCTTTGCAGTAGTTCACATCTGGAGACCTGGGGTTGGGGGAAGGTGGTGAGAGAGACTCCGAGGCCTCCAGGCACTGAACCTACCTTGTTCCTCTTTAAGATGATGATGCTGTAGATGGTTCCAATGACGGCTGGAGGAAAGAGAAATAAAAGTCTTGGGAACCCCAGCAAACAAGAGTATCAGAGCAGCCCATGGAAACCCACAAGGAAAGAGCCGAAACTGGTGTCACCATTGGGATAGGCCTTGCAGAAGGAGGTTGGCCAAAGAGATTCCAATTAGACAAGGACCCACAGGCAGGATATATTGCACAGAGAGTGACCCGACAAATGCGCGCATGACAAAAGCGTGCTGATGAAACCGCGTCGAAAAACCCACGACATCATAAACGCGCCCACAACACGCCGACAAAACCGCGCCCACAAAAGCACAATTTAAGTTAAGGTAAGGGTTAGGGTTAGGTTCAGGGTTAGGTTTAGGGTTATTAGGTTGTTATTAGCTGTTTGTTGAAGGCGCGCTTTTGTCGGCGCACTGTTGTCGGCACGCTTCTGCGTGCATTTGTCGGCGTGATTTCGACCTTGTGGTTTTCTCACCACGGTTTCATCGGTGCGCTTTTGTCGAGCGCGCATTTGTCGATGAACCTACATAGAGGTGGCCAGAGGTGGCAGGGCCCAGCAGCTCCTCAGCTGCATAGAGGCAGGACATGTTTTGGGATGTGCTGGGGACCAAGGATGGTTTCTATTCCAGCTCCTGCTGATGCCACCTCAGCAGAAACAAGCCAACGAAGGATGTACAAGGGCTAGCAGGGTTTCCAATGGGCTTCTGGGGAAGTAGATAGTGGCAGCTTTATGCTGTTCCCAAGTACCGTCTATAACTATACCCTGTCCTAAACAGGCTCCACTTGTAGGTCCCTGAACTTTTTGGCTCAAACCAGTGACCGTGGTTAAGCACCCTCAGTTGGTCCTGATTCTTGATGGAAGCATTTTGAACCCTTGGTGGATGGTCTCCTTCCCCGTGTCTAAAAATGTAACTCTACAAGGCCAAGAAATTAAAAGAGGCTTGCTCCTCGAGAGGAAAGCTATGACAAATCTAGACAGCCTACTAAAAAGCAGAAACATCACCCTGCCACAACAGAAGTGCGTCTAGTCAAGGCGATGGTTTCCCCAGTTGCAATGGATGGCTGTGAAGGTTGGACCATAAGGAAGGCTGAGCGCCAAAGAATGGAGGCCTTTGAACTCTGGTGCTGGAGAAGAAGACTCCTGCATTGAGTCCCTTGGACTGCAAGGCCATCCAACCGGTCAGTCCTAGAGGAGATCAACCCTGACTGCTCTTTAGAAGGTCCTAAATCCTGAAGAGGAAACTCAAGTACTTTGGCCATCTAAGGAGAAGGAAGAAGGGCTCCCTGGAGAAGAGCCTCATCCTGGGAACGATGGAGGGCAAAAGAAGAAGGGGACGGCAGAGAAGGAGGTGGATGGATGGAGTCACTGAAGCAATCAGCGTGAGCTTCAATGGACTCCAGAGGATGGTAGAGGACAGGAAGGCCTGGAGGAACATTGTCCATGGGGTCGCCATATGTCAGACACCAATTTCGCAACTAACAACAACAACAACAAATATAGTCTTTTCCGCTTTTGATACTGCGTGTGAACTTACCGAGAATGGCAAGGAAGCTGACAAACTTCCAAGCATCGTTATGAAACCTGAGCTTCAGTGGCTTAGGGTGAAGGATGGAGCTGATGAGATCCCCTTTGGCTGTGTAGAAGCCTGGAGGAAGAGGGAGGGAGGGAGACGGCAAGTCTGCTGTGAGACCAGGGGTGCTAGCAGGCGCTGCAGGAGACCGGACAGTCTCAAGTCCGGCTGGGGAGAGAAGAAGCACCCTGAAATGCCCTCACCAGTGCGGGTCACCACTGCCAGGATGTCAGCATCACCGCAGGATCGAGCCTGGATGACTTGTGTCCCACAGAAGAGGGTGTGTCGTTTGTGATCTTCGGGGGAGTAGATGGTATTGGCCTCTTCCGGGTCTTGAGGCAAAGGCGTCTTCAGGACTGGTGTGCTTTCCCCTGGGAAAAAACAGGCGGCTTGTTGGAGAGCTCCAAGGAAAACCTGAAAGCAGCCACGTCTCTTGAAAGCAGCCACATCAGGGTGCCATAGACGTCTCCGCAAGCAGGAACATGTCAAGCATTTGGTGAGGGATCCAGGCAGGCAAGAGCTGATGGGGGCTTCAAAACAATGAGCAAACGTTTCCCCCATCCCACCAGCTCACCGGTCAGGAGGCTTTCGTTGACCACACACTCGCCGTTGAGCAATGCGGCGTCGCAGGGAACCAGCATCCCCTCTGGAGAGACCACCAGGACGTCTCCTGGCACGAGATCCACGGAACTCACCACCACTCTCTCTGGTAGCCAAGAAAGGAAAAAGCTCAGACCGTGTCCCCCACCCAGCCCCTGGGAGAATTGGGGTGAGACTTGTGCCAAGCCCTCTTTTGACCTTGGAGGGAGCATCTCCTTTTTCCAGCTTCTCCTGGAAGGGAAGATGTGGGCACCTTGTGGGCAGCTGAATCTGACTGTCCTGTTTGGGCGCTGTAGTCTAGAGAGAGCAGGTGCCCTAGGTGTTGCTCTCAGGAGCAAGAGGCTGCTTGGACATGCCTTCTCCTTGGCCCCTGAGAAGGAACCAATGAAGGCTGTGTGCAGTGGGAATTAAGAAGCCCAGAAGCCCAGAGGAGTCCAGCTTCAGGCTGGAGCTGCCCTTGAGATCCACCAGGCTGCTGTTCTGACCGAAGCTTCCCAAGCAAACTCTTTGTCCCGACAAAAACCCCTTTCATTAAAAAAATAATACTAATCGTAACTGAACATATACTGTACAATAAAAGTGAGGCATTTAGTTATACTAGATGAAAAATCTGTGATGGTAAATGTTATTCGAGAATATGGATGTTAAAACACCTGTAACCAAACGACATGCTGTATGTGATGATGCTTTTTTTTTGTTTTTTTATTGTTGTATGTATGTGTTGTCTGTGTAATAAAAATAAAAATTTATTAAAAAAAAAACCCTTTCATTAATTTCCTGTGAATTCTGCTCGTTCATATCCAGCAAAGTCTTTCAAGGGAGGATTTACCATCACAGACCTTATCTGGCTTGGAGAGCTGCCAGGCTGATATCTGCAGAATTGGCAAGGAGTCTCAGAGAGTCACGAACCAATGAAGTGAACTAATTGTCTCCTGCAAACTCCACTCCCCATTCGCTTCTCTTTTATTTCCTCTGGGAGGGGCCATTCGTTGTCCACTTGTGGCCTTACTCCTAAGTCACCCCATTCTTTAGCTGTTCCCTTCGTCTGGGAACTCTGCGCATGCGCACACTGGGAACAGGCTCCAGCTGTTCATCTGCCTCACTGATGTCTGACTCTAAAGGCAGCTGATAACTGTCAGATGGCCCTGGCCCACTCTCTGCCTCCAACACAGAGCCCTCATCAGAGCCTTCCCCAGACTCCAGGACTGGCCCATGTTCCTCCCCAACCCTCCTCACTGTCTGGATCTGCTGCTAGCTCTGCTGGCGGGCCACAACAGCTGCCGCCCAATAGGTCACCACGCCTTTGCTCACCTCCAGAAGGTCGGCAGATCTGCACACTGCTCACCACCTTGGCTATGTCCCGGAGAGTCCTGTTTTGCTGAAAAAACCAAGGCCTTGGTCAACGCAGCCGCAGGGGCAAAAGTGGCAGGGGGTCTGTGGCATCGCCAGCCCCTCATTCCTGCTGCAGTGGTAGGCTTGAGGGGCAGGGCAGATGCAGAAGCTCAGTGGGGAGAGGGAAGTGGTGACCAGTGCTCACCTTTTTGGTGACGTAGAGAGAGAGTCCGATGGAGATGGTGGAAATGATAAAGATGCAGGCGGCGTAGGAGTAATATTCTTCACAGATCCATAAGGTGATGCTGAACACTTGGAAAATGTAGAATAAATTCAAGATCTGCAAGGGAGGAGAGGAAGCGGGTACGGTTAGCCCTTCATCGGCACTTCCGCCTTCACTCTTTGGGTCTCTGCGGAGCCTTCCCCTCCTAAGCTAATGAGCTCCCACGGGGCCCATGATTCCGGGTAGCTGGGAAGCCCCTTCCCTCCCTGCCTGCCTCGAAGGTTCTGCAGAGGGACTTCATGCTTGCCTCTCTGCAGAATGACATACCGTATTTTACGGAGTATAAGACGCACCTTTCCCCCCCAAAAAAGAGGGTGAAAATCTGGGTGCGTCTTATACAATGAACACAGCATTTTTGGCCTACCAAAATCCTGCCCCCCTTTGCAAAAATAGACATACAGAGGGTTTGGGAGGCTTGCAAAGTGCTCCTGGAGGCTGGGGAGGGCAGAAAACAGGCCATTTTTACCCCCCCCCCCAGCCCCCAGGAGCACTCTACAAGCCTCCTAAAGCTCTGCATGCCCTTTTTTCTGCAAAAAATGAGGCGTGCAGAGGATTTGGGAAGCCTGCAGAGTGCAAAAACTTTTTTTTTTTAATTTACCTCTTCAAAATCATGGTGTGTCTTATACACCGGTGTGTCTCACAGTCTGAAAAATACAGTAACGCCTTCCAAAGAGATTGAAATAGCACTTAGCACTTATATACTGCTTTATAGTGTTTTACAGCTCTCTCTTAAGCAGTTTACAGGGTCAGCCCTATTGCCCCCAACAACCTTGGAAGGAGCGAAGGCTGAGTCAACCTTGAGCTGGTCAGGATCGAACTGCTGGCGGTCAGCAAAATTAGCCTGCAATACTGCATGGCAACCACTGCACCATCATGGCTCTTGTAGCAATAGCACTTATATACCGCTTCACAGTGCTTTTACAGCCCTCTCTAAGCGGTTTACAGAGTCAGCCTGTTGCCCCCAGCAATCTGGGTCCTCATTTTACCGACCTCGGAAGAATGGAAGACCTTGAGCTACTGAGGATTGAAGTGCTGGCAGTCGGCTGAGTCAGCCTGCTATACTGCATTGTAACTTGCTCTGGCGCCAAGAGTTCACAGTTGCCCCTTTTTTATTTTTTCCTCCTCGTAACTTCTGAATTTGATTGATGTGGACCGACCAGAGGTACTGAGAGTCAGATGTAGAGGTGGGTTCCTACCAGTTCGCACCTATTCGGTAGAACCGGTTCGTCAAATCTACTGAACCGGTTAGAAGAGGTTCCACCAGTGGACCCGGAAAGCAACCACACCTACAGAAGAGGTTCCAAAGATTTTTTGAAACCCACCACTGGTCCTTGGATATGATTATTCTACACTATCATGCTCATATTTATAAAACTCCGTGCCTCTGTGAAAGGTAAGGATGATTACTGCGTTTGTGGTGCAATCAGAACATTGCGTGTGTTGAAGTTGTTTTAACGCAAACCAAAGATGCCTTTTAAAAAACAAGTTTACATCATATTCTTATGCATGCCAGTGCTGTGTGTGAGGTAATGTAAGGTGGTTCTGACAAGTGTCGTCGGCATCTTCCTATCTGGTGACATGGGTGGCAAGCCACTCCCACAAAGGAGGCCACACCCACAGAGTAGGTTCGAACCATTTTTGAAACCCACCACTGGTCAGACGGCATAGGAGTTTGTGAGGGGAGGAAAATATCCATTGGAAAGTTGCAGGTAATAATAGGCCTAGGAGTGAGCTTGCAGGCCTCACTGGACCAAAGTTGAAACTAATATAATTGCAATATGTCTCAGACTAATATTTCTAATGTGCTGACTGGTGTCTGCATTTTCTGCAAAGTTTGTACTTGTGTGGATATATTTAGAGGAGGAAGAATGAGATGGTGGGAAATGAAGAACTGATAGTAAACAAAGTCTGAGAAGTTCAAATATGCAAATGTTTGCAGAGAGTGACAGTCACAAAGAACAAGGAAGTGAAACGCTGGAATGCATAAGTCAATAAAAAATAAGGTATACTGTATTTTTCAGAGTATAAGACACACCTTTTTCCCTCAAAAAGAGAGGCTGAAAATCTGGGTGCGTCTTATAAACTGAATACAGCATTTTTTGCCTCCTGAAACCCTGCCCCCTTCACCAAAATGGCCATGAATAGCCTTTAGGAGGCTTTCAGAGAGCTCCTGGGGGCTTGGGAGGGCAGAAATGAATGAAAAACCGGCCGTTTTTTGCTCCTTTTTGCCCCCACCCAGCTCCTAGGAGCACTCTGCAAGCCTCCTAAAGGCGATTCATGACTTAAAAACGGGCCTGTTTTCATGAAAAATGGGCCCTTTTGGGGAGGTTTGCAGAGTGCAAAAACTTTTTTTTTAATTCGCCTCTTCAAAACCTTGGTGCGTCTTATACTCCGGTGCGTCTTATACGCCAAAAAATACAGTAAGTAATGTGGCTTGAGATGGGAATGGGATCCTTTGCCAGATAGCAATCCTTGTAGGACTTGCTATTTGCTATAAAGGAACCCATTGCAATAGAAAATTTAAAATATAGGTTTTGCTGTGCAATTGCATTGCTATGTTGGCTGTTCATGTTCGAGATTGCTCATGAAACAATAAACCTCTGATCTTAAAGTAAGATTTATTGCTTGTGCTTTCTCTTTGTTTTTTTATATAGGGATATTTTTTGCGACAAGATTAATCCCTTATCATTGCTACTGTTCTCCCTGTGGCAGAGCTGGACAGAAGCAAGATCCGTCCTGTGCTCTTTGGACCAAGGAGGAGAGCCCAGCCACTGGACTCTGTCCTCGTAACACGACAAATGCGCGGACAACAAAAGCACGCCGACAAAACCGCGGCACGAAAACCACGACATCATCAACACACCGACAACAGCGCACCGACAACAGTGCGCCGACAGAAGTGCGATTTAAGTTAAGGTAAGGGTTAGGGTTAGGGTCAGGGTTAGGTTTAGGGTTAGAGTTAGGTTTAGGGTTATGTTGAGAGCGTGCTTCTGTCGGTGCACTGTTGTCGGCGCGCTTCAGCGCTCATTCGTCGGCACAGTTTAGAACTCGCGGTTTTGTCATCGCGGTTTTGTCGGGCGCACTTTTGTCGGGCGCCCTTTTGTTGGTGAACCGACCTTCCTTGCTTGCTCACTCACTCACTCACTCACTCATGTTGCCAAAGATGGGCAAGGCCGCCGGCTAACCTATGGCTTACCTCATCCATCAGCATCCAGAGGTACGACTTCACCGGCACGTCAATCAGGTTTGGCCCGTAAATTACCTTTCTGTCAGAGAGGGGAAGGAGCACAGAGTTTTAGGAAAGCCACAGCCATCCTCAAGGCCCACTTCAGTTAGCCAGTGTCTTCAGGAATCAGGACTTCAGAAAATGTGGATCAGTGGTGGGTTCCAGGTGGTACGCTGGGAGCAGTGGCCACTGTACCGGAATGGTGTTTCGTTGGGCCCATCCGCCCACCCTCGTTCCTTACCTGTTTTTAAGCCAACTGGGCCATATGCGCATGCATGCACAGCGTATGGCACCTGTGTGACCTCCGTCGAGCAGCTGGAGCGTCGCAGGATGGTGGCGTGTGCATGCGCAAATGTCCTACTTGGCTTAAGCCAGTGTACCGGTTGTGATGGGATCCGGAACCCACCACTGATGTGGATGTCCCTTTCCCACCAGCCTCCAGCTAGTATCTTGTACTAAAGAGAGTTTAAACATAAGATTGGGTGTGGCAGAATTTGCTAGTCGACAGTCAGCTCTTACGGAGCTTGGTGTGAAAAGTTGCCTGGATTGACATCCTTGTAACGCTTGCCTGATAGCAATAGCCATAGCACTTATATACCGCTTCATCGTGCTTTACAACCGTCTATAAGCAGCTTATAAAGTCAGCATATCTCCTCCAACGATCTGGTTCCTCATTTTACCGATCTCGGAAGGATGGAAGGCTGAGTCAACCTTGAACTGGGGAGAATCGTACTGCCGAACTTTTGGCAGTCGGTAGAAGTAGCCTGCAGTACTGCATTTAATAGGGACACAGGGGCTAAGACGCTGAGCTTGTTGATCAGAAAGGTTGGCAGTTCGGCGGTTCGAATCCCTAGCAGCGCGTAACAGGATGAGCTCCCGTTACTTGTCCCAGCTTCTGCCAACCTAGCAGTTCGAAAGCATGTAAAAAATGCAAGTAGAAAAATAGGGACCACCTTTGTTGGGAAGGTAAGAGAGTTCCGTGTGCCTTTGGCATTGAGTCATGCTGGCCACATGACCACGGAGACGTCTTCGGACAGCGCTGGCTCTTTGGCTTTGAAATGGAGATGAGCAGCACCCCCTAGAGTCAGGAACGACCATTGCCCCACCATGGCTCATTCTGTGAGCCTGATGTAGGGAAGGAGACTATGCCAGTCCCCTTGGAGCAAGCTGTACCCCACAACTGTGCTGGAAGAGCAAGGCCACCGACAGGGAACGGCTGGTGGATTTTGCGCAGCTCGACTAAGAGACGTTAAGCCTTTTTAACAAGGCCTGAATACAACTCTCCTTTTAAATGAAGTAGAAAGCAAGAAGGGAATGAAGGAAGGTGGTCTTGCAAGATTTTTTTTTTTTCAAACAATCCCTCTGCAAAAAAATCAGGTTACTACAGTGCTAAAGAAGAGAAATACCCTTTCCCTAAAGGGCGGGACGTGCCTGGCAGATTGCTCCTCGACGCTCAGGCCCCCGCAGGAGTGACGGAGATCGGAACACATCCAGCCTTCATTCAACGTGCTGCAGAAACACAGAGAAAGAAAGGGGGGCGGGTTGCATTTCTCCCCGGACAGATTAAAATCCGGAGGTCCAGAGGCCGGTTAGGCTAGCCGGGACTGGTCAGGCCCACAGCTAAATCCGAGGAAAGCATTCTGCAGAGAGGCCCTATTCTCACCTAGGGTTCCCCAGCAGCAGAGTCCGAGCCCTGATAAACCTCTTTTATTTAATTGACAGTGAATTCCTCTCCAGCCAAGTGTTTCCTCTCCCATAGTCTTTCAAGATAGCTCTTCAATTACTAACCTTTATCAGGCTTGGAGAGTGGCCAGGCCGATATCTTTCAGCCGCCCACAATACTTGGCAAGAATGCAGGAATGAACTAATTGTCTCCTGCAAACTCCACTCCCCTTTCGCTCCTCTTTATTCCCTCTGGGAGGGGCTATTCATCGTCCACCTGTGGCCTTACTCCCAAGTCGGCCCCTGTTCTTTAGCTGTTCCTTTCGTCTGGCCACTCTCGGCATGCACGCACACTGGGAACAGGCTCCAGCTGTTCTTCTGCCTCACTGATGTCTGACTGCGAAGGCAGCTGATCACTGGCATACGGCCCTGGCCCTCTCTCTGCCTCCGACACAGAGCCCTGGCCCATGTTCCTCCCCAACCTCCTCACTGTCCAAATCTGTTGCCAGTTCCAGTGGGCCACAACAACCCCCTTCTCATTTCTACTCTCCACATGCCAATTGACCCCTTCGTCTCCCCCCCTCCAACAATCTATGACAAGATGCCAGTAAAATGCAGAGCTGGGAGAACTTCTCCTCACCTGGCTTTGCAGTAGGCCTGCCGCCTTTCCACCCAGAGGTAGTGCACACCTTCGAAGGCGTAATAACGAAGAATGTTTTTCTAAAGAGGAGAGGAGAGAGAGGAGAGTTATCAAGGTCTCCAAAGTGGCAGCAGCACCACCAGCAGCTGGCCCTGGCCGGAAGAGCTTCCTCTGCCCAGCCTGCTTTGTGCCAGGGTGGGGACGGCGTCTGTACCCCAAAGTACTGGGGCCGTGCCTGCCTTCAGGAAGATGTGCCCCTCTGCAGGGAGGCCTCGTCAGGGGACCCCATTGGTAAGCCACTCAGAATGGAGCCAGGGGGTGCTGACCTCTTCCTTCTCGTGCAGCTGTATGGTGTCCTGGCTTCTCGCTTGGTCATCCGAAACGCCCACGGCGATAGCGCTTCTCCCCTCGTCTGATCTGGATTCGAGGCTTTCCAGGAAGGGAGAAGGGAGAAGACATTTCGGAAATCAGGAAGGTGGTCCCTGGAGGAGGCTCCAGAACCAGTGCCCCTGAGCTGGTGAGGGAGTTCCGGGGGTGTGAAGGGCAGACGGATGCATCTAAGTCTGCATCCCCATCCTTCCTCTTACCTGCACCAACTACCTGGTTGGCCTTCCTCTTGACAGAAGGCACTCTCTCTCTCCCTGCCGACTCCAGGTGCAGCCACTGACGTCCTCCCCCCCTCCCGCACCAGCCCATTCAACACCTTCTGCCAATCAGGGAAATGCACAGGAAGCACTGCTCACCTGCCATCTTCGATCTGCTCTGTTTGGACTCTGGCCGCGAAACACCGTCCCAGCTGATCCTGGAAAGAAGAGGGCGGGAACAGCTGAAGGCAGAAGCGCCTCTTGCCCGGGGAAGAGACAATGACTTTGGGGAGAGGAGGAGATTGGTCCAAAGCCTGCCAGGGGCCGCTCAGGGGCCCGCTGTAGTGCCCGAACCGGCTGGAGCCCTCCTGCCCTGCCCTCTGGCACTTACTCGAATGAGTACCCAGTCTGCCTGGCGCAAGGGGCAGGGAGTGCATTTGGCGTAGACTTCCAGGTGTGGCTTCCAGTGGAAGATGACGAGAGGGAGCCCCAGAGTGAGCACAGAGACCGAGTGGCATAGGAACGCCTTCCATGTCTTCCGCTGGTAACCTTTCACTTCCTGGGGAGGGAAGAAGCACGATTGGCAGGAGTTTCCCTGCCCGCAGAATCAGCCGGTCGGTTAAGGACAGGTAAAGTTTGGGGCCACGGTTGACAAATCCTGAATCTGAAGAGAACTGCGGAATTTGACCGTCTCATTGTGGATTATGAGAGCGCTAGAATGCTTCCTGGCAACACCCAAAGCCTTCGGGCCCAGACATTCTGACTCACAGCTTAATCCCTTCTGGATTTCTTAAAACCTCCAGGATAGAAAAGACTTAAGAGAAACGCAAATTTATCTCATTTCCTCATCAGCCTCACCTCAGACATTGACCTCAAGCCTTGTTTTGACCGAGGCTTCCCAAGAGCCTGAAGCAAACTCCTGGTCCTGACAAAACCCTCTTTTATTAATTGGGTGTGAATTCTGCTCCTTCACATCCGGCAAAGTCTTTTGAGGGAGGATTTATGGTCATAGACCTTATCTGGCTTGGAGAGCTGCCAGGCCGATATCTGCGGAACTTGGCAAGGAGTCTCAGAGAGTCACGAACCAATGAAGCGAACTAATTGTCTCCTGCAAACTCCACTCCCCTTTCGCTCCTCTTTTATTTCCTCTTGGAGGGGCCATTCATCGTCCACCTGTGGCCTTACTCCCAAGTTGCCCCCTGTTTTTTAGCTGTTTCCTTTGTCTGGCAACCGCATATACGCTCACTGGGAACAGGCTCCAGCTGTTCCTCTGCCTCACTGATGTCTGACTCTGAGGGCAGCTGATAACTGGCATATGGCTCTGGCCCCCTCTCTGCTTCCAACACAGAGCCCTCATCAGAGCCTTCCCCAGACTCCAGGACTGGTCCATGTTCCTCCCGAACCTCCTCATTGTTCGATTCTGCTGTCAGCTCTGCTGGTGGGCCACAACAAGCCTTTTCTTTGGGAAAGCCATCTTCTAGTTCCCAGTATTGACTGCCTGATGTGGCACTGACCCTCCCTAGGCCTTCTAATCCCCCTCTCCCCCCCGCCTGAAAGGTACCATGACTGGAAACTCTCTTCTTCTCTCAAATAATTTTTTTTATTTTTTTATTCTCTTACATACCATTTTAAGCATACATTCACATGATTGTTATTCTTCTTTACCTTTATCATTCTTATACATTTATTATTTCATTTTAATAGGTTATAATATACAATTTGAGTTGCTTTATTTACCATCCCTTCCTCCTTTTGTAACACCACCTTATTTTCCCTTTCTTTTCTCCCTCCCTCCCTTCTCTACTTTCTTCCTTCCTCTCCTTCTCCTCCCTTCTTCCCTTACCTTTCTCCTACTCCTCCTTTTCCCCTTCCTACCCTCTCTCCTTCTCTTTCTCTCCCTTCCATCCTCCTCTCCTAACCTCTTTCTTCTTTCCCCCATCTTCCTCTCATTCTCTCCTCCTCTCTCTCTTTCTTTTTCTATTTATTGTTGGTGTATATTTCAAAACTTTGTTTATGTTTCCTTGGATTGCTATTTCTGCCAACCCAAATATAATTTATAATTCTCACCGTAGAAGGTTTAGTGGGGTTGTGCTCCAGAGAATGGTAATTCAGTTGTTGGTTTCCCGACAGGCTGCTATTACCTAACAAAGGAGAGAGGAAGCGAAAAAATCTCAGGGCCGCGGAAGACAGAATTTTTCTCTTTTTTGTGAGACGAACGACACGTCGGAAGGGGAAAATCCCGCCAAAAACACCTTTGCTCCCTCAGGCGGTGTTGAGCGTCAGCTCTGAGGTGGCAAAACCGGTCTGACTGGCCAAGGAAGAGGCCAACATTGTTTGAAAAACAACACGAAAAATACCGATATACAGATTTAAAGAGTTGGAAGGGACCTTGGAGATCATCTAGTCCAACCCCCTGCCCAAGCAGGAGAGCGTACACCATTTCTGACTGATGGCAGTCCAGTCACTTCTTGAAAGCTTCCAGGGATGAAGCTCCCACAACTTCTGGAGGCAACTTCTGTTCCATGGGTTGATTGTTCGGTCAGAACATTCCTCCTTATTCCCAGGTTGAATCTCTCCTGGCTCAGTTTCCATCCATTATTATTCCTTCTCTGGCCTTCAGGTGCTTTGGAGAATAGCTTGACCCCCTTCTTCTTTGGGGCAGGCCCTCAAATATTGGAACATGGGCTGCAGAGGAGCTTCATGAATCACTCAGGTCGCAAATGTGAAGCGTGTGGAGCTCCCAAGTGCAAAAGAAGGTGTGCCCAAGAGTCCTTTTTGGCCTGGGCTTTTTGGGGGGGGGGCTATGTGTGTGGAATCAGCCCTGCTTCCCCACAGCTAAGCCCTTCCTGCAAGGCACTTCATCCAACAGAGGCACCCTTTTGCTCCTGGGCCCTGGAAGGAAGCACCATCTTGCTTGCCCCTATCGGGGTTAGAGGGATCACGGTCTAGGCACAGACCTGGCTGTTTTGTCATGTTTAAAGAGATCGGTGAGCTCAAGGTGCTGAGTGGAAGATACTTTCACGTGTATTTGGAAGAAGTGCAGAAATGAGGAAATGAGGGAATAACAGAGAGGAGGAGGAATTTATAAATGGCTGGAAAACAAAAGCCAAAATAGAAGAGAATGCAAATATATGGTGATATAAATAATTAAGATTATTATCAGTGTTAGTTCTACTGTTGTCATATTATAGGACAAGGTAAAAGCAATAGGAAGGCAATGCAGAATGGAGAACTATAAAGGCTAAATGTGAAAGCTATTACAGAAGGCTGTATAATTACTTTATATTGTTATGTGTTGTGGCCCAGCAGGAGTTGTTGGAGCTGCAAACAGACTCCGACAGCGAGGAGCCTTATGAGTCGGCTCTGGAAGATGTGGAGGACCCTGGACAGGGTTCCGACTCCGAGCAGGGACCAGAGACGCTGATTGGTCACCAGGAGGCGCCTGAGGCATGGAGCAATGGGAGGAGCTACGGATACGCACCCTCACCACCGTCCAGGCCTTCCGCGCAGCCCTCAAGACCTGGCTCTCCCAACAGGCCTGGAGATAAGTCTCTAATTTGCCCCACCCGAGTGTTGAATGTTGAATGCAAGTTGTGTTTTTATTACTTTATTTTGTTTGTATATTGTTTATTTTGATTTGCACCCCCTCCCTGGTGATTGTAAGCCGCCCTGAGTCCCCTCAGGGAAAAGGGCGGCCTATAAACCCTAATAAAATGAAAAAAAAATGAAATGAGTTGGTCCCAGATGCCAAACAAACGCGGGCAGATAAACGCCGAGAGCAACTACACAGATACAGAAGATAATTGGACCCAGGTGGCTGTAATTAGGCCCCTCCCAAGAGAGTATATAAGGAGAGACTTTGGGAGGAGGCTGTTGGCAGGATTCAACTGATATACCAACGCTGGAGAAGATCTCGTGTATTTCTTATCTTGGAAGTCTGGATTGCTGCCAAAGTCTTGTCGGTGTATTAATTTACAGTGAATAAATCATCTAGCAGTAATCTTGTCTTGGAGTGCCTTGGTGTACAGAGGGGGGAGGTCAGAACAGTTATGTATGTTTTGTGTTTTGTTTTTTCTTGTTGTGTTTTTCCGTTTTTAAGGATTAAAATGTTCAATAAAAATTATTTTAAAAAAATAGAGAGGAGGAGGAGGAGGAGAAGGAAGGAAGGGAAGAAAGACTACTCTCCAAAACAAATAGGAGCTTATTTTCATGCCCAAGATAAAGAGAGATTCTCCAACCCATCATACACAGATGTGTTTAGCCAGAGGCACCTGGTGCTCGTTGGATTATCTCCCTTTCATGGGACAGATCCTGCATCTTGCAAGAGACGGAGAGAGGGGCCACCCTGAACACAGCGAAGCATCTGGATTTTGGCTCCCCCACCCCTCTTCTCTTTTTTAAGCCCTTTCGCCTCTTACCTGGCAAGATCCTGGCGCATTCAGCAGCCTCCATGGGATCTTCCAACTTTTCCAAACATCCTCAAGAGAATTGGAGCACTGTACCCTCCATCGGTACCTGGCCAAACAGGGAGCCTCAGGAAAGGCACGTCTCTCAGCACTGGGTGATTACAGCCAGAGCAGCACTGGCCTTCCCCCTCGGTGGGCTTCACGGGCAGGGATGGAAGCAGCCGGACACATTCGCTCAGCACGTCCTGGCACCGGGCCTCTTTCCCTCTCGTGTGCCTACTTACTCCAGGGTTCAAGTGTCGGACAGATCAGTGGAGTCAGTGCAAAGGGGTTGGGGGAGAAAAGATGAGAGCAGGAAGCTGGCAGGATGGCAGTCCCTGGAAGGAAGCCGGGGGAGAGATGGGTAAGGCTTGGGCTGGGACACCTCTTATAGCTGAGACCCCCCCCCTTCTCCCATGGAAAACGAGGGGAAGCTGAGCCCACCCATGCAGGTTGAGCAGTATTTGCCCACCCCCTAGGAAAAATCCTTTTTGGAGAGGGGGGAAACTCCAGCCAAGGGACTGGCTCAGTGCTGGGGGGGGGGGAGGGAAACTCAGGGCAAACTCCCCCCTCCCATGGGAAATGAGGGAAAGCTGAGCCCAGCCATGCAGGTAGAGCAGCAGCCCCCCCCCTCCAAGACAAAGTGTCCTTTTGGGGAAGGGGGGAAACTCCGGGCAAGGGACTGGCTCAATGCTGAGTGGGGCACTCAGGAGAAACCCACCCACCCCCGGAAGCTGAGCCCAGCCATGCAGGTAGAGCAGCATCCCCCCCCCGGAAGTCAAAGTCCTTTTTGGGAGGGGGGAAACTCTGGGCAAGGGGCTGGCTCAGTGCTGAGTGGGGCGGGGTGGGGGCACTCAGGACAAGCTCGAGCAGCCCCCTCCAGCCAAGCACCAGCCCCCTGGAAAGGAGGAGGCTCCATCCAAAGGCACCTGCTTCTCTTGGACCAACGGCGGCCACCCCCTGCCGCCCGTACCCCGCTGCCTCCCCGCAAAGCCCCTTCCTCACCAATCGGGGTGAGGGGAGGACGACAATCCCCGGTCCTCCAAATCCAGGCCACCCGCAGTGCTACGTGTCACCTCTCTCTTTGGCCCGCGATCAAGAAAGAGGCTCTACCTGCGGCGTCCAGGGGACAGGCACCACCGGTCGAAACCGCCCGCAGGCTTTCCCGGGCGCTCCAAAGAAGGCAAGGCAAAGCGGAGCGGCGAGCGGGCTCTCCCTTGCAAGAGAGCCCCGAGCTGCTGCCTCTCCCGGTCCTGCCGGCAGCGGCTCCAGCAGGTGGACAGCTCCGAACGCTCGCCCGTCCGCCCAGGAGCTGCCGGCGGTAAGCGGAGGTGAGCTAAGCGGGCGAGCTCGGCAGCAGCTGATCCCGGAGGGGGCGGGGCCTGGGCTCGCGGAGGCTGCCGGGAGAAGTAGTCCTAGCGGAGCCGACTCAGAGGTCCGCCCCCCTCGCGCTCCCCTCTCCCAGCAGTGCGACGCCGCTGGCCCTGAAGGGCATTAGCAGCCCGCCCCAGGCCTACACTGGTTCCTATATAGGGCTTTTAAATCACCACAGCACTGCCTCATTTTTTTTCAACCTTTCTCATCTTTCTTTCTTTAAAAAGATTATTATTATATTATATTATATTATTATTATACAGCTTTCTTCATTTTACATCACAGTTTCAGCTTTGCAACAATTCTATACAGGTTTATATCCAGTTTTTTAAAATTTATATATACTATTACGTATACATTAGAATAGAATAAGGAATAGAATAAAAATATTATATTTTTCTTCCCTCCCCCTATTCTATTTATTCTAATTCTGTCCTATATTCTATTCTATTCCTTATTCCATTCCATAATTCAATTCTAATACCTTCCATTCTATTTATTCTAATTTTATCCTATATTCTATTCCTTATTCCATAATTCTATTCTATTCTAATACCTACTCCACTCCATTCTATTTATTCTAATTCTATCCTATATTCTATTCTATTCCATAATTCTAATTTATTCCTTATTCCATTCCATAATTCTATTCTAATATCTATTCCATTGCATTCTATTTATTCTAATTCTATCCTATATTCTATTCTATTCCTTATTCCATAATTCAATTCTAATACCTTCCATTCTATTTATTCTAATTTTATCCTATATTCTATTCTAATACCTACTCCACTCCATTCTATTTATTCTAATTCTATCCTATATTCTATTCTATTCCTTATTCCATAATTCTATTCCATTCCAATACCTATTCCATTCCATTTATTCTATCCTATATTATATTCCCTATTCCATTCCATAATTCAGTTCTTTCCATTCTATTTATTCTAATTTTACCCTATATTCTATTCTATTCTAATACCTACTCCACTCCATTGTATTTGTTCTAATTCTATCCTATTCTATTCCTTATTCCATAATTCTATTCTATTCCTTATTCCATTCCATAATTCAATTCAATTCTAATACTTTCCATTCTATTTATTCTAATTTTATCCTATATTCTATTCTATTTTATTCCCATTCATGTTCTGTTGTATATTTTATTCTATTCTTCTATCCTATCCCTGCTCTTATTCCTTTTCTAAGCTGGTGGAGGAGAACTCACATTTCTCTTCACCAAATTGTGTAACAAATTATGTACCAAGTCAAAACAAACAATCTTGAGGGCAAGCCGGCATGCTGTGTGGATCCCGACCTCATTTTTATGTACACCACCATGGATGGTCCCCTAAAGCAACTCCTAATTACGAACTTAAGTGGCTAACTTGTGGCATTCCAACTCTTGCTCCCGTGTCCTTGCAAATGGCTACAAGACCTTTCCACCCGTGAACGCCCCTTCCCCTCTCTGAGGGGGGAGTCTTCTCCTTGCTTTCGTACATAAATAAAGGTAAAAGTTCCCCTTGCACATATGTGCTAGTCATTCCCGACTCTAGGGGGTGGTGCTCATCTCTGTTTCAAAGCCGAAGAGCCAGCGCTGTCCGAAGACGTCTCCGTGGTCATGTGGCCGGCATGACTCGACGCCCAAAGGAGCATGGAACGCTGTTCCCTTCCCACCAAAGGTAGTTCCTATTTTTCCACTTGCATTTTTTACATGCTTTCGAACAGCTAAGTTGGCAGAAGCTGGGACAAGTCACGGGAGCTCACTCCATTACGCGGCGCTAGGGATTCAAACCGCTGACCTTTTTGACAAGCTCAGCTTCTTAGCGCCTGAGCCACCGCCTCCCCTTACATAAATAAAGAGGTGTTAATCTACTTTTCCAGATTTGGGCAAGGCGTATTTTTACAGACTTATTCGCTGTTCGTTCAAGGACGTCGTTGCTGAAGGAATACAGGCTGTGCGTGAACTGAAGAAAGGGGGGGGGGTTAGTCAGAAGGAAAGTTGACCCACTGGGCTTCTAGCTCACCCACCCCCCAACACACACACACACCTCGGGGTCTTTTGAGGCCAGTGCAGAGAAGCCTTGGCAGCGAAGCCTGAACCAAACAGAGGGGGGAAAGGAGAGGAACAAAGTAGCAAACTGATTTTTTTTTTAATTAGTCTTTACAGGTTTCGCTGTACAATTCCACACAAGCAAGGGGTGGAATCTGTGACCTCACTGAAACCCCAGCTATAAATTACATCCCCACCCACCCACCCACCCCAGCAGGAAGGCAGGCTCCGCGCAAGGGGGAAGCAGCTAGCCGTGGGCTGCCTTCTCTTTGTACGTGGCCATCATCTTCTTGATTTCAGCAATTGCCTTCCCGGGATTCAGGCCCTAAGGAAGAGAAAAGGAAGGGGAAGGGAGGGTTTGGTGAGCACAGTTCTGGCCCTGGCTCGGCTCACCCTCGCTCGAGGCAGCCGGCTCCCATCCCAGGTGGGGGACCTGGTCCCAAGCACCCACCTTGGGGCAGGCCTGCGTGCAGTTCATGATGGTGTGGCAGCGGTAGAGGGAGAAAGGGTCCTCCAGTTGGGCCAAGCGCTCCTCCGTGTAGTCGTCCCGGGAGTCGATCATCCAGCGGTAGGCCTGAGGGAGCAGCCGCTCTTGGGAAGGATCCGCTTTTCCTCTCTCTCCCCCCCACCCCCCCACTGCCTCCCGGGCCTTAGAGCAGAGGCCCACCTCCCCATCCAGCGCCTGCTGAGACAGCGGCCAGCCAAGGGGCAGGGGGAGAGGGGTCTTTTGCCAGCGGCCCCCGTTACCTGCATGAGGACGGCTGGGCCAAGGTACTTGTCCGCGTTCCACCAGTAACTGGGGCAGCTGGTGCTGCAGCAAGCGCAAAGGATGCACTCGTAGAGCCCGTCCTGGGAGAGAGAGATAGAGAGAGAGACGCCTCGTGAAGGAGAGGAATTCCCTGAAGAGGCAGACAGTGCGACCCCTGTAGCCCACCAGCCTCTCTCCTTTCCCCCCTTCTCTCTCTCTCTCTCTCCCTTCTTCTCTTTTCCCTCTTCTTTTTCCCTTCTCTCCTCTCTCCTCTTTTTGCGTTCCCGTCTCCCTCTCCTTCTCTCTTTTCCCTTCTCCTTTCCCCCTCTCCTTTTTTCCCTTCTCTCCTCTCCCTCCTTCTCTTTTTGCGTTCCCTCCTCCCCCTTTCCTTCTCTCTTTTCCCATCTCTCCTTCTCCTTTCCCCTCTCCTTCTTTTTCCTCTTTTTTCCCTTCTCTCTCCCTCCTTCTCTTTTTCTGTTCCCCCCTCCCTCTCCTATCCCCCTCTCCTTCTCTCTTTTCCCTTCTCTGTCCTCTTCCCTCCTTCTCTCTCCCTCTCCTCTTTTTCTCTTTCCCCCTTCCCCTTCTCTCCTCTCCTTCCCCTCTCCTTTTTCTGTCTTTATCCCCTCTCCTTCTCTCCTTTTTCCCTTCTCTCTCCTCTCTCCCTCTCCTTCCCCCCATCTTTTTCCTCTTTTTTCCATTCTCTCCTTTCCCCCCTCTCTCTTCTCCCTTTTCCCTGCTCTCTTCCCCCTTATTTTTTTCCTCTCCTTTTTCCCTTCTCCCCCTCCTTCTGTCTCTTTTCCCCTCTCCTTCTATCCTTCCCCCTTTTCCCTTTCCTCTCCTCTCTTCCCTCTCCTGTCTCACTTTTTCCCTTCTCTCTCTCCTTTCCCCCCTCCTTCTGTCTCTTTTCCCCTCTCCTTCTATCCTTTCCCACCCTCTCCTCTGTCTCCCCTCTCTCTCTCCTCCCATTTTCCCTTCTCTCCCCCCTTTTCATTCTCTCCCCCCTCCTTCTCTGTCTCTTTCCTCTCTCCTTTTTGCCTTCTCTCTCTCTCTCTCTCTCCTCTCCACCCACCCCAGGGGTAAAGCAGCCTCCCTCCTTCCCTGCTTTTTATCATGCAGCCCCTTTCGTGATGCTAAGGAAACTGTTTTAGGGTCGGCCTGGGCAGACCAGGATGCACTTCGAAATCCAACGCTGGCCACACATTGGGGGAGCACATTCCAGCATTTGGCTATTCCCGAGAAGAGGGGAGGAGGAAAAAGTGCCCTCTTATCCATCATGGGGTTTTGGTGAGGCACCGAGGAGCTATAAGGGCCAGCCAGGAGAGGCAGCAGCTCTCCAAAACAGCAGTGACCGCTGAGCGCTGCTTTCAGCTAAAAGAGGCAGGAAGGAAACGGCAATGACCAGCTTATCCCGATCTTCTATGGACTGGAAATACTGCTCTTTGCCCTGGTTGGACTCATCCTTCTTCTTGAGGTAAGGCTGGATAGCTTTGTATTGGGCGTAGAAGTTGCTCAGGTCCTGAAGGAGGGAGAAGGAAGACAGCCTGAGTTTACACATGGCATCGAGCTCTTTTTAAAAAAAAAAAAACATATTTTAATTTCCATTTTCATAACATACAATCACATGTATACTATACATAGCCAGTATCATATAGTAATAAATAATGATTACATCAGTTCCTCTTGTCATCAACGCCCCCCAAAAAGATAAAAGCCCATTGTTAGCTCTTCTGCTCTCCATACACCTCTTTCTTCTACCTCTCTCCTACTTCCTATCTTCCCTCCATCATCCTTTCCTGCTCTACTTCCCCTTCCCTTCTCCTTCTCCTCTCTCTACATTCCACTTCTCCTTATCCTCACCCTCCTCATCTTCCCTCCTTACCCTCTCCTCTCCCTCTCTTCCCATCTCCCTTCTGTTTCCCACTCTTCCTCTCATTGGTGTATTTCCGCTTCTGAGCAAACTCCAATCTATGTTGATAGTATTTGTACTTCCATAACAATATACTTAACATATCGTAGTTTTAAGAAAAAATAAGAGAAAACAGTATACATGTGCAATCATATTACATTAAAGTCTAACACCCCTCGTAAAACCTCCCTCCCTCCTACCCAATAAGAGCATCAAGCTCTTATTGAAGGGAAACGGCTTTTGGAATAATAGCAGTAGCCCTTTCACACAAGCCCAAAATTTGAGAGAGAACTTTTGCAAGATGTTTTATAGATGGCATTTAGACCCTAAAAAACTGGCCTGTATGTATCCAAATTTACAACCTAAATGCTGGAGATGTGATTGTCTCGATGCTACATATTATCATATATGGTGGACTTGTAAAAAGGTAAAAGCATTTTGGATAAAAATATGGTGGATTATGCAAAATGTTCTTTAAAAAAGGATAAAGTTTACCCCTCAGTCATTCCTGTTAGGTATAATTACTGATTGTACCGTTATAGAGACTAACTTGATTTTGCATTTAATAACGACAGCAAGACTGTTGGTGGCGCAATACTGGAAGAAGGAAGATTTGCCTACTATTCAAGAATGGACATTAAAAGTAACAAACTTAGCAAAGATGGCTAAAATATCAGCATATTTCAAGGACCACTCAAATGAGAAATATAAACTGGAGTGGAGAAGATGGATTGACTATATTCAAAATAAATACGGGACTAAGAAATTCCAGATAGTTTATGACTGAAGAAGCAAGGAATGATATAATCTGTTTAGAGTTAGCCTAACAAAAGAGGAGTTAAAGCTCAAATGAAAAATGATACTAACTTTCTTTAAATTTATTTTAGAACATCTTTGTTAAAGATTTATACCCTGTATTTGTTCTGGGAAGTCGGGGGGGGGGGGGGGGGAGGTTGGATTCGGGTGGGGGTGGGGAGGTAAATATTTGTAAAAGCTTTTTTTTTTCCAAAAATTTTCAGTTAAAAAAAAAGCAATACCCCTTAGACTTATATACCCCTTCACAGTGCTTCACAGCCCTCTCTAAGCAGTTTAAAGAGTCAACCTATTTTGCCCCTCAACAATCTGGATCCTGACCTTGAAAAGGCTGAATCAAC
Source organism: Thamnophis elegans (assembly GCF_009769535.1). Lineage (NCBI taxonomy): Eukaryota > Metazoa > Chordata > Lepidosauria > Squamata > Natricidae > Thamnophis > Thamnophis elegans. Next base: position 7,604,776 of record NC_045555.1, on the reverse strand, counting down.
CTTGAGCCAGTGAGGATCGAACTCCTGGCAGTGAGCAGAATTAGCCTGCAATACTGCAATCTAATTGCTGTGCCACCACGGCTCTTGTGAATAAGCTGTGATTGAGGATTGATGTAAAAGGTAGCTTGCAAGTACAGCATCTCATATGTACCATGCTAAGCCAAAACTACACGACCCATTCAGGCTAAGCACGATGGGAGGCAACAAGTATAATTGTCTAGCTGGAGGTGAAGGCTGCCTGGCACAAAACAGAACACACACTTTCCGTGAAAATATCTACCGACCCCTCGCATCCTGGACATAAATTGTTTCAACTTCTACCCTCAAAATGACTCTATAGGGCACTGCACACCAAGACAACTAGACACAAGGACAGTTTTTTCCCCCAAACGCCATCACTTTGCTAAACAACTCATTCCCACAACACTGTCAAATTACCTACTAAGACGGTATTACTATTCTTCTCATCCTTCCTATTACCTGTCTCCTCTCACTTATGACTATAACCATGTTGCTTGTATCTCTTACCATTTATATAATTTTATTTGTTTCCTACTATGATTTGATTGCCTATTTATTAACCTGTGACTATCACTGTGTTGAACGTATCTGAGTCTTTTTTTTTTCAATTCAAGTTCTTTAATTTGCATATCAAGAGTACTCAAGTACAATTTGACATTTTAAAAAATAGTAATTTGGTATTAAGTACAAAATAAATATGGCATCTACAGACTCCAACTGATTGCAGTCTGTGAAATAAATTGGTCCATTTTTGGCAGTCATGCCAATTACTTATCAATGAACCAAGGGGAAAAACTATGAAACAAATTATGCCTGAACAAGAAGTCCTGCTCACAATTATGATGCTTTAAATCTCATTTAGATTTAAACAGACTGATAAACAGAGACTTGTATGCTTTAAAAATCAAAACTGGCTTATTCATATAGGAATCAGGATGGGCAGCAAAATTCATTTGCTGATTTCTCCTTTTACACATCAATCTTCAGTTATTTTGAACGTATCTGAGTCTTGATGAATATTTTTTTTTCTTTTTAGGCACACTGAGAGCATATGCACCAAAGGCAAATTCCTTGTTTGTCCAATCACACTTGGCCAATAAAGAATTCTATCCTATCCTATCCTACTCTATACAGGGCGGGGCATAACCTTTTCCTAGGGGGTCACAGCAAGATCGACAGCAGTTTACAACTTCCGCGACACCTCATTTTAAAGCCCATAAAAAACTGAATTGAATGAGCTATTAAATGTTAAATTTGCTTTAAGAATGGCTGGAAAATTCGATTCGGAAGAACAAAGGATCATTGACAGAATAAAATGCATTGCCTTTCGAGAGGCTCGCGATGCTGGAGCGACGTTTATCAATCGAAAATGGATTGCAAACAAATTGAAACGTCATCCGGATTGGGTTACTGATAATTGGAACAAAACAGCCCAAGAATGTTTCACAAAATTTGGAGAAGGGCGTCCTCTGCAATTGTCCCAAGAAAGCAAAGCCATCATTGCAACTGGCAGTCGCAAACAACGAAAAGGAAACCGAAAAGTGGCCCAAGAAATCCTTCAAATTCGTGGAAAACGAGTTGATCAAAGGACAATCGGCCGATATCGAGAACGAGAAGGTTTGAAGCCATTCCACGTCATTTGCAAACCATTGAAAACTCAAACACATGTTCAAGATCGGCTTTGGTTGTGCGATTGGTTGTCTGAATGGACCGAGGAAGATTTTCTTCATTTGGCGCCATCTGACGAATTCTTCGTTTATGCCATTCGAAAACCGAATTTCCAGAACGATCGAATTTGGGCTAAAGACGTCGACGACATCGCCAAACATGAACGATATCGACAAATCGTTCGCAATCCGACTTGCATCGGGATTTTCGTCATTTTCACAGCCAAGAAACTGCATTGGGTTTTGAAGGATAAAGGGGAATCCTGGGATGGCAGTTATTTCCGTGAGAAAATTTTATTGGAGAATGTCATTCCATTTCTCAGTGATCCAGACAATGTCTTGGTGGTTGGTGAGGCTGTCTTTCTTCATGACAAAGCTCCTTGCATGCGTGCAAATGCGACTCAGCAATTGTTAAAGGAAAACAATGTCGAATTTTGGGGCAATGACGTCTGGCCGGGAAATTCGCCAGATCTCAATCCGGCAGAGAACATTGGGGCCATAATTAAGGATGAAGTGGAAGCTCTGATGATTCAGGAGCAAGGTCAAAATCGATATTCGGTTGAAACTTTGAGAATGAATTTGGAAACTGTGTTGAAAAATCTGGAAAATCGAACGGAACCGTTTGAAGATTTGTTGTGTTCTTATCCACCTCGTTTGAATGCTGTTCGAAGGGCTAATGGTGGTCATACTGACTATTAAATCGTGTCAATAAACTCAGTTTTTGATGGGCTTTCTAATGGTGTATGAATTATTTGTGTTGTTATTACAAGTGTTGCTGTGACCCCCTAGGAAAAGGTTATGCCCCGCCCTGTATTCTACTCTATTTTCTATACATTCTATTCTATTCTATATTCTATTCTAGACTATATTCTATTCTATTTTCTATTCTACTTACATTCTATTCTACTCTAGTCTATACTCTATTCTATTTTCTATTCTACTCTGCATTCTATTCTATTCTACTCTATATTCTATACTATATGCTATTCTATTTTCTATTCTACTCTACATTCTATTCTATTCTACGTTCTATTCTACTCTATATTCTGTTCTATTTTCTATTCTACTCTACTATTCTATTCTACTCTACTGTACTCTACTCAGCTCTACTCTACATTCTATTCTATTCTACATTCTATTCTACGCTACTCTATATTCTATTCTACTCTACTCTATACATTCTATTCTATTGTACTCTACTCTACCCTACTCTATATTCTATTCTACTCCACATTTTATTCTATTCTACTGTACTCTACATTCTATTCTACGCTACTCTATATTCTATTCTATTCTACTCTACCCTACTCTACATTCTATTCTATTCTACTCTACTCTGCTCTACATTCTATTCTACTTTACTCTATTCTGCCAGTGCCCTTCTCCTGGCTCTAGGCCCATTGGTGACGATGGTGGTGGAACCCAGGATCCCCCTGCAGAAGCCAGATGGCCAGAACATCTGGATGACTGGTACGGGGAAATCGTGTTGAGATCCAGGCTGCCGTCCCCGGTAAGAAAGGCAGGCGGAGGGTTGACTGAGCACGGCCAGCCCACGATAGAGGCTCTGCAAACCGAGGGCCCCCAACACATCCCCTTCTCATCCGCCTTGGGGAGACCATCCGTTCCCTGGACTTACCGGCACGAGGTCTTTCACCACATACATGTGAGGGAGAGGGTAGATTTTAGTGACCTTGTTGAGATCGGTGTCAATCCTCTTGGTACAAGCCAGAGTGTTCCCTCCATTGATGTTCATGGCACATGAGCCACAAATGCCTGGGGGGGGGGGGGGGGAAGAGAGACAGAGAACGGAGCTTTCCAAGAGGAAAAAGGAAGCTTTTTGAGATGGCGGTCAAACCTGCAGGCTCCTCTTCCTCCTCCGGACCGCAAAGGAGGCCACTCTTACCTTCTCTGCAGGACCGGCGGAAAGTCAGGGTGGAATCCATTTCGTTCTTGATCTTGATCAAAGCATCGAGAATCATCGGGCCACATCTGGAAGAGGAGAACCCGCTAGCTGTCAGAAAGTGCCAGCCCCTCTTCCCCCCAACCCCCCAGGGGCTGTTTTAGGATTAGGATTTTGAGATTAGGCAAACTATTCCATTGGTGGATTGTTCTCCCTGTCAGAAATTTCCAGGTTGAATCTCTCTCCTTGTTCAATTTTTATCCATTATTATTCTTTCTCTGCCCTTCGGGTCCTTTGGAAAATAGCTTGACTCCCTTCCTCTCTGTGGCAGCCCCTCAAGTATTGGAAGGCTGCTATCCTGTCTCCCCTGGTCCTTCTCTTCACAAGACTAGCCATGCCCAGTTCATGCAACCATTCATTGTATGTTTTAGCCTCCAGTCCCCTCATCCTCTGTTGCCTCTTCTCTGTACTTTTTCTAGAGATTTCTAGATTTGCTAACCTACAAGTTTACGGTCTGCGTTCAGCCCCGTTGTGTTAGGAAGCTGAGGGGCTGGCCTGCCCTGCGGAATAAGGATAGCGGTTTTGCATCCGGCAGACGCCTCCGCCCCTTCAGGAAGGGGGGAAACTCACTTGTTTCCCTCCCCCATGTTTGATTTGTTTTATTTATATCACTTTCCATTTCCATCAAAGAGTGTGTAATCTGGGTAGTTATTTCAACATTTCATAATCCACATATTTGTTATTATACTCATCACAATAACGTTAATAATATAACTATAAGGTAAAGGTTCTCCTTGCACACACGTGCTGGTCATTCCCGACTCTAGGGGGCGGTGTTTATCTCCATTTCAAAGCCGAAGGGCCAGCGCTGTCCAAAGATGTCTCTGTGGTCATGTGGCCGGCATGACTCAACACCAAAGGCGCACGGAGAGCGCTGTTACCTTACCAGCAAAGGTGGTCCCTATTTTTCTACTTGCATTTTTACCTGCTTTCAAACTGCTTGGTTGGCAGAAGCTGGGACAAGTCACTCCGTTACACGGCGCTAGGGATTTGAACCGCCAACCTTTCTGATTGACAGGCTCAGCATCTTAGCCACCGAGCCATCGCCTCCCTATTATAACTATATATTATTATAATTACAATAATACCTAACTTCTTCATCACCAATTTTCTCTCCACGTTAGGGCCACTCACTTGTTGAGGTCCATCTCGTAGGTCTGCATGCGAGGCTTCTCTCCCAGGTTGTCCGGGCTCCACCGGTAGACGGCGAACCTCTTCAGCCGCGGGGACGCCTCCGTAGCCGGCGATGTAGCCGGCCCGGCGTGAGCTCTGCGGCGGATCTGCGAGAGAGACACCCAGCGAGGCGGAGGGGAAGCAGGGGGGTCGGACTAGATGACCTCCAAGGTCCCTTCCAACTCTGCTACCTTAGCCGGCGCCCGAGCAGAGCCGGAGCGAGGACTAGACGTCCTCACTGAGGACTAGAAGTTTGAGAAGTCCGAGCCCGAAGCCGGAGAGCGTCCCTTTCCCACCCCCGCCGATCCGTCCTGCGCCCCTCGCTCACCTGAAACAGCGCCGCGCCGCCCCTTCCTCTCGCCGCCCCCCAACCCGCCGCCGCCGTCCCGATCAGCGCCATCCCGCGCCCTCTGGGTGACGATCCCGCGTCCTTTCGGAGTGTGGAAAGGGACGCGACTGCAGCTGCTTCCGTGTTCTCCCGCGTAAGCCGTCCCCTACTTCCGGTTCAATTCCCTCCCCAGCATGGCCGAACCTCGCTTCCTATCCTGCCGTGAAAGCGGTCCCCCCACTCCCCACTTCCTCACTGAGCTTCCCCAAATGGCCGAGGTTTATTTTTCCGAGCCTGCTTCAAGTCCTGCTCATTCCAGCGCGGCCCGTTCCTCGGCCTCCGTGGCCGCAGCCCTAGCGGACCCGCTAAGTCAGCAAAGAATCTCGCTGCCTGTCCTTCCGCGAAAGCGGTCCCCCGCCCACTTCCGGTTCTTCATTGAACTCCCCAAATGCCCGAGGTTTAATTTTCCAAGCCTGCTTCAAGTCCCGCTGCTTCCGACGCCCCACCCCGCTTTCCTCGGCCTTCGTGGCCGCAACCCTAGCGGGCCCGGTCAGTCAGCAAAGAAAGGGGTATTACGGAGCCGCCGCCCCTTTGGCCGACCGTGCCACTCATTATGGCCCCTAACATGGTGGATGGAACTTCTGAGCCGGTGGTGATGGAACGTAGCTTCGGGAGACTGAGTCTCTTTGCGCTACTTCGCGCAACTGCAAGCCCAAGCGGCAGTGTAGGCGTCGTTCGGCCTCCGCCGCAGACTTCGGGTTCTTTTCAGAGGGCAGCAGCCGACTGCAACCCTACGACTTGGGGGACAGCAGAGTGTTAGAACGGTTGTGGCACACGTTTTTTTCGCTGTATATGAAGCAACGTGCTCGCTTTATGATGCTGTTTGACCCTCCTTGTGACACGTGCCCCGTATTGTTCTGGGGTTCAGACTGCGGGAAACGAGTTGTATTGTGTTTACAGAAATGTTTTGTTTCTAAAATCATGAGCTAGGCTGAAGCCTGATAATTGTACATAGGAGCTAAGATTAGAGGCCTTTGCTATGCTAGAACCCGGCCATAACCAGAATGTACTGATATATTAGCTCAGTGTTTCTCAACCTTGGCAACTTGAAGATGTCCGGACTTCAACTCCCAGAATTCCCCAGCCAGCATTTGCTTCAACTCCCAGAATTCCCCAGCCAGCATCTTCAAGTTCCCAAGGTTGAGAAACACTGTGTTAGCTACTCTAAAGCAGGGATGTCCACATTTGGGAACTTTTAAGATTTGTGGACTTCAACTCCCAGAATTCCCAAGGCTTATTCGTAAATAAAGGCAGGGGGGAGATAGAATTAAAATAGTGGGAGATGTAATGTATTCATTTTGGACACTTTGGATAGGTTGTGACATCATAATTACTAAGCCAATGAAGAAGAGGTAGGAGGCAAATTTGTAGCTGCACTAGGGAATATGAAGCAAATGTATTGATGATTTAGGGCCGTGATGGCGAACCTATGTCACGCGTGCCACAGGAGGCATGGGAAGCCATTTGTTAGGGCACGCGAGACGTGCCCTGTCAGCTCTTTCGGCATTCATTTTTGGGAACGGACTTCCGGTTTGCGCATTGGGCCATTTCTCTCCCTCTGGAGCACTGTTTCTCAGCTGGCTGGGGAATTCTGGGAGTTGAAGTCCACAGGGCTTAAAGTTGCCAAGGTTGAGAAGCACTGCTCTGGAGGCTTCAGGGAAGTCTCCTGAAGTCTCTCGAGGGCAAAAAACAGCCCTATGTGTGGGTAAAGCGGAAGTTCGGGAAAGTGACTTCCAGGTTGCCCGTAGGGCCATTTTTCGCCTTCCAGAGCCTTTAGGGAAGTCTCCTGAAGGCTCCGGAGGAAGAAAAACAGCCCTACAGGCTAATTGGAAGTTTGGGAAAGTAACTGAACTTTCCTGTAGGGTACGATTTGCCTGTAGGGCTGTTTTTCATCCTCGGGAGGCTTCAGATGGCTTCCCTAAAGGGAGGGCCTCGGGAGGGGGGACTCAGGGGGGGGAAGCTGTTTTCGCCCTTCCCAGGCTCCTAGAAAGCCTCTGGAGCCTGGGGAGGGTGGAAAACAGGTCTATCACGCAGCAAAAGCAAGGTGGTGGTGGGTCATACTTGCATGTGTACGGAGGTGGGGGTGGAGTTTGTATGCATGGTATTATGGTTGTGGCCATGCCCTCGCCTGATCCCCCTGCACTTCCCCCGCATTTGCCATGCAATGGGGAAAAGGTTAGCCCTCCCTGATTTAAGGTGTTTCCACTGTACCTGCGTGTGCGTGGTTGACCCGCTTTGCAAAGTGAAGAGTAAAATTACCATTGTTTTCTCTTGGGAAGTCTTGGCTGCTGATTGTTTATTTCTAAACTAGACAACGAATCCAACAAGTCAAATAGGAAGACATGCTATGCAACGGTGTCAGGTTGAAAAGTAAGTCTCCTTGCAGCAAGGAGAGTCACAGGGAAGGTCCTCACCCATCCAGGTCTGGCTTTGAGAGTAAGGAGCTCAACCACCCTGAGGCAGGTGCAAGAAGGCCATGGGACAATTCCGGAATTTAACAGAAAATTAACTTTATTAAAGATGCCAAAAAAAACCAAAGTTTTCACAATGAACACTATGATGACTCAGGGCGTGGCACAAAGGCAACACAACCAGGGAATCGGTATGAGTCCCTTTATTAATACCAGCTGTGTCCCGTTTACTCTCAGGCCTGGAAAAAATCTTTCCCACAAACCTGTAACAGTCTTTGGCTGAAATTACTCCAGTCCAAACGTTGTAAGCAGAAAACTTCCAAGTATGAATCCAACCAGACAAGATAAGGTAATTAATCTGGCAGGTCAAGCAAGATAAGGAGTTCCAGAAGTGAAGTAGCATGTCAGTAACAAAGTTAACACAAGATGAACTCCGCATTTGTTCCCAACAACCGCCCCTCCCATCCCATTTGCCTCTCCTTTAAACTCCATCCCCAGGTGTGCCTTATGAAGGGAATGGGGGGGAGGCATCTGGCTGGGAATTTGTCCCCCATTTCTTGACTCTGACCTCCACTCCCAGCATGGAGAGATCATCCTGAAATGCAATGAAGGGGATGTTGTCATGTTCTACATCACCCGCAGCCACATGGGCTTCCTGACTGCCATCTGCTTCACGATGGCATTCCTGGCCAGAAATCTGTCTGGGGCCTTCAACTAAGCCAAGCTGATCACCTTCAGCATGCTGGTCTTCTGCAGTGTCTGGGTGACTTTTGTGCCTACCTATTTGAGCACCAAAAGGGAAGTAGTACATGGAGGCTGTGCAAATCTTCTCCATCCTGGCCTCCATTGCTGGTTTGCTGAGCTTCATCTTCATCCCTAAGTGCTACATTATCTCTCTGACCTGAACATAAATGAGCAGCTAACAACCAGAAAAAAAGTGAGCAACATTGGTCAACCTTGGTCAATGGTGGTCAGTATTGGTTAACAGATATCAACAGAGTTCAACAGAGATCAATGTTGATTCATGGTGGTCAACATTGGTCAACAAAAGTCAACAATGGTCAACAGTGGTCAAGCAAGGTAAATAGTGGCCAACAATAGTCAACAGTGGTCAACCAAGGTCAACTATGGTCCATATTGGTCAACATAGATCACACAGTGGTCAACAGTGGTCAATATAGTTCAACTTTATTCAACATTGATCAACTATTGTCAACAGTGGTCAACACTGATCAATAGTGGGGAATCATGATCAACAGTAATCAACATGTTAATGGTGGTCAATGGTGGTCAACATTGATGAAAAGTAGTTATCATTAGTCAACAGTGGTCAATGCATTTAACTGTGGTCAACATTGGTCAGTTGTGGTCAACCAAGGTCAGCAACAGTCAAACAAGATCAACTGAGGACAACGCAGATCAAACTGGCTCAATATAAATGAAAAGTCAAGAAAAGTAAATGTAGGTCAATAAAGGTCAACATATATGAAAAAGCTCATCAGTGGTAAAGAGTGGTCAACCTTGAATGGCTCGGCAATTATTTCCATGACTGCGCTCCGGCCAGGTTGTGAACCAGCCCAGTGAGACCAGCCCTTTGGAAAATCCCACCTGTCCTGGGTGGTGTGTTTTCTGGTAGAGAGGAGGTGGCTTTCTCTTCAGAGTGTGCCAGGTGATCTTTAGAGAGACACTTTTCTTCTCTGCTCCTGCAATGTTTCTTTTGGCCCTGGCAAGCTTTTCATTCAAAATGTTTTATGTCTACCTAGATTTCATTAGAGCACCTTTTCCATAGTTGTGTTGTGGTCGGCTGATGGACGATGGAGCTGGCAATAAGAATCGGAGAGAGAGGAAGTTGAGGAGAAACATGGGCCAGTCCTGGGAGCTGAAGAAAACCCAGACAAGGACTGTGCGTCAGAGGCAGAGAGCAACAACAACAACAACAAAAAAACAGGAACAACTGGACCAAACAAAACCATGGTGGAGTCTTGCATGACCCTCAGGAAGTTGAGCGAGTAGGCCTTTCCAGGGACGGCTGGATTTGATAGAGGCAGAGATAAGGAGGGAAAGGAGAGGGGAGGGGAGAGGGAGGGAAAGGAAGGGGGAGGGGAGAAAGGGAAAATGGGGGAAGGAAGGACAAGAAGGGGAGGGGGAGGAAGAGGAGGGGAGGGGAGGGGGAGGGGGAGGGGGAAGGGAAGGGGAGAGGAGGGGGAAGGGGAAGGAGAGGGGGAGGGAGGAGGAGGGGGGAGGGGAGGGGGAAGGAATGGGGAGGGGAGGGGAGAGGAGGGGGAGGGGGAGGGGAAGGGGAAAGGGAGGGGGAGGGGAAGGGGGAGGGGATTAGGAAGAGAGGGGAGGGGAGGAGGAGAAGGGAGGAGGGAAAGGAGGGAGGAGGAGGGAAAGGCGGGGGAGGAATAGGTGATGGGAGTAGGGAGCAGGGAAAGCAGGAGGAGAGGGAGAAGGAAGAAGAGGAAGTGATGGTGAAGAAGAGGATGTGATGAGGATGATAAGGAAGATGATGATGAGGTGGTGCTAAAGGAGAGAGGAAGAAGAGAAGGAGAAAGAAAAGAATGAGAAGGAGGAGAATGGAGGAAGGAGAAGAAGAAGAATGAGGACCAGTAGGAAGGAGGAGAAGAGGAAGGTGAGAGATGGAGAAGGGGAAAGAAAGGGGGAGGAGGAGGGGGAGGAAGGAGAAGAAGAATGAGAAGGAGGGATGAGGAGGAGAAGAAGGAGGAGAAAGGAGAAGGAGGAGGAGGAAGGAGAAGAAGAAAAAGCTGAGGGAAGGAGGGGGAGAAGGAGAAGGATGGAGAGAGGGAAGAGAGGAAGTAGGAAGGACAGGAAGAGATAAAGGAGGAGGGGGAGGAGGTGTGGGAGGAGGGGGAAGGAGAGGGAGAAGGAAGAAGAGGCTGTGCTGGTGGAGAAGATGGGAATGTGATGATAAGGAGGAAAAGGAGGAGGTGGTGGAAGAGGGGAGAGGAAGAGGGGAAGGAGAAAGGAAAAAAGAAGACAAGAGAAGGAGGAGTGGAAGGGGGAGCAGGAGGGAGAAGGAAGAAAAAGGAGGAGGAGGAAAAGGAAGGAGAAGAAGGAAGAGGAAAGTGAAGGAGGAGAAGAAAAATGAAGGGGAGGAAGGAGGAGGAAAGAGGAGAAGAATGAGGAGGAGGAGGAAGAGAAGGGGAGGAGGAAAGGAGGGAAAGAGGGAAGGGGAAAAAGAGGGTAAGGGGAGGAGGGAGAGGAGAAAGGGGTGGGGAGGAGGGGGAGAGGGGAAGGAAAGGGGAAGAGGGAAACAGGGAGGGGTGGGATGGGAAGGGGAAGGGAGGGGGTGGGGAGGGGATGGGATGAGGGGTGGGGAGGGGAGGGGGAGGGGGAGGGCAGGGGACGGGGACGGGTGGGAAAGGGAGGGGAGGGGTGGGGATGGGGAAGGGGAGGGGAAGGGGAGGAAAGGGAGGGAGAGGGGACAGGAAGGAAGGGGGAGGAGGAAGGGGAAGGGGGGAGGAGGAGGGGGAGGGGAGGAGGAGGCTACCCGAAGCTCCCGGAAGATGTTTCCTTCGATGGTTTCCTCGGGAGCTTCTCCAAGTCCTCCTCCTGGTCCTCTCCTTTCCCTCGTGATGTCCCTCACCATGGTGGTCTGGTGAGGGATTCTCTTGCCCTGGAAGGATCAGAAGGGAAGATTTAATAGCCGGTCTTCAAATGTGGCCTCCCCAGTCTAATATTCAGCTATCCCCCCTCCCCCCTCCTGCCTAAGGGCTCCGCACCTCCTCAGCCGGTCCCTGAAGGTCTTCGTTAGGAAGGTGTTCTCCCCGCTCAACCTCCGGTTTTCCTGCCGAAGTGTCTCCACTTCGGCCTTGAGGGCCACGCGTTCCTCCACCATGGTCTCGAACATGATGGCATTCCTGTAAATTATGAAGAGAAAGAGGAGAAATTATGGATGGATGGATGGATGGATGGATGGATTCTTCTATAAATTTCTTACCTATCCAGTTGTTCCTGCAGCTTTTTGGTTAGAATGAGGAGCTCCCTTTTCTCCCCAGCTTGCTCCAGAACTCTGCAGAGGAGGCTCCGATATTCCTCCTTCTCAAATTTGAGGGATTCCTCCAATTCCATGATTCTGTAAAAGAGGAAGACAAGAGCGAAATTAGCTCCCTCTGGTTTTCCCTCAAACCATCCAACCTATTTAAAATAAAAACTGCCTAAAACTCCCTTCCCCTTCCTTGCTAAGTGGTTTAGCTTTACCCTTTAGCCCAAGTCAGGGCTGCTACCAGAGAATGTCTCACCTCCTCTCCTTCTTCTCAAGGTCTCTGCAGAGTTCTGGGGTCTTATTAGCAAGCTGGGGATCCATTTTCTGGAGCTCCTCATTCTTCCTCCTCCTTCTGCTGCTGCAAAGAGAAAGACCAGAGAGAAATTAGCCCCTGTTTTTCTCACTTGAAGCATCAAACCTTTTCTTCAGTCCAGGGCCCATTAAGAGAGACTGGGCCATCCTATCTACAAGGCTGATCCTGGCTGGGGACAAGGGAGGGGGAGGAACCGGCTGCAACCCCCCAAAACACCCCCAGGCATGGCGGGGGCCGAGGGAAATGGCAGAGGCCGGATTGCATGTGAGGGTTTGTGTAATGTGGCCCAAAGGATAAAAGAAAGACGATTCTGGATTGTATCAACAGATTTCATACTTGCTTCCTTGTACTTCTTGACAAATGAATGAATGAATGAATAAATAAAATCTAACCAAATGAAATGCAATGGTGAAAAAAATAAGGTTCTACCTTTAGGCAAGAAAAACAAAATGCACAGGTACAGTATAGGTGGTACCTGGCTCAATAGTAGTAACTGGGAGAGGCATCTTGGAGTCCTAGTGGACAACCGTTTAAATAGGAGCCAGCCGTGTGCAGCAGCTGCCAAATAAGCCAACCCAGTTCTAGGCTGCATCCGGAGAGGGATAGAATCAGATCAAGTGAAGTGTTGATTCCACTTTATAAGGCCTTGGGGAGGCCACACTTGGAATCCTGCATCCAGTTTTGGCCACTAAGATGTAAAAAAGGTGTTGAGACTCTAGAAAGAAGCAACGTAGAACGGAGGAGAAATTTCCTAACAGTTAGAATGTAGACTTACGTGATGTCCTCTCTCTTTAACGTCCTCGGTGGTTCCCAACCTGGGGTTTCCAAGGTCTGGAAAAGTTTTTTAAAAAGCAGGTGTGAATAAACTGATATATCCTCTCACTCACCTTCCACTATCCCCACCCTCACACTGAGCTTTTGCGTGTCCTATTATGATATGCTCAGTAATGGACACTCAAAAGCTTCCCCCGAAGATTTAAATTGCTTACCTGAGGGGGGCAGGGGGTGTTGGACCGCTGCGGGGGACACCCTGGCTCTATCGGGGGCAAGTGGCCCCCACGGGATGTTATTCGCTGAAAAACAAAGGAAGATGATGAGGTCATTTGGGCTGAGCCCAGAGAAATCCCTCCAGCCCAGTTAACCCCAATGAGCCATGTTTACCTTCATGGCTCATCTCCTACCTAGTCTTGTGGCTATAGGTTACCTACCTCAGGGTGTCCCCATGGCCCAAGGGAGGGCTGTATCTCTGGAACCACTGGAAAAAAAAAACAGACTTCTTTAAATACACAAACTTATTAACCATCATCTTCCTGTCAAATATTAGGTGCCAGCTGATACTTCTGGCACCTAAACTCTTCACAATTGCTGCTAATGCTAAGAAGATAGTAAATCTATTGTTTCTAATTGTCTCCTACCTTGATTGTTGGGCCTGAGCCGCCTTTTCATTCGTTGAAAGTAGTTACCTGCCATCTTCCAGGACAAATGGCAGGTAAATGAGCCAGGACAGCCCAGTCAAGGTTTATGACATGTGCTGAGAAAGCTTCCTGACATATTATAATAACTATTGGTACCTAGAAGATAAAGTACTAGCATGAACATTTGATTAGGAAAAAAAGAAGATAGATTTTGGGGTGGGTGAGGACACCTCTGGGCTTTCTCTAGAAGGGAGACTTCCTGCTGCCCTCCATGCCCTCTGCCCCCTCCCCCAAAAGACAAAGGGCCAACAGTGGAGGAGAAGACATTCTGAGCAAGGGAGGAAGGGCTTGGATCTCTGCCCTGCTGACCTTTTCAGAGGTCTTTTTCTCTGGAGTTTTTGGGTTCCTCTCATGGAGGCGGGGGGGGGGTCCTAGGCAGGCAGAGAGTCGTTGGAATGTACCATCTCATGACAGTCTTAGGGTTTTTTGTGTGTTAACGGCCATGATCTTCCTGAGGGAGCAGCCCAGAAAATGTGTCTGAGGCCTCCTCCTCTAGAATAGGATAGGATAGGATAGGATAGAATAGAATAGAGAATAGAAGAGAAGAGAATAGAGCTGGAAGGGACACTCAAGGTCTTCTAGTCCAGCCCTCTGCTCAAGCAGGAGAACCTAGATCATCTCAGACAAGGACTGTCTGGTCTCTTCTTCAAAACCTCCAGTGAAGGAGCCCCCACAACTTCTGGAGGCGACTTCTGTTCCACTGGTGAATTCTCCTCACTGGTTGGAGGTTTCTCCTTAATTCCAGGGTGCTTCTCCCTTTCTTTAGTTTCCATCCGTTGTTCCTTGTTTTGCATCTGGTGCTTCGGAGAATAATTTGTCCCCTTCTTCTTTGTGGCAGCCTCTCAAATGCTGGAATGATGCTATCGTGTCACCCCTAATTCTTCTATTCTTTGGACTAGCCAGACCCAAAATCTGCAGCCGTTCTTCCTATGGTTTAGTCTCCAGGCCTTTGAGCATCTTAGTTGCTCTTCCCTGAACTTTTTCCAGGGTCTCAACATCTTATGGGGTCCCAATTGGTTGCAGGATTCCCGTATTCTATTGAGGGAAGGAGCCTCCGCTTTGGCACAAATGGACCCCTTCACTCCTCTCTCCAGCCATCGATTCTCCTTGTCCAAAATGTGGGTTTCCTGTCCACTCTGAGCCCCCATCACAACCAACGCAGGGATCTCCTTTCTTTGGGGCTCCTTTCCCACTCGATCCAATGATGGCCAGGAAAGATCGGATGCTCCTCAGGAGCCCCAGGAAGGGATCCCAGAAGAAAGGGGGCAGGAAGCACCTCAGAGCATCTCCAGGGCAATTATGGAGGAAGAGAGCAGGAGAGATTCTGCTTCTCTCTTTCTGAGGCTGGTGGGAAACTGGGAATGTCTGAATGTCATCTTTGAATCCAAAGATGGTTTCCGATTTCACTGTCTCTGTGGCTCACTTTTCCCACTGCTCTTACAAGGTCAGGGAATGGTCGGATAGGAGTCCTCATTACACCGTTAGATGAATTAAAAAAGCATAAATTGTCTAATTTCCCTTTTCAAATTTTTCTAAATTGCTAATTTTAATGTTTTTTCAAATTTTGGTTTTTTGTTAGGAAAGAAACAGTGGGACGTCACCTGACCATGCCTTGCAACTGCCCCCACTGGCTTCCACATTGACTTTGCCTGTTGGAAGCCCCTGAGAAGATTGCGCTTGGTCACCACGTAACCCTGGGATGCTGCAACTATTGTCAGTGTGAGTCAGTTGCCAAGTGCCTGGATTGCGATCACGTGAGTGCAGGGACACAAACGCCCTTCTTCTAAGTGGCCCTTTTCAGCTTTCTCATAACTTTCCACCTTTGTTAAATGACTGTTTATAAGTCAAGGACAGCCTGTATTGCAGACATTCAGAGTATCACAGAATGTAAGTTGTGAAAGGCCCCTTCACGATCATCTAGTCCAACCCTCTACCCCGTGCAGGAACGCAAGGCCACAAATGCACTATTCACATAGACGGCTCTCTCAATCTTATATTTTAATAGGCTTTTCTTTATTTTTATCAGGATGAGAATAATTCCAAGCCAAATCTGATGTCCTTGCAAGGAACTGGACGTCACCTGGAAGGAGAGTTATATCCAGCTCCATTGGGACCTCAACGTCAGGAGGAACAGCAGGCACGCGGGCAAGAGGAGAAGACATTTCAGTGCTTGATGGGTGGAAAAAGGAGGAGGAGATCCCTCACTTACCATCAAAGGATCCCCTCAGAGGGGAAATCATCTCAAGCCATGGAGTGTGGAGCTCTACTAAAGTCTTTGGTTGAATAGCTTGAAGAGATGTTTCCAGCCATTTCTGCACATTTCAATGAGACGTTTCCATCCCTTTTTCTTGGAGAAGACTTCTGGATGCATCCAGCCAACCAGATGGAACCTCCAGGACCTTCCTTTTGAAGGATGACCAGGAATGCCAGAAGCCATCCTGCCAGGAAGTCTCTTGGAGGCTCAGAAGAAGCCTCTCTCGGGCTTCACAGAGAAGCCATCCCTGGACATTTTGCCTGGATTCTGTGGGTTTCTTCGCTTTGAGGTTCTCCACAGAAGCTTCCAGCCATTCCTTCTCCAGTTTACATGGCAACATTGGAGATTTCATGTCTTCAAGAGGTTGTCTCTTGTCTTCTGGTTTTGTAATGTTTTTCTTGTGATTCTTTTGGACTCTGTTCTTTTAGGTGGTATCAGCTGGTCTCTGTACATCAGTCACCCTCAGGTCACTCTACTTGAAGCTCCTGGCAGATGTTTCAATCGATGTTCAGATTGTTCAGAAACATTTCCCTTCTTTAAGTCCTCCTCCTGGTCCTCTCCTTTACCGGGTGATGTCTCTCACCATGGTGGTCTGGTGAGGGATTCTCTTGCCCTGGAAGAATCAGAAGGGAAGATTTAATAGCAGGTCTTCAAATGTGGCCTCTCCAGTCTAATTGTCTGCGTTTCCTCCATCCTCCATCCTGCCTAAGGGCTTCTCACCTCCTCAGCACTTCCCTGAAGATCTTGATGATGTTAGCCTTCTCCTTGCTCAGCTTCCGGGTTTCCTGCTGAAGTTTCTCCACTTTGGCCTTGAGGGCCACGCATTCCTCCACCATGGTCTCGAACATCATCGAATTCCTGTAAATTATGAAGAGAAAGATAAAAATTAGTTCTATCTGGATGATAGATAGATAGATAGATAGATAGATGGATGGATGGATGGATGGATGGATGGATGGATGGATGGATGGATTCTATAAATTTCTTACCTGTCCAGTTGTTCCTGCAGCTTTTTGTTTTGAATGAGGAGCTCCCTTTTCTCCCCAGCTTGCTCCAGAACTCTGCAGAGGAGGCTCCGATATTCCTCCTTCTCACATCTAAGTTGTTCCTCCAATTCCATGATTCTGTAAAAGAGGAAGACAAGAGCGAAATTAGTGCCCTCCGCTTTTCCTTCGAATCATCCAACTTATTTAAAATTAAAACTACCTAAAATTACCCAGCACTTCCTTTCCCTTCCTTGCTAAGTGATTTAGTTTTATCCTTTCCCAAGTCAGGGCTGCTGCCAGAGAATGTCTCACCTCCTCTCCTTCTTCTCAAGCTCCCTGTAGTAGAGTTCTGGGTTGTTACTCCCAAGCTGGGGATCCGTTTTCAGGAGCTCCTCATTCTTTCATGTTGTGTTGCTTTAAATACGAGGACAAGAGAGAAATTGGCCCGTTGATTTTTTTACCTACATTTCGGATTGGTGGCTTCAATTTACTTAGCGCTTTCGGCAAAGTAGTTATATAGCTTAACTCCAACCTTGATTGTCTTTTTTGAGCTTGTCTGTCTGCATAGACTCGTCCGAAAATCAAAACCCGAGTATAATTAGCATCCTTGGGTTTGTTGAACCGTTGTGGCTCCATGGAAAAGGGAATCAAATTAGAAAGCCTAGGGCTGCCCCTCTGGTTTTCAGCATGGGGGTTTGTAGACATGCAGCGTGGTAGACACATCGACTGCCTTTTGATTGGCAAGCCTCTTTCCGGCCTCCCCAGAATGCTTGCTTGGAAAGAAGAACTAAGAATGGGTGTGAGGGGCCGGATCCCTCTGCTCCTCACGCAGGCCCCTCCTGGAGGCTCTTTACAAGAAACATTGCTCACAGAGCATAGATCCACCCAAAGTGGAACACGGTCCCTTTGTAAGATCTAATCAGCCACACATGAAACCCCTTTCTGTTGCTTAGATTTAGATGGGTTACCTGTGCGGGATGTTTGCAGGTGGATCGCTGAGGGAGACGCCCTTTCTGGATTGGGGGCAACTGTCCGCCATGGGAAGCATGGTGCTGAAAAGCAATTGAGATCCTAAGGAAATCCCTGTAAGAATGTACAGTTGCGTGCCATACTTCCCCTTCACGCTCCTCAACGCTTCCCCCTCTGGTGTTTCAAAAGGCTGGAAAAGTTTTTAAAAAGCAGATGTGGAATATACTTATATATCCTCTCATTCACCCTCCACTATCCCCACCCTCACGCTGGGCTTCTGCACTTCTTATTATGACATACTCAGTAATGGACACTCAAAACCTTCCCCAGAAGATTTAGATTGCTTACCTGGGGGGGGGCAGGGGGTGTTGGACTGCTGAGGAGGACACCCGGGCTCTATTGGGGGCAAGTGGCCAACATGTGATGTTATTGGCTGAAGAACCACGAAAGCTGATAAGGACATTTGGGCTGAGCCCAGGGAAATCCCTCCAGCCCAGTTAACCCCAAAGAGCCTGTTTACCTTCATGGCTCATCTCCTATCTAGTCTTGTGGCTATATGTTACCTACCTCAGGGTGTCCCCATGGCCCAAGGGAGGGCTGTATCTCTGGAACCACTGGGAAAAAAACAGTCTTCTTTAAAAACACAGATTTATTGACCATCATCTTTCCTGTCAAATATTAGGTGCCAGCTGATACTTCTGGCACCTAAACTCTTCACAATTGCTGCTAACGCTAAAGAGATAATAATTGGATTGGATTTCATTGTCTCCTACCTCTGTTGTTGCGCTTCAGCTGCCTCTTCATACGCTGAATATAATTACCTGCCATTTTAAAAAACTAATGGAAGGTAAATGAGCCAGGAGAGCCCAGTCAAGGTTTATGACGTGCTGTGATATCATAACCTTTGATCCGGCTATGGGGGGGTGCCAGGGGTTCCCCCACCAGCATCTGTGGAGCTTTCCATGTGGAGGGTCACAAATGCTAAAGGAGAGACCCCGAGAGGTCTCAGGCAAAGTCTGTGGAATAAAAAGGGGAAATGGGGGAAAGCCGCCCCCCCCCAAGGCTCCCAGGACAACTGAGCCCACAGAATGTTCCTCAAAGTGCTAAATAACTTGGGGAGGGGGGAGAGAGGGGGGTGTTGGAAGGAGGAGGAGGGAGGAAGAAAAGGAGGGAAGGGGGTGTCAGCCCCTGTTTTGCTTGCTACGCTTGCTTGCTATTGGCTGCCATAGGAACCAGGTGGTGGTGGTGCATAGTATTGAGGAAGGGAATTGTATTGTGCTGGAGGAGTCTTGTTCTCACCATCTTCTGTGCATGCTGGTGACTGATGTTTGGACTTGGTCAAGGCCAACCGTTCCGCATACCAACTTGATGAGGCTGTTTGAAGATGCACCCGCATGACACCTTAGGGAGTTGCAGATTGGACAATGGATTGGGGAATTGGGGGGAGGGTGCTGGGTAAATGTTTGATATGTATATGTTCCCACCTTTCTGGCTCAGATCTTGCTTACCTTTAGCTGTTTTCACTTCATATCTAGTAAAAGTACTTTATCTATTAAAATGGAGTTGAGGTTTTCCTTTCTTGGATATTGAAGGAGGCATGCTTGACAGAGGGAGAGAAGGAGGGAAAGAGGGAGGGGGAAAAAAACAAATGGAAGAAAGGGAATGTTTAACTGGTTTCCTATCCAAGAACTATGAAGGCTGCAGTGGTTTGTTGCAGACCCTAGAGAGGACCTTTCTCCAAGGCTGAAGGAATGAAGTCGGTCACTCAACTCCCTCTCAATCCACCATCTCTCCTCCCTCTGTTTTCCACCCTGGATCCTCAAGCCCACTCCTCTCATCAAACAGACCACCGCACTTAATTTCCTTTGAGATTTCTTTTGTGAAGTGGGAGATTGGAGACAGACGGGGCAGCTGGGAAGGAGAGATGCTGTCCGGCCCGTAATTTATGGAAAGATCAAAGTACAAACTCTTCTTGATCCAGAAGTTTCCCAGCCAACTTTCCCAGCCAGCCTCTCACAATCCAAGTCAATGGGAAAAGCTGGACTCACTTAATGACAGTTACTAAGCGACGCACTTAAACGTGAAAGCATTGTTGGAGACCCCACATGCCCGCTGTTGCTCCCCTCTGGGAGGGGGTTTCCAAGGATTTCCACCAGGACCCCCGGATTCTGTTACGGCTTTTTCCTCAATGCCCTCCATCTGGCAAACTCAGGATTCGTTTTTCTCCCCACGTACACCTATACATCTGAACTAGACTGTGTTGTTTCTCTGGGTCATATAATATAGGTGTCTGTGTGGGTATACACATAACATTTATTTATTCATTTAGTCACATTTGTGTAGTGTATATTGGAGGCTGCAACACTTTGTGAGCTCTATGCAATCAAATTTCATTTGAATGTATGCTGATTAGTGACAATAAAGTTATCCTATCCTATCCTACATTCTATCCTATCCTATGCTATCCTAAATTCTATTCTATTGTATTCTAAATTCTATTCTATTCAATCCTATCTTTTCTATCCTATTCTTTTCTCTCCTATCCTATCTACTCTATTCTATTCTATCCTATCCTTTTCTCTCCTGTCCTCTCCTTTCCTAAATACTATTCTATTCTATGCTCTCCTTTTCTATCCTCTCCTATGCTATCCTAAATTCTATTCTATTATATTCTAAATTCTATTCCATTCTATCCTATCCTTTTTCTCTCCTATCCTATCCTAAATACTATTATCTTCTATTATCTTCTATTCTTTTTTATTCTGTCCTGTCCTATCCTATCCTATCCTATCCTAAATACTATTCTATTCTATTCTATTCTATTGTATTCTATTCTGTTGTCCTATCCTATCCTATCCTAAATACTATTATCTTCTATTCTCTTCTATTCTTTTCTATTCTGTCTGTCCTGTCCTGTCCTATCCTATCCTATCCTATCCTAATTTCTATTCTATTCTATCCTAACCTAAATTCTATTATATTCCATTCCATTCAATTCTAAATTCTTTTCTATTTCTATTTCTATTCCATTCTCTCTTTGACAACCTCAAGATGGATGCCTGGAAACGTAGTCATGGCAACGGGGTTTATTTTTCATTAGCTGAGAGTTTTTGCTGCTCCTCCCAGCAGCTTCTTCGGTCTGATCCACTTGGACAGGGGGGTCCTAGGCAGGCAGAGAGTCGTTGGAATGTACCATCTCATAACAGTCTTAGGGGGTTTTGTGTGTTAACGGCCATGATCTTCTTGAGGGAGCAGCCCAGAAAATGTGTCTGAGGCCTCCTCCTCTAGAATAGGATAGGATAGGATAGAATAGAATAGAGAAGAGAAGAGAATAGAGCTGGAAGGGACACTCAAGGTCTTCTAGTCCAGCCCTCTGCTCAAGCAGGAGAACCTAGATCATCTCAGACAAGGACTGTCTGGTCTCTTCTTCAAAACCTCCAGTGAAGGAGCCCCCACAACTTCTGGAGGCGACTTCTGTTCCACTGGTGAATTCTCCTCACTGGTTGGAGGTTTCTCCTTAATTCCAGGGTGCTTCTCCCTTTCTTTAGTTTCCATCCGTTGTTCCTTGTTTTGCATCTGGTGCTTCGGAGAATAATTTGTCCCCTTCTTCTTTTTGGCAGCCTCTCAAATACTGGAATGATGCTATCTTGTCACCCCTAATTCTTCTATTCTTTGGACTAGCCAGACCCAAAATCTGCAGCCGTTCTTCCTATGGTTTAGTCTCCAGGCCCCAATTGGT
This sequence comes from Thamnophis elegans, assembly GCF_009769535.1. Classification (NCBI taxonomy): domain Eukaryota; kingdom Metazoa; phylum Chordata; class Lepidosauria; order Squamata; family Natricidae; genus Thamnophis; species Thamnophis elegans. The sequence continues at coordinate 7,583,414 of NC_045555.1, read as the reverse complement.
TGCAGGATTCCCGTATTCTATTGAGGGAAGGAGCCTCCGCTTTGGCACAAATGGACCCCTTCGCCCCTCTCTCCAGCCATCGATTCTCCCTGTCCAAAATGTGGGTCTCCAATCTCCTCCCAGCCCTCATCGCAGCCAACGCAGGGATCTCTTTCCTTTGGGGCTCCTTTCCCACTCGATCCAATGATGGCCAGGAAAGATCGGATGCTCCTCAGGAGCCCCAGGAAGGGATCCCAGAAGAAAGGGGGCAGGAAGCACCTCAGAGCATCTCCAGGGCAATTATGGAGGAAGAGAGCAGGAGAGATTCTGCTTCTCTCTTTCTGAGGCTGGTGGGAAACTGGGAATGTCTGAATGTCATCTTTGAATCCAAAGATGGTTTCCGATTTCACTGTCTCTGTGGCTCACTTTTCCCACTGCTCTTACAAGGTCAGGGAATGGTCGGATAGGAGTCCTCATTACACCGTTAGATGAATTAAAAAAGGCTAAATTGTCTAATTTCCCTTTTCTAATTTTTCTAAATTGCTAATTTTAATGTTTTCTCAAATTCTGGTTTATTATTAGGAATGAAACAATGGGACGTCACCTGACCATGCCTGGCAACCTCCCCCACTGGCTTCCCCGTTGACTTTGCCTGTTGGAAGCCCCTGAGAAGATTGCGCTTGGTCACCACGTAACCCTAGGATGCTGCAACTATTGTCAGTGTGAGCCAGTTGCCAAGTGCCTGGATTGCGATCACGTGAGTGCAGGGACACTATAATGCCCTGCCCTTTTCAGCTTTGTCATAACTTTCCACCATTGCTAAATGACTGTTTATAAGTCAAGGACTGCCTGTATTGCAGACATTCAGAGCATCACAGAATGTAAGCCGTGAAAGGCCCCTTCACGATCATCTAGTCCAACCCTCTCCCCTGTGCAGGAACGCAAGACCACAAATATTCACATAGACGGATCTCTCATTCTTACATTTTAATGGGCTTTTCTTTATTTTTATCAGGGATTTGATGAGAATCCTTCTGAGCCAAATCTGATGTCCTAGCAAAGAACTGGACGTGACCTGGAAGGAGAGTCATATTCAGCTCCATTGGGACCTCAAAGGCAGGAGTAACAGCAGCCATGCGGGCAAGAGGAGAAGACATTTCAGTGCTTGATGGGTGGGAAAAGGAGGAGGAGATCCCTCACTTTCCCCCTCAGGGGGAAATCATCTCAAGCCATGGAGTGTGGAGCTCTACTAGAGTCTTCGGTGAATGGCTTGAAGAGATGCTTCCAGCCATTTCTGCACATTTCAATGAGACGTTTCCATCCCTTCTTCTTGGAGAAGACTTCTGGATGCATCCAACCAACCAGATGGAACCTCCAGGACCTTCTTTTTGAAGGATGACCAGGAATGCCAGAAGCCATCCTGCCAGGCAGTCTCTTGGAGGCTCAGAAGAAGCCTCTCTCGGGCTTTACAGAGAAGCCATCCCTGGACATATTGCCTGGATTCTGTGGGCTCCTTTGCTTTGAGGTTCTCCACAGAAGCTTCCAGCCATTCCTTCTCCAGTTTACATGGCAACATTGGAGGTTTCATGTCTTCAAGATGTTGTCTATTGTCTTCTGGTTTTGTAACGTTTTTCCTTGTGTTTCTTTTGGACTCTGTTCTATTAGGTGGTACCAGCTGGTCTCTGTACATCAGTCACCCGCAGCTCATTCTACTTGAAGCTCCCGGCAGATGTTTCAATCGATGTTCAGATTGTTCAGAAACCTTTCCCTTCTTTAAATCCTCTTCCTGGTTCTCTCCTTTACTGGGTTATGTCCCTCACCATGGTGGTCTGGTGAGGGATTCTCTTGCCCTGGAAGAATCAGAAGGGGAGATTTAATAGCAGGTCTTCAAATGTGGCCTCCCCAGTCTAATTGTCTGTGTTTCCTCTCTCCTCCCTCCTGCCTAAGTCCTTCTCACCTCCTCTGCCTGTAGCTGAAGGTCTTGATGATGTTAGCCTTCTCCCTCAACTTCTGGGTTTCCTGCCGAAGTTTCTTCACTTCGGCCTTGAAAGCCATGCATTCCTCCACCATGGTCTCAAAGATGATTGAATTCCTGTAAATTATGAAGAGAAAGAGAAGAAATTAGTTTTCTCATGATAGATAGATAGATAGATAGATAGATAGATAGATAGATAGATGGATGGATGGATGGATGGATGGATGGATGGATGGATGGATGGATGGATGGATGGTTGGTTGGTTGGATGGATGGATGGATGGATGGATTCTTCTATAAATTTCTTACCTGTCCAGTTGTTCCTGCAGCTTTTTGGTTAGAATGAGGAGCTCCCTTTTCTCCCCAGCTTGCTCCTGAACACTGCAGAGGAGGCTCCGGTATTCCTTCTTCTCACATTTTAGTTCTTCCTCTAATTGCATTATTCTGTGAAAGAGGAAGACAAGAGCAAAATTAGCCCCCTCTGGTTTTCCCTCAAACCATCCAACCTATTTAAAATAAAAACTGCCTAAAACTCCCCGGCACTCCCTTCCCCTTCCTTGCTAAGTGGTTTAGCTTTACCCTTTAGCCCAAGTCAGGGCTGCTACCAGAGAATGTCTCACCTCCTCTCCTTCTTTTCAAGCTCTCTGCAGAGTTCTGGGGTCTTAGTAGCAAGCTGGGGATCCGTTTACAGGAGCTCATTCATTCTTCCATGTTGTGTTGCTTTAAATACGAGGACCAGAGAGAAATTGGCCCCTTGATTTTTTTACCTAAATTTTGGATTGGTGGCTTCAATTTACTTCATGCGTTTGTGTTGCTTAGATTTAGATGGCTTAGCTGAGCGAGATGTTTGCTGGTGGATCGCTGAGGGAGACGCCCTTTCTGGATTGGGGGCAACTGTCTGCCACGGAAACCATGGCACTGAAAGGCAATTGAGATCATAAGGAAATCCCTGTAAGAATGGAGAGTTACGTGCCATACTTCCCCTTCACGCTGCTCAGCTTTTCTCCCCCTTGTCTTTCAGAAGTCTGGAAAAGTTTTTTAAAAAAGCAGGTGTGAATATACTTATATATCCTCTCACTCACCCTCCGCTATCCCCACCCTCACACTGAGCTTCTGCATGTCCTATTATGACATATTCAGTAATGGACACCCAAAAGCTTCCCCCGAAGATTTAGATTGCTCACCTGGGGGGGGGGAGAGACAGGGCTGTTGAACTGCTGAGGAGGACACCCTGGCTCTATCGGGGGCAAGTGGCCCCCACATGATGTCATTGGCTGAAAAACAAAGGAACATGATGAGGACATTAGGGCTGAGCCCAGGGAAATCCCTCCAGCCCAGTTTACCCCAAAGAGCCTGTTTACCTTCATGGCTCATCTCCTATCTAGTCTTGTGGCTATAGGTTACCTACCTCAGGGTGTCCCCATGGCCCAAGGGAGGGCTGCATCTCTGGAATCACTGGGAAAAAAACAGACTTCTTTAAATACACAAATTTATTGACCATCATCTTCCTGTCAAATATTAGGTGCCAGCTGATACTTCTGGCACCTAAACTTCACAATTGCTGCTAATGCTAAGAAGATAGTAAATCTATTGTTTCTAATTGTCTCCTACCTCGATTGTTGGGCCTGAGCCGCCTTTTCATTCTTTGCAAGTAGTTACCTGCCATCTTCCAGGACAAATGGCAGGTAAATGAGCCAGGACAGCCCAGTCAACGTTTATGGCTGTGATGTCATAATCTTTGATATCCTCCTGCCTAAGGGCTCCTCACCTCCTCAGCCGGTCCCTGAAGGTCTTCGTTAAGAAGGCGTTCTCCCCGCTCAACCTCCGGTTTTCCTGCCGAAGTGTCTCCACTTTGGCCTTGAGGGCCACGCGTTCCTCCACCATGGTTTCAAAGATCATGGCATTCCTGTAAATTATGATGAGAAAGAGAAGAAATTATGGATTAATGGATGGATGGATGGATTCTTCTATAAATTTCTTACCTATCCAGTTGTTCCTGCAGCTTTTTGGTTAGAATGAGGAGCTCCCTTTTCTCCCCAGCTTGCTCCAGAACTCTGCAGAGGAGGCTCCGATATTCCTCCTTCTCAAATTTGAGGGATTCCTCCAATTCCATGATTCTGTAAAAGAGGAAGACAAGAGCGAAATTAGCTCCCTCTGGTTTTCCCTCAAACCATCCAACCCATTTAAAATAAAAACTGCCTAAAACTCCCTTCCCCTTCCTTGCTAAGTGGTTTAGTTTTACCCTTTAGCCCAAGTCAGGGCTGCTACCAGAGAATGTCTCACCTCCTCTCCTTCTTCTCAAGCTCTCTGCAGAGTTCTGGGGTCTTATTAGCAAGCTGGGGATCCATTTTCTGGAGCTCCTCATTCTTCCTCCTCCTTCTGCTGCTGCAAAGAGAAAGACCAGAGCGAAATTAGCCCCTGTTTTTCTCACTTGAAGCATCAAACCTTTTCTTCAGCCCAGGGCCCATTAAGAGAGACTGGGCCATCCTATCTACAAGGCTGATCCTGGCTGGGGACAAGGGAGGGGGAGGAACCGGCTGCAACCCCCCAAAACACCCCCAGGCGTGGCGGGGGCCGAGGGAAATGGCAGAGGCCGGATTGCATGTGAGCGTTTGTGTACTGTGGCCCAAAGGATAAAAGAAAGACGATTCTGGATTGTATCAACAGATTTCATACTTGCTTCCTTGTACTTCTTGACAAATGAATGAATGAATGAGTGAATGAATAAATAAAATCTAACCAAATGAAATGCAATGGTGAAAAAAATAAGGTTCTACCTTTAGGCAAGAAAAACAAAATGCACAGGTACAGTATAGGTGGTACCTGGCTCAATAGTAGTAACTGGGAGAGGGATGTTGGAGTCCTAGTGGACAACCGTTTAAATAGGAGCCAGCCGTGTGCAGCAGCTGCCAAATAAGCCAACCCAGTTCTAGGCTGCATCCAGAGAGGGATAGAATTAGATCACGTGAAGTGTCAATTCCACTTTATAAGGCCTTGGGGAGGCCACACTTGGAATCCTGCATCCAGTTTTGGCCACTAAGATGTAAAAAAGGTGTTGAGACTCTAGAAAGAAGCAACGTAGAACGGAGGAGAAATTTCCTAACAGTTAGAATGTAGACTTACGTGATGTCCTCTCCCTTTACCATCCTCAGCGGTTCCCAACCTGGGGTTTCCAAGGTCTGGAAAAGTTTTTTAAAAAGCAGGTGTGAATAAACTGATATATCCTCTCACTCACCTTCCACTATCCCCACCCTCACACTGAGCTTTTGCGTGTCCTATTATGACATGCTCAGTAATGGACACTCAAAAGCTTCCCCCGAAGATTTAAATTGCTTACCTGGGGGGGGGGCAGGGGGTGTTGGACCGCTGCGGGGGACACCCTGGCTCTATCGGGGGCAAGTGGCCCCCACGGGATGTTATTCGCTGAAAAACAAAGAAAGATGATGAGGTCATTTGGGCTGAGCCCAGGGAAATCCCTCCAGCCCAGTTAACCCCAAAGAGCCTGTTTACCTTCATGGCTCATCTCCTACCTAGTCTTGTGGCTATAGGTTACCTACCTCAGGGTGTCCCCATGGCCCAAGGGAGGGCTGTATCTCTGGAACCACTGGAAAAAAAACAGACTTCACAAACACAAACTTATTGACCATCATCTTCCTGTCAAATATTAGGTGCCAGCTGATACTTCTGGCACCTAAACTTCACAATTGCTGCTAATGCTAAGAAGATAGTAAATCTATTGTTTCTAATTGTCTCCTACCTCTATTATTGGGCTTCAGCTGCCTCTTCATTCTTTTGATGTAATTACCTGCCATCTTTACAAACTAATGGCAGGTAAATGAGCCAGGACAGCCCAGTCAAGGTTTATGACATGTGCTGAGAAAGCTTCCTGACATATTATAATAACTATTGGTACCTAGAAGATAAAGTACTAGCATGAACATTTGATTAGGAAAAAAAGAAGATAGATTTTGGGGTGGGTGAGGACACCTCTGGACTTTCTCTAGAAGGGAGACTTCCTGCTGCCCTCCATGCCCTCTGCCCCCTCCCCCAAAAGACAAAGGGCCAATAGTGGAGGAGAAGACATTCTGAGCAAGGGAGGAAGGGCTTGGATCTCTGCCCTGCTGACCTTTTCAGAGGTCTTTTTCTCTGGAGTTTTTGGGTTCCTCTCATGGAGGCCTCCAAACATGCCCAGTCCCTAGTTGGGTGCTTCAACTCCTTCCTTCTCCAGGTTCTTCACTGATTTCTCCACCCACTGATGGGAATGTGGTTGGGACCCTTCAGGACCTTCTTCCAGCCTCTTTCTCAGTGTCTTCTTCAGCCACTCTTCGAGAATAGATCTCGGTTCTTCTGAAAACGCAAAGAGGTTGAGCTATTCTTGAAGCCGCTTGAGTATATAGTCCAGAGAAGCTGCTGGAGAGTCCTTCTGAAGGGCCTCTATGGGCTTCTCTGGCCATCCCTTCCTCTGTCTCTGATTTCTGAAGTTTCCCCGGAGCTTCCACTGGTGCCTCCTCCTTTCCTTTGGATGTCCCAGGCCTTTCTCCTTGCAGGTGAAAGATGGACTGGGGCTGGTCCTTGAGTGCCAAGTGTTGCCTTGCTCTTGTTAATTTGAAGCAGAGTCCTTCCTCGGATCTCTCTTTCAGAAGGGGGAAAGATCATCAATGTACCGTAAATATCACTGTATTTCTGTATTTCTAAGATGTTTCAAGAAATAATTGTCATTACCTCCCTTAGTCAGGGCTGCTGTCTAAGTTTTTCTTACCTCCTCAGCCTTTCCCTGAAGTTTTTCAGGATGATCGCTTTCTCCTCCGTTAACTGCAGGTTTTCCAGGAGGAAGGAAGAGGGGAGGGGAGGAGAGGGAAGAGGGGAGGGGAGAAAGAGGAGGACAGGTGGAGGAAGGGGAGGGTGAGAAGGAAGGGGGAAGAAGAGGGAGGGAAGGAGGTGGGGAAGGGCAGGAAGAGGCTCCCTCTACTTGAAGCTCCCGGCAAATATTTCAATCAATGTTTGGATTCTTCGGATACTTTTCTGTTCTTTAAGTCCTCCTCCTGGTCCTCTCCTTTCCCGGTGACGTCCCTCACCATGGTGGTCTGGTGGGGGATTCTCTTGCTCTGGAAGAATCAGAAGGTGAGATTTAAAAGCAGGTCTTCAAATGTGGCCTCCCCAGTCTAATATTCAGCTATTCCCCCCTCCTCCTTCCTGCCGAAGTCCTTCTCACCTCCTCAGTCTGTCCCTGAAGGTCTTGATGATGTTGGCCTTGTCCTAACTCAACTTCAGTTTCTCTTTCCGAAGTTTCTCCACTTCAGCCTTGAAGGCCACGCGTTCCTCCACCATGGTCTCAAACAAGATGGCATTCCCGTAAATTATGGCTTCTAGGAAATGAAACTGAAGTTTAAAGAATGTCAGGAATCCCTTCTAAATATTTCTTTTTTTTATATATATATATATTTATTTTTATTTTTCATTACATAGACAACAATGGGAAAAGGGGAAGGAATGGGAAAAAGGGGGGGGGAGACCCCATCATCACATACAATATGTCATTTAATCACAGGTGCATCCCTACTAAATTTATACATCCCATATCTCTCTGTTGTATATTTAATAAACACCACAATAAGCTAGGGTTTAAAAAAGAAAGGAAAAAAAGGGGGGGGAGGGTCGGAAAGCCAAAGAGGACAAAAAAGTCCAAAAAAGAAAAAAGAAAAAAAAAAAGAACCATCATCCCATACAGCATGTCGTTTGGTTATAGTTGTTTTAACATCTGCATCTTCAAATAATATTTACCGTCTCAGATATTCCATCTAATATAACTAAAGGCCTCATTTTCATTCTACAATATATATTCAGTTAACATTAGCATTATTTTTCCCCAGAAAGTATACTTCTATTCACTGTTAACCTTGCATTTCATACCTTCAAACAGAGATCTTATTCCTTCGTTTTTCAACAAGGCGTCGCTGCCTATATATACCAGTTTCCCCTATTAGAATTGCTTTATCAGCAGCGAGATATCATTATAGTAAATTCTTAACCTTATACAATATATCACCAGACCTTATATTAATACTTCATTGTATCATTGTTGGGTTATTTCACAGCATAATTATATCATCATTTATTTTTTCAATTAAGACATAAGTATATCATTTTTCATTTCCAAAGTTTTTTTTTCCTCTTAGCCACCGATAAAACAAATCCCATATCTTATAAAATTGTTCATCCTCTTGCTCTCTAATTTCAAATGTCAATTTACTCATTTCGGCACAGTCCATTATTTTTCGGATAACTTCTTCCTCTTTTGGTATTATTTCGTTTTTCCAGTTATTTGCAAATACAATTCTGGCTGCTGTTAACACATTTACAATCAGATATTTTAAGTCTTTGTTGTAAGTTTCTGGTATGATTCCCAATAAAAAGACCTCTGGTTTAAAGTCTATTTGTGTGTCATTTTCTCCAACCACATGTGGATTTTAGTCCAGTATCTTTTAGCTTCAGTGCAAGTCCACCACATGTGGTAGTATGAACCAGTATCTGGTGACATTTCCAACACTTTTCTGATTTATTCTTGAACATTCTTGCGATTCTAGTCAGGGGTAGATGCCACCTGTAAAACATCTTATACAAATTTTCTCTATATGCAGTAGACATTGTCATTTTGTAATTTTGAGACCACAATTTCTGCCAATTCTCTAGGTCAATCCCATATCTAAAAATTTTTCCCCAAGCTATCATGGTTTCTTTAACTTGTTCTTCATGTAATTTAAACTCCAATAAATATCCATATAGTTTTTTAATTACTCTTTCATCAGTACCTGTTAGAATTTTGTCTAACTCAGTCATTTTGTTATAAAGACCTTTAGTTTTTCTATCTTCATTATATCTAGATTGTATCTGTACATATGAATACCAATTCATTTCCATCCCTTCTTGCTTTAACTCTTGACTAGATTTGAGTTCACCCTCTGTATTCAATAATTCTGTATATCTAACTGTTTGTTCCTTTTTATATATTATCGGATACGAAAATGCTTCAATTGTTGATATCCAGACTGGAGTTTTTAAGTAATGTAATCTTTTAACCTTTTCCCAGTTTAACAACAACGCCTCCCTTATGTAATGTCTTCTAAAATAACCATGTGATTTAGTTCCCTTATACCATAAGAACGCGTGCCATCCCAACAGCAAGTCGTGACCTTCTACATTCAATAATCTAGAGTTTCTTAATGATATCCACTCCTTAATCCACATCAAGTTTGCTGCCTGGTAGTATAGCTCCCAATCAGGTAACCCAAAACCTCCTCTTGGTCTAATATCTTGTAGTAATTTAAGTTTTATTCTAGCTTTTTTCCCTTGCCAAATAAATTTCAAAACTATTTTATTTAAATCTTGAAAAAAAACCTTACCCAATCTGATTGGGATTGTCTGAAACAGATATAGAATTCTAGGTAGAATGTTCATTTTAATTGTAGAGATTCTTCCCATCATTGATAAATGCAAGTTTTCCCATTTCTCCAAGTCAATTGCTATTTGTCGTTTTAATCTAGTATAGTTATCCTCTTTAAGAGTACTACATCTAGGTGATAAATATATCCCCAAATATTTAATCTTACTTGTGTTTTGAATATGCAACATTTCTGACAACTCTTCCTTTTGTGTTGCTGGGATATTCTTTGTCATGATCTTTGTTTTATCTTTGTTTATTTTCAAGCCTGCTACTTCTCCATATTCCTCTATTCTTTCTAGCAATTTGGGTGCGGTTTCTAATGGATCTTCAAGAATAAAGACTAAGTCATCTGCGAACGCTTGCAATTTATACTCTTCTCTCTTAATTTTCATTCCTCTTATTTCTTCTTCTTCTCTGATCTTTCTATTTAAGACCTCTAGTGTTAGGACAAAAAGTAGCGGTGATAGTGAGCAGCCTTGTCTTGTACCTCTCTTTATTTCAATCGGCTCTGTTAGTTCTCCATTTACCATTATCTTTGCTGCTTGTTTCTGGTATATCATTCGTATAGTTTGAGTGAATTTCTTGCCAAAATTCATCTGCTCCAGTTGCAAAAACATAAATTGCCAATTCACATTGTCAAAGGCCTTCTGCGCATCGAGGAACATCAGTGCCAATTGTTTTTCTGGATGGGCCTCATAGTATTCCAAGGTATTCAAAATCATTCTCATATTGTCTTTAATTTGTCTTTTAGGTAAAAAGCCATTTTGATCTGAATGGATGAAGCCATTTAAATATTTTTTAAGTCTCTCAGCTAGTATAGATGCAAATAGCTTGTAGTCTGAATTTAATAAAGAAATTGGTCTATAGTTCTTAATTTGTGTTAAATCAGTCTCTTCCTTGGGTAGTAGTGTGATATACGCTTCTGACCATGACTTCGGTATTTGGCTCCCAGACATCACTTCATTCATGACTTGTAGGAGTGGAAGGGTCAATATTTCTTCAAATGTTCTGTAAAATTCCACAGGTAGTCCATCTGGTCCTGGAGCTTTCCCATTATTTTGTTTTTTAAGTGCCTCTGTTAGTTCCATCATTGTTATTTTACTTTCTAATATTGTTCTAGTTTCATCTGGTACCTGGGGGAGATTGGCATCTTGTAGGTACTTTTTCACTTCTAAATATTTCTAACCTGTCCAGTTGTTCTTGCAGTGTTTTATTCTGAATGTGGAGCTCCCGTTTCTCCCCAGCTTGCTCCAGTAGTCTGCAGAGGAGGCTCTGATATTTTTCCTTTTCACACCTTAGCTGTTCCTCCAATTCCATTATTCTGTAAAAGAGGAAGACAAGAGCGAAATTAGTGCCCTCCGATTTTCCTTCGAACCATCCAACTTATTTAAAATTTAAACTACCTAAAATTACCCAGCACTTCCTTTCCCTTCCTTGCTAAGTGGTTTAGTTTTACCCTTTGCCCAAGTCAGGGCCGCTGCCAGAGAATGTCTCACCTCCTCTCCTTCTTCTCAAGCTCTCTGCAGAGTTCCTCATTCTTCCATGTTGTGTTGCTGTTAATACCAGGACCAGAGAGAAATTGGCCCGTTAATTTTTTTACCTACATTTCCGATTGGTGGCTTCAATTCACTTCACGCTTTCGGCAAAGTAGTTATTTAGCTTAACTCCAACCTTGATTTCTGAGCTTGTCTTTTCTGAGCTTGTCTGTCTGCATAGACTCGTTCGAAAATTTCCTTTTGTGAAATATCAAAACTCGAGTATAATTTGCATCCTTGGGTTTGTTGAACTGTTGTGGCTCCATGGAAAAGGGAATGAAATTAGAAAGCTTAGGGCTGCCTCTCTGGTTTTCAGCATGGGGGTTTGTAGACATGCAGTCGACTGCCTTTTGATTGGCAAGCCTCTTTCCGGCCTCCCCAGAATGCTTGCTTGGAAATAAGAACTAAGAATGGGTGTGAAAGGTTGGATCCCTCTGCTCCTCACGCAGGGCCCTCCTGGAGGCTCTTTACAAGAAGCATTGCTCACAGAGCATAGATCCACCCAATGTGGAACACGGTCCCTTTCTAAGATCTAACCAGCCACGCATGAAACCCCTTTCTGTTGCTTGGATTTAGATGGCTTAGCTGAGCGGGATGTTTGCAGGTGGATCGCTGAGGGAGACGCCCTTTCTGGATTGGGGGTAATTGTCTGCCACGGAAACCATGGCACTGAAAAGCAATTGAGATCATAAGGAAATCCCTGTAAGAATGTAGAGTTACGTGCCATACTTCCCCTTCACGCTGCTCAGCGGTTCCCCCCCTGGTGTTTCCGAAGTCTGGAAAAGTTTTTAAAAAAAGCAGGTGTGAATATACTCCACTTTATAAGGCCTTGGGGAGGCCACACTTGGAATCCTGCATCCAGTTTTGGCCACTAAGATGTAAAAAAGGTGTTGAGACTCTAGAAGGAAGCAACGTAGAATGGAGGAGAAATTTCCTAACAGTTAGAATGTAGACTTACGTGATGTCCTCTCCCTTTACCGTCCTCAGCGGTTCCCAACCTGGGGTTTCCAAGGTCTGGAAAAGTTTTTTAAAAAGCAGATGTGAATAAACTGATATATCCTCTCACTCACCCTCCACTATCCCCACCCTCACACTGAGCTTTTGCGTGTCTTATTATGACATACTCAGTAATGGACACTCAAAAGCTTCCCCCGAAGATTTAAATTGCTTACCTGAGGGGGGCAGGGGGTGTTGCACCGCTGAGGAGGACACCCTGGCTCTATGGGGGGGGGGGCAAGTGGCCCCCCACATGATGTCATTGGCTGGAAAACAAAGGAAGATGATGAGGACATTTGGGCTGAGCACAGGGAAATCCCTCCAGCCCAGTTAACCCCAAAGAGCCTGTTTACCTTCATGGCTCATCTCCTATCTAATCTTGTAGCTATAGGTTACCTACCTCAGGGTGTCCCCATGGCCCAAGGGAGGGCTGCATCTCTGGAACCACTGGGGAAAAAACCAGACTTCTTTAAAAACACAAACTTATTGACCATAATCTTTACTGTCAAATATTAGGTGCCAGCTGATACTTCTGGCACCTAAACTCTTCACAATTGCTGCTAATGCTAAGGAGATAGTAAATCTATTGTTTCTAATTGTCTCCTACCTCTGTTATTCGGCTTCAGCTGCCTCTTCATTCTCTGGATGCAGACTCCCAGGGCTTTCTCCTTGCAGGTGAAAGATGGACTGGGGCTGGTTCTTGAATGCCAGGTGTTGCCTTGCTCTTGTTAATTTTAAATACGAGGACCAGAGAGAAATTGGCCCACTGATTTTTTTACTTGAAAGTTTTTCTTCAATTGAGAAATATTAAAAATGCCTTTATGTACTGAAAATACCTTTCTGTGTATAAATTCAGTGTTGCTATTTCTGCTACAACAATCAGAAATCTCTCTTACAGGAAACATTGCTGTAACCATTTATTGGGTATTTTAGAAAGGCTCAGGAAAAGTGGGAAATCAGTACATTTTCCAGGAGAGTCTTAAGGGATTTGATTAGCTACTTAAATATTAAGGTCAGCATCACTATGTGTATAAGAGTTGGATTACTTAATCCTTTTCTTCCTCAGTATTTAGCCAAGAAAGTCTACACACCCCTGTTAAAATGCACGTTTTGGTAATGTAAAATAAAAAACCAGACCAAGAGAAAACACTTCTGAGTACTTCTTCCTTTCATATAACCTCATGTGTCGATATTGCAGCCACACCCATAATGCAATGCGCCCTGACCCCTGTGCATGCATGCACCTCATGCTCTCCCACCCCCCATGCATGCGACCCCCTGTGCTCCCCCCGTGTTCTCCCAGCGCATGCGCCAGACCCCCTAAGCCCTATTTTGGGCCTAGCAAGCCCTCCTGAAGCCTCATGGGACCCAAATTGGGCCGGGTTGGTGGTGGTGGGGTGCCGCATGTACACACACTCCCCTGCCCTGTTTTGAGCCTACCAGGCCTCCCTGAAGCCTCCTGAAACCAAAAACGGGGGTCATCGGGTGGGGGTGGGGGCTGGCTATTGCGCCTCGAGGTATTTTCTTTTATTCAGCGGCCCCTCAGAGCAAAAGCCTTTGTCTCCATATCTTAGGTAGAAAGTTGGCCCCCTCCCTTTCCTAGAAGGATGAAATATTTTGGGAAACATTAAAAAGGCAGAATATGACATTTTCCCTAAAGGAGAAACACAACTTCCAGGATGCAAACTATTCCCCTGATTAATGGCTCTCCCTGTTAGAAAATTACTCCCGGTTGCATCTCTCTTCCCTGAGTTTCTACCCGTGGCTTTTTCTCCTGCCTTCGGGGGCTTTGGGAAATGAATCGACCGGCTCTTCTGCGTGGGAGTCACTCCAATATTGGACTGTTGCAAACCTCTGTCTGTCATGGGCAGGCCTTGCAGTCATAAGTGGAAGACTACCTGTACAGTATTATCATGCTTTCTGTTTAACCCGCGATGCCCCTCCCCACTTGAGGAGGGTAAATTTTCCACGCTGTTTTCCATCAAGCACCCAAATGCAGCCAGTCCAGTGGTGGGTTCCGGGCGGTATGGCTCAGTACGGCTTACTGGTGATAGCTGGGAGCAGCGGCTACAGTACCGGAATGGTGGGCCGTTCCTTACCATTTCTTGTGGCAAACAGGCCAATTGCATACGTGTGCACAGCGTATGGCGCCTACACGACCTTTCCCGATCAGCTGAATGACTACTCTGTTTGTGACAAGAGCCATGAACATCTCCCTCATCTTGATTCATCTAATTGCTTGGTTAAGGTTATTTGTGAAGTAAATGCAGTTTAATTATCTGCAGGGGGAAAAATCCTAACAAACGTATTTGAAAAGTGGCTCCTTGAAAGGAATCATTTGATCCGAAGAAAACAATACACCCGCAGGCAGAGCCGATTCCTGCCCCAAGCCAAGCAATCCAATCTAAGACTGGTTTTGTTAGAATGAGAGGGGCCAAAACTGAGGGTGTGGGTCTCCAAGCCTTACAACAATGGGAAAGTATCCTCAATAAGGTAAAAAAAGTCAAAATGGCAGGTGCAAATGTGATGGAAGACATCTTTTCTTCTATATGCCTGGGATGAAGCTGCTGAAAAAGTCTTACTCTTTGCTGCCATCTAATGGTCATTTAGTTAAAAATGCTAAAAAAAGTTTTTAAAAAGTTCCAAGGCACAGCTGATTGTCTGAACTTTTAAAAAACTTTTTAAAGCATTTTTTTTCCTAATGGTTCGGGCAAATACTAGCATTTTTACTACCAGTTTGGGTGAATAGGTCTGAATCGGTAGCATTTCACCCCTGCCTTGTAGTCCTTCTCTTCATTAGACTAAACATATCCAGTCCCTCTATCAATTATCATATGGTTTAGCCCCCAGCTCCCTGATCATCTCTGTTGCTCTTCTCTGCACGCTAAGGGAGCTGCCCTTAGCACTTGAGGCTGAGGGGTTTATATGTTGGGGTAGCTGACAGTGGACCTCCCTAAACTGTTCTGACAGTCCTCTAACGCATGTTTTCAATTGAGAATCCCTATTTGTTCTTTTAACAATAAAGGAAGAGTTGCCAGATGAAGTTATGGAATGGACTAAGGTTAAATCCCAATTATTGGTAGACAGCCAGCTCAGGGACTGTGGCATCCTACACTTTGGCAATTGTAAAAAGACCACAGTTGCCAATAGACATCTTTAGCAAGATTTATTGAGATGAAAGGGAAGGGAGTTACAAGAATTACAGTCATTCAGTCATTTTCCATTTGGAAACATTTCCTCTGACTTCCACATACTATCTAAAGGGAATTAATTAATGTCTTATTTCAAATAAAAGCAACTTTTTACAAATCTTTAACTATCATACTGGTGTTGTGCCTCATATTTTTACATTTGTTCTGGATGTAAGATGTTCCTTTGTGTTAGGTCTGGCCTCAGAAGGATAATGTAGCACTTGGGGATGAAGCTGCAGCCTAGCAAATCAACACTGGAGGCCAGGATGGAGAAGACCTGCACAGCTACCATATATCTCCCTTTGGTGCTCAGGTAGGTAGACACAAAGTCACCCAGACACTGCAGAAGACCAGCATGCTGAAGGTGATCAGCTTGGCTTTGTTGAAGGCCCCAGGCAGATTCCCGGCCAGAAAACCCACCGTGAAGCAGATGGCAGCCAGGAAGCCCATGTAGCTGAGAGTGATGTAGAACATGACAACAACCCCTTCGTTGCATTGCAGGATGATCTCTCTAGGCTGGGAGTGGAGGTCAGAGTCAGGGAATGGGGGAGAAACTCCCAGCCAGATGGAGCAGATGATAATTTGGACTGTAGAACAAGAGAGGATGATGGAGTTGGCCAAGCTCTTCTCCAATCATCTCTTCACTTGGTTTCCTGGTTTTGTGGCCAGGAAAACCAAGACCACCGTGATGGTTTTGCCCAGGAGAGAAGGAACGGCTTCTGAGAAGATGATGCTGAAAACCATTTGTCGGAGAAGGCAGGTGGCTTTCCTTGGTTGACCAATGAAGAGAGAAGAAGACAAGAAGCAAAGCAGGAGGAGGACCAGGAGGATGTAGGAGAGATCCCGGTTGTTGTCTTTTACAATGAGAATTTCTTGGTCTTTAATGAAGATGATTAAATCAAGTCCTGTGCTTAGGATGAAGAGTAGCACAATGTTGCCCAGACATTCTTCTTAAGAGAGGAAGGTTACAGCTTTTGGGGATACATTGGACTCGGTCTGCATTTGGATATTTATCATCTGGACACTTTGTGCATTTTTCTGTATCTGAGAAAACAAAAAAGCAATATTTATTTCATATGTAATCCTTCTATTTTTTAAAAAATATCTTATGTTGCTAGAAGGATCACATTCCAAGATGTGTTTCATCAAAAGAGAATGTGTATTTTGAAAAAAAAAAGCATAGCTAAATCTATGAAACTGACAGAAATCCTAGGATGTTGGTCTAATGTGCAGAATTTTCACAGGAATTTTTAGGCAAATATCCTGTGTCCTGATACTTTTTAATATATTCAGAGCTGTGGTGAAATCTATTTTTCCCTACCAGTTATGTGGGTGTGGCCTGGGGGACTAGGTGGGCATGGCTATGTAGTTGTGACTGGGGGAGGTCAAAGGCAGAAAGTCACTTTAACAATGTCCTGTTGGAGCAGGGTGTTGGACTAGATGACCTCCAGGTCCCTCCCAGTCCTGCACTGCTGTGCTCTTTCAAAGCATCCTCTGAAGCTGCGTCTAGTGCCAGCAGTGTCGTGCGGTGAGGTTTATGCCTGGTGAGGCTCAGCTGGGCATCCTTTTGCGAAGCAGCTCAGTGGGGCAGCGGTCGGCCTCGGCGGTGGCGGCGGGGGGGGGATTTGCATCACGGGAGCCGCCAAGCGCCCGGGTCTGCAACAAAGGCACTTGGCGGCTCCCGCGATGCAAAGTGCCCCGCCGCCCATGATGCCGCCGCCTGCCCGTTGCCCCAGTCTGTGGCCGCTGCTTCTCCGCCACACGAAGTCCCAGATCGCCTCTGGGGGAAGGCTTAGTGAGAAGCGGAGTGAAGCTTCTCCGCGGCCTCCCTGCGCTGCGCAGAGGCTCTCGCAGGAGCACGTGCCAGCGGCCGGCGACCTGGAGCGGCCCCGACTGCGAGACAAGGCAGCGCTTAAAGCAGCTGCTGACGCCGCCACCGCCCCTCCTTCACCCGGCGGGGCGTTCCTGCCGCCTTGGGCCGCTTTGCCGCACGGCAGCTGCTTCTGCAAGGAGGCACTGGGCCAGGAACTGGAGAAGCCGGTGGATCGCTCGGAAGCCACGCTCCAGGCCTCCTTGGAAAGGGCGCGGCGTGGCTTCTGAGCGATCCGCCGGCTTATGCAGTTCCTGGCCCAGCGCCTCCTTGCAGAAGCAGCTGCCGTGCGGCAAAGCAGCCCAAGGAATGCCCCGATCTTGGGATATGTAGTTGGCTGTCAGGATATTTATGTAATGGGGCTCCCGCATTACTGTCCACATTTCCTCATTGTGGACCAGAAATACCTCCTTGAGTTCCTCAAGGAGAGGACCATGTAGCATGTGTCACAGTAATCTTCCAGGTAATGGACCTAACAGAGAAACAGAGTTGGAAGGAAGCTTTGAGGTCTTCTAGTCCAACCCCCTGTTCAGGTAGTAAGCCCTACACCATTTCAGAGCCAAGAAAATCCCTCAAATTTCAAATATTGCTTAGAGAGGTAAATGTGGCAGGACACATCCAAAGAGAGATTTTCCCCAGAAGAAGTAAAGCTTGTGCAGTCTTCCACCCTCTTATCTCTTCCTTTCGAAGGTGTGACTAAAACATGGGTGACTGAATAATATCTCTCAATCCAGGAAATGGCTGCTCACATTGCATTGGATGTTGAAAAGATCTTTGATGTGGCTCAGGTGGAATTTCTGAAGAATTTCTCATAGAATTTCTAAGAAGATACGGTTTCTACTTTTCTGCCTTTTGGATTGCACAGAGGGTTCTCTTAGGTGAAGTTAAATATGTTAAATGTATGGATACCATTTCAGGAAATCAAGTCTGCGCTGTAAAAGCTACATTGAGTCTGTGAGGTAGAATTCATGAAATTAGAATGAAAGTTATGGTCTATTTCTTAAAAGGTAAAAAAAGAAATAGCAGGAAACATCAAAACTGAAAACCAGAAGAGATATTGTATAGGTAAATTTATTAGAGATAAATAATAGTGGTAAAGTTTGCCCAATTTACCACAGCCTCCCATCTCTTCCCAGCCTTTCCTTCGTGATCTTTTTGCTCTTTCCCCCTTTAGATAAGAAATGGAGCATTTTGAAAATAAACAAGAAAAGAATGGAGCTTCAAAGTGTATTTTAATTGGTACTTTCATGAAAACACTCTGGATTTCTGCAGTGCCTTCCATTTTCTTTAGTGTCACCCACTTTCCTGAGTGGAGATAGTCCCCTCCAGACAAGGACCACAGTCATAGCAGCAAACTGGCTCTCCTTCTCGAGCCCTCTTGACAAATCCAGGATGACAACTTTCCATACATTTGGACTGAGGCAGGGACTGAGCCGAAGAACAAGGCATTCCAAACAAAATATGTTTTCATATTTGTCATCAATTTTTCAATATTGCCTTTAAGGCAGTAAAGTTGACAAAACTCTGCCCTGCAAGATATGATGTAAGATTTATAATCCTTCTTATGAAAAGCTAATTTAAACGTTACCAAGTTTACAGAAAAATATTTATGGTTTCCACCTACAGAAAGGTTCAGGAGTAAAAAGCAGTAGAAAAATATCCCATTTTCAGTAGTAGATAAACTATAGTATTTCCTATAAGAACATTAATGATGGATGAAGATTGAGGGATAGCAAATGCGATAAAGATATTAGTGAACACGATCTCAAAATAATAGTTGTTTACAAACTGAACGTGTTGGCAGTTAAAATGTTCATGGAAAGAAGGTAGATTCATAAATAATGACACAATTGTTATATTATAGGGAACATTCTAGAGCAGGTGACAAATAAATAAATAAACTCTACTCTATTATTCCATTCCATTCAGTGGTGAAATTCAATTTTTTTTTACTGCTGGTTCTGTGGGAGTGGTTTGGTGGGCTTGGTGGGCATGGCAGGGGGAGGATACCGCAGAATCTCCATTCCCACACCACTTTTGGGGCCAGCCAGATGTGGCATTTGCCGGTTCCCCAAACTACTCAAAATTTCCGCTACTGGTTCTCCAGAACCTGTCAGAACCTGCTGGATTTTACCCCTAATTCCATTCCATTCTAGACTCAGGATCTTCTGCCTGTTTCCAGGGCACCTCAACTGGGGGAGCCCCGCTTGGCTGCATGGAGCCTCTGGTTATGGCCCCATCCCAAATGCCTGAGAAATTATAGAGAGAAGGTGATGGTTTTGTCAACAATCTCTGGCCACATCGTATAAAGAGAACTTACATAAAATTTATAGGTGGCACTTACCACCAGCTAGGCTAGCCAAAATGTATAAAAAATTATCACCTAATTGCTGGAAATGTGACCAAATACCAGGCAACTACTACCAGATGTGGTACAGTGGTGGGTTCCTCCAGGTCTGGTCCTAAAGTAGGACATAAAGTGAGATTTGGACATTTAGCGTTAGTACTGGGTCAGGCTGGACAGCCTCTCATGGCCCCTTTACTTCTATATTAAAAGCCACATAGACAGAGTTGGAGCTTGCAAAAGAACAGGAAGCCAGTGCCTAACCACAAGATATCCCTATGTCAAAACCTATGACAAAAGTCCAAGGTTCAATTAAAGTTGGTTAATGACACGTACTCCATAAGAAAAGGAGAAGTAAGACCCCCATCTCCTTATAAGGCTTTCTCTCCTCAAGGTAACCACTAAGAAATGAGTTAAGTGTTTCCGTGTTACACTGCCTTTGAGAATGTATAAGAATGCGTGCTTCGATAATGAAGGTTGTTCAGAACTTGCAATGCTAGCCATGGGCTAGCTTTCTCAACCTGGCCGCCAAATAAACTTTTCCTGTATCCTGAGAAGTCTACAGCCTGTCATTTTCTGCAACAGTCCGGTCCAGTCTGGGAGCAGCTGACAGTATACCGGTACGGTGGCTCGTTTGGCCCACCTGCCCGCCGGTGTGCTATACCTGTTTTTATAGCAACCAGCCAATTGCAGATGAGTCCCCAAAAAGGGAAAGAAAAGAAAGAAATCTGGAAGGAAATTAAGTGAAGCGAATCAGTTTGATGGGAGGAGTGGGCTAGCTAGAGGATCCAGGATGGAAAACAGAGGGAGGGCAGATGGTGGATTGAGAGGGAGCTGAGTGATCCACTTGATCCCTTCAACGTTGGAGAAAGGTCCCCTCTAGCGTCTGAAACCACTGCAGCCTTCATAGTTCTTGGATAGGAAGCCAGTTAAGAATTCCCTTCCTTCCATTTGTTTTTTTCCTCCTTCTTTCCCTCCTTCCCATTTTAATGGTGGATAAGATTTGGAGACCAAGGCTTTTGCTGTAAGAGGCAATCGAATAAATGTCCGAAAACCCCTTTTGGTCCCAAGAACTGAACTTGACAGAAAAGAGTTCCCCTTAATTGATTTTCACATATTTAATGACCACAATTTAACATTGTTTTGATTGTGATCAGTGAATTCTGAAGGCAGCCAGATTCCTCCGCCTAAGAGGGTGTGAATACTTCTATAACCAAATCATTTGTGGTTTTTTTTTAATTTTGATTTTTCCCCTTCAAAGATTTCAGTTTGTTTTTCCATTTGAATTGCACGTCTTATATGTCCATGATGGTAAACCTATGGCTCTCTGGGGGCAAGCAAGTCGTGACCCAGCTCAGCTCCACCAAGCATGCGCCTCCCACCAGCCAGCTGATTTTTGGGTCTCGGCTACGCATGTGGGAGATGCGTGTGCATGCGCAGGAGGCCGGTGGGTCACGTGGGCATGCGTGGTAGGTTGTGCGGCGATGCACAGGGGGAAGCATGGGGGAGCGGCATGCCCCCCCCCATGGCCTATTTTTGGTTTCAGGAGGCTTCAGGAAGGCCTGCTGGGCCCCCCAAAAAGGTGCGGGGTTAGGGTACAACATTCCCCATCCCCTGCAGCCCATTTTCAGTCCCAGGAGGCTTCAGGAGGCCTGCTAGGCCCAAGACGGGGTGTGGGATGTGTGTGCGCCCCCCCAACCTCCCAGGGCCCATTTCTGGTCCTAGGAGGCTTCAGGGAAGCCTGCTAGGCCCAAGACGGGGTGTGGGATGTGTGTGCGGCACCCCCCCCCACCCTCCCAGGGCACATTTATGGTCCCAAGAGGCTTCAAGGAGGCCTGCTAGGCTCAAAACAGTGTGCAGGGAGGTCAGGTACCTGCGCTGAGGGAGCGGGAGGATCACACACATGGGGGGGGGGAGCACAGGAGGGTCGTGCACATATGCATAGAATGCTGGGGTGCGTTGCATTATGGGTGTGGGAGCCATCACTGTTATACATTATATGACAGGAGGAAGTACTCAGAAGTGATTTATCTTGGTCTGATTTTTTATTTTACATTTCCAAAACGTGGCATTTTACCAGGGGTATGTAGACTTTCTTTGCTAAATACTGAAGTAAAAAAGAATTAAGTAATCCAACTCTTATAAGCATAGTGATGCTAACCTTAATATTTAAGTACCTAATCAAATCCCTTGAGATTATTCCGGAGGTGTATCTAAAGTCCATGAACATGTACTGATTTCCTACTTTTCCTGAGCCTTTCTAAAATACCCAATAAATGGTTAAAGCAATGTTTCCTGTAAGGAGAGATTTCTGATTGTTGTAGTAGAAATAGCAACATTGAATTTACACACACTAAAAAACAAACAAATAAACAGAAAGGTATTTTAAATACATAAAGGCATTTGTAATATTTTTCAATTGAAGAAAAATTTTGATCATTCAAGTAAAAAAAAAAATCAAGGGGCTAATTTCTCTCTGGTCTTTGTCTTTGCAGCAGCAGAAGGAGGAGGAATGAGGAGCTCCAGAAGATGGATCCCCAGCTTGCTAATAAGACCCCAGAACTCTGCAGAGAGCTTGAGGAGAAGGAGAGGAGGTGAGACATTCTCTGGTAGCAGCCCTGACTTGGGCTA
This sequence comes from Thamnophis elegans, assembly GCF_009769535.1. Classification (NCBI taxonomy): domain Eukaryota; kingdom Metazoa; phylum Chordata; class Lepidosauria; order Squamata; family Natricidae; genus Thamnophis; species Thamnophis elegans. The sequence continues at coordinate 7,561,452 of NC_045555.1, read as the reverse complement.
AAGGGTAAAGCTAAACCACTTAGCAAGGAAGGGGAAGGGAGTGCCGGGGAGTTTTAGGCAGTTTTTATTCTAAATAGGTTGGATGGTTTGAGGGAAAACCAGAGGGGGCTAATTTCGCTCCTGTCTTCCTCTTTTACAGAATAATGCAATTAGAGGAATCCCTCAAATTTGAGAAGAACGAATACCGGAGCCTCCTCTGCAGAGTTCTGGAGCAAGCTGGGGAGAAAAGGGAGCTCCTCATTCTAACGAAAAAGCTGCAGGAACAACTGGATAGGTAAGAAATTTGTAGAAGAATCCGTCCGTCCGTCCGTCCATCCATCCATCCATCCATCCATCCATCCATCCATCCATCCATCCATAATTTCTCCTCTTTCTCTTCATAATTTACAGGAATGCCATCACGTTCAAGACCATGGTGGAGGAACGCGTGGCCCTCAAGGCCGAAGTGGAGACACTTCGGCAGGAAAACTGGAGGTTGAGCGGGGAGAACGCCTTCTTAACGAAGACCTTCAGGGACCGGCTGAGGAGGTGCGGAGCCCTTAGGCAGGAGGGGGGAGGGGGGAAATAGCTGAATATTAGACTGGGAGGCCACATTTGAAGACCGGCTATTAATTCTCCCCTTCTGCTTCTTCCAGAGCAAGAGAGTCTCTCATCAGACCACAATAGTGAGGGACATCACCATGTAAAGGAGAGGACCAGGAGGAGGTCTTAAAGAAGGGAAGTTTCCGAAGAATCCGAACATCGATAGAAACATCTGCTGGGAGCTTCAAGTAGAGTGACCCTGCCACCTCCCTCTTCTTCCACCTTCCTTCACCCCCTCCCCCTTCCTCCCCCTGTCTCCCTGTTCCTCCCCTCCCTCCTCTTCCTTCCTCCTGGAAAACCTGAAGTTAACGGAGGAGAAAGCGATCATCATCATGAAGAACTTCAGGGAAAGGCTGAAGAGGTGAGAAAAACTTTGACAGCAGCCCTGGCTAAGGGAGGTAGATGACAATTATTTCTTGAAACAGCTTAGAAATACAGAAATACAGTGATATTTACATCGATGATCTTTCCCCCTTCTGAAAGAGAGATCCGAGGAAGGACTCTGCTTCAAATTAACAAGGGCAAGGCAACACTTGGCACTCAAGGACCAGCCCCAGTCCATCTTTCACCTGCAAGGAGAAAGGCCTGGGACATCCAAAGGAAAGGAGGAGGCACCAGTGGAAGCTCCGGGGAAACTTCAGAAATCAGAGACAGAGGAAGGGATGGCCGGAGAAGCCCATAGAGGCCCTTCAGAAGGATTCTCCAGTAGCTTCTCTGGACTACATACTCATGCGGCTTCAAGAATAGCTCAACCTCTTTGCGCTTTCAGAAGAACCGAGACCTATTCTCGAATACTGGCTGAAGAAGACACTGAGAAAGATGCTGGAAGAAGATCCTGAAGGGTCCCAACAACCTTCCCATCAGTGGCTGGAGAAATCAGTGAATAACCTGGAGGAAGAAGAAGCTGAAGGACCCCAACTAGGGACTGGGGCATGTTTGGAGGCCTCCATGAGAGGAACCCAAGGACTCCAGAGAAAAAGACCTCTCAAAAGGTCAGCAGGGCAGAGATCCCAGCCCATCCTCTCTTGCTCACAATGTCTTCCCCTCCACCGTTGGCCCTTTGCCTTTTGGGGAACAGGGGCAGAGGGAATGGAGGGCAGCAGGAAGTCTCCCTGCTAGAGAAAGCGCAGATTTGTCCTCATCACCTCAAAACCTATCTTCTTTTTTTCCTAATCAAAGGTTCATGATAGTACTTTATCTTTAAGGTACCAATAGTTATTGTAATATGGAAAGCAGCTTTCTCAGCACATGTCAAAAATGTTGACTGGGCTGTCCTGGGTCATTTACCGGCCATTACTTTGTAAAGATGGCAGGTAATTACATTGAGAGAATGAAAAGGCGGCTGAAGCCCAATAATAGAGGTAGGAGACAATTAGAAACAATAGATTTACTATCTTCTTAGCATTAGCAGCAATTGTGAAGAGTTTAGGTGCCAGAAGTATCAGCTGGCACCTAATATTTGACAGGAAGATGATGGTTAATAAGTTTGTGTATTTAAAGAAGTCTGTTTTTTTCCCCAGTGGTTCCAGAGATGCAGCCCTCCCTTGGGCCATGGGGACACCCTGAGGTAGGTAACCTATAGCTACAAGACTAGGTAGGAGATGAGCCATGAAGGTAAACAGGCTCTTTGGGGTAAACTGGGCTGGAGGGATTTCCCTGGGCTCAGCCCTAATGTCCTTATCATCTTCCTTTGTTTTTCAGCCAATGACATCATGTGGGGGCCACTTGCCCCCGATAGAGCCAGGGTGTCCTCCTCAGCGGTTCAACAGCCCTGTCTCTCTCCCCCCCCCCCAGGTGAGCAATCTAAATCTTCGGGGGAAGCTTTTGGGTGTCCATTACTGAATATGTCATAATAGGACATGCAGAAGCTCAGTGTGAGGGTGGGGATAGCGGAGGGTGAGTGAGAGGATATATAAGTATATTCACACCTGCTTTTAAAAAAACTTTTCCAGACTTCCGAAACACAAGGGGGAGAAAAGCTGAGCAGCGTGAAGGGGAAGTATGGCACGTAACTCTCCATTCTTACAGGGATTTCCTTATGATCTCAATTGCCTTTCAGTGCCATGGTTTCCGTGGCTGACAGTTGCCCCCAATCCAGAAAGGGCGTCTCCCTCAGCGATCCACCTGCAAACATCTCGCTCAGCTAAGCCATCTAAATCTAAGCAACACAAACGCATGAAGTAAATTGAAGCCACCAATCCGAAATTTAGGTAAAAAAATCAACGGGCCAATTTCTCTCTTGTCCTCGTATTTTAAGCAACACAACATGGAAGAATGAGGAGCTCCTGTAAACGGATCCCCAGCTTGCTACTAAGACCCCAGAACTCTGCAGAGAGCTTCAAAAGAAGGAGAGGAGGTGAGACATTCTCTGCCAAAAAGGGGTGATATCTATGATCTTATTTAGATATACAGACCAGATCTCTGAGAGGAGCTCCGTTGAGTCCTCTTCGGCGACAGGCCCAGGTGAGACATTCTCTGGTAGCAGCCCTGACTTGGGCTAAAGGGTAAAGCTAAACCACTTAGCAAGGAAGGGGAAGGGAGTTTTAGGCAGTTTTTATTTTAAATAGGTTGGATGGTTTGAGGGAAAACCAGAGGGGGCTAATTTCGCTCTTGTCTTCCTCTTTCACAGAATCATGGAATTGGAGGAATCTCTCAAATTTGAGAAGGAGGAATATCGGAGCCTCCTCTGCAGAGTTCTGGAGCAAGCTGGGGAGAAAAGGGAGCTGCTCATTCTAACGAAAAAGCTGCAGGAACAACTGGATAGGTAAGAAATTTATAGAAGAATCCATCCATCCATCCATCCATCCATCTATCTAATTTCTTCTCTTTCTCTTCATAATTTACAGGAATTCAATCATCTTTGAGACCATAGTGGAGGAATGAGTGGCCCTCAAGGCGGAAGTGAAGAAACTTCGGCAGGAAACCCGGAAGTTGAGCGAGGAGGAGGCTAACATCATCAAGACTTTCAGGGACAGGCTGAGGAGATGAGAAGGACTTAGGCAGGAGGGAGGAGGGAGGAAACACAGACAATTAGACTGGGGAGGCCACATTTGAAGACCTGCTATTAAATCTCCCCTTCTGATTCTTCCAGGGCAAGAGAATCCCTCACCAGACCACCATGGTGAGGGACATAACCCAGTAAAGGAGAGGACCAGGAAGAGGATTTAAAGAAGGGAAAGGTTTCTGAACAATCTGAACATCGATTGAAACATCTGCCGGGAGCTTCAAGTAGAGTGAGCTGCGGGTGACTGATGTACAGAGACCAGCTGGTACCACCTAATAGAACAGAGTCCAAAAGAAACACAAGGAAAAACGTTACAAAACCAGAAGACAATAGACAACCTCTTGAAGACATGAAATCTCCAATGTTGCCATGTAAACTGGAGAAGGAATGGCTGGCAGCTTCTGTGGAGAACCTCAAAGCCAAGGAGCCCACAGAATCCAGGCAATATGTCCAGGGATGGCTTCTCTGTGAAGCCCGAGAGAGGCTTCTTCTGAGCCACCGAGAGACTTCCTGGCAGGATGGCTTCTGGCATTCCTGGTCATCCTTCAAAAGGAAGGTCCTGGAGGTTCCATCTGGTTGGCTGGATGCATCCAGAAGTCTTCTCCAAGAAAAAGGGATGGAAACGTCTCATTGAAATGTGCAGAAATAGCTGGAAGAATCTCTTCAAGCCATTCACCGAAGACTCTAGTAGAGCTCCACACTCCATGGCTTGAGATGATTTCCCCTCTGAGGGGATCCTTTGATGGGAAGTGAGGGATCTCCTCCTCCTTTTCCCACCCATCAAGCACTGAAATGTCTTCTCCTCTTGCCCGCGTGGCTGCTGTTACTCCTGCCTTTGAGGTCCCAATGGAGCTGGATATGACTCTCCTTCCAGGTCACGTCCAGTTCTTTGCAAGGACATCAGATTTGGCTCAAAATGATTCTCATCAAATCCCTGATAAAAATAAAGAAAAGCCCATTAAAATGTAAGAATGAGCTATCCATCTATGTGAATAGTGCATTTGTGGCCTTGCGTTCCTGCACGGGGAAGAAGGTTGGACTAGATGATCGTGAAGGGGACTTTCACGGCTTACATTCTGTGATGCTCTGAATGTCTGCAATATAGGCAGTCCTTGACTTATGACCATTCATTTAGCAACAGTGGAAAGTTATGACAAAGTTGAAAAGGGCAACTTAGAAGCAGGGCATTATAATGTCCTTGCACTCACGTGATCGCAATCCAGGCACTTGGCAACTGGCTCACACTGACAATAGTTGCAGCATCCCAGGGTTACGTGGTGACCAAGCGCAATCTTCTCAGGGGCTTCCAACAGGCAAAGTCAACGGGGAAGCCAGTGGGGGAGGTTGCCAGGCATGGTCAGGTGACGTCCCACTGTTTCATTCCTAATAATAAACCAGAATTTGAGAAAACATTAAAATTAGCAATTTAGAAAAATTAGAAAAGGGAAATTAGACAATTTAGCCTTTTTTAATTCATCTAACGGTGTAATGAGGACTCCTATCTGACCATTCCCTGACCTTGTAAGAGCAGTGGGAAAAGTGAGCCACAGAGACAGTGAAATCGGAAAACAACCTTTGGATTCAAAGATGACATTCGGACATTCCCAGTTTCCCACCAGCCTCAGAAAGAGAGAAGCAGAATCTCTCCTGCTCTCTTCCTCCATAATTGCCCTGGAGATGCTCTGAGGTGCTTCCTGCCCCCTTTCTTCTGGGATCCCTTCCTGGGGCTCCTGAGGAGCATCCGATCTTTCCTGGCCATCATCGGATCGAGTGGGAAAGGAGCCCCAAAGGAAAGAGATCGCTGCGTTGGCTGCGATGAGGGCTGGGAGGGGATTGGAGACCCACATTTTGGACAAGGAGAATCGATGGCTGGAGAGAGGGGCGAAGGGGTCCATTTGTGCCAAAGCGGAGGCTCCTTCCCTCAATAGAATACGGGAATCCTGCAACCAATTGGGACCCCATAAGATGTTGAGACCCTGGAAAAAGTTCAGGGAAGAGCAACTAAGATGCTCAAAGGCCTGGAGACTAAACCATAGGAAGAACGGCTGCAGATTTTGGGTCTGGCTAGTCCAAAGAATAGAAGAATTAGGGGTGACACGATAGCATCATTCCAGTATTTGAGAGGCTGCCACAAAGAAGAAGGGGACAAATTATTCTCCGAAGCACCAGATGCAAAACAAGGAACAACGGATGGAAACTAAAGAAAGGGAGAAGCACCCTGGAATTAAGGAGAAACCTCCAACCAGTGAGGAGAATTCACCAGTGGAACAGAAGTCGCCTCCAGAAGTTGTGGGGGCTCCTTCACTGGAGGTTTTGAAGAAGAGACCAGACAGTCCTTGTCTGAGATGATCTAGGTTCTCCTGCTTGAGCAGAGGGCTAGACTAGAAGACCTTGAGTGTCCCTTCCAGCTCTATTCTCTTCTCTTCTATTCTCTATTCTATTCTATCCTATCCTATCCTATTCTAGAGGAGGAGGCCTCAGACACATTTTCTGGGCTGCTCCCTCAGGAAGATCATGGCCGTTAACACACAAAACCCCCTAAGACTGTTATGAGATGGTACATTCCAACGACTCTCTGCCTGCCTAGGACCCCCCTGTCCAAGTGGATCAGACCGAAGAAGCTGCTGGGAGGAGCAGCAAAAACTCTCAGCTAATGAAAAATAAACCCCGTTGCCATGACTACGTTTCCAGGCATCCATCTTGAGGTTGTCAAAGAGAGAATGGAATAGAAATAGAATAGAATTTAGAATTGAATGGAATGGAATATAATAGAATTTAGAATAGGTTAGGATAGAATAGAATAGAAATTAGGTGAGGATAGGATAGGATAGGACAGGATAGGATAGGATAGGACAACAGAATAGAAAAGAATAGAAGAGAATAGAATAGTATTTAGGATAGGATAGGATAGGATAGGACAACAGAATAGAATAGAATAGAATAGAATAGAATAGAATTTAGGATAGGATAGGATAGGATAGGACAGGACAGAATAAAAAAGAATAGAAGATAATAGAAGATAATAGTATTTAGGATAGGATAGGATAGGAGAGAAAAAGGATAGGATAGAATGGAATAGAATTTAGAATACAATAGAATAGAATTTAGGATAGCATAGGAGAGGATAGAAAAGGAGAGCATAGAATAGAATAGTATTTAGGAAAGGAGAGGACAGGAGAGAAAAGGATAGGATAGAATAGAATAGAAATTAGGATAGGATGGAATGGGATGGGATGGGATGGGACGGGACAGGACAGGACTGGACAGGATAGAAAAGAATAGAAGAGAATAGTATTTAGGATAGGATAGGATAGGATAGAAAAGGATAGGATAGGATAGAATAGAATTTAGAATACAATAGAATAGAGTAGAATTTAGGATAGCATAGGATAGGATAGAAAAGGATAGGATAGAATAGAATAGAGTAGATAGGATAGGAGAGAAAAGAATAGGATAGAAAAGATAGGATTGAATAGAATAGAATTTAGAATACAATAGAATAGAATTTAGGATAGCATAGGATAGGATAGGATAGAATGTAGGATAGGATAGGATAACTTTATTGTCACTAATCAGCATACATTCAAATGAAATTTGATTGCATAGAGCTCACAAAGTGTTGCAGCCTCCAATATACACTACACAAATGTGACTAAATGAATAAATAAATGTTATGTGTATACCCACACAGACACCTATATTATATGACCCAGAGAAACAACACAGTCTAGTTCAGATGTATAGGTGTACGTGGGGAAAAAAACGAATCCTGAGTTTGCCAGATGGAGGGCATTGAGGAAAAAGCCGTAACAGAATCCGGGGGTCCTGGTGGAAATCCTTGGAAACCCCCTCCCAGAGGGGAGCAACAGCGGGCATGTGGGGTCTCCAACAATGCTTTCACGTTTAAGTGCGTCGCTTAGTAACTGTCATTAAGTGAGTCCAGCTTTTCCCATTGACTTGGATTGTGAGAGGCTGGCTGGGAAAGTTGGCTGGGAAACTTCTGGATCAAGAAGAGTTTGTACTTTGATCTTTCCATAAATTACGGGCAGGACAGCATCTCTCCTTCCCAGCTGCCCCGTCTGTCTCCAATCTCCCACTTCACAAAAGAAATCTCAAAGGAAATTAAGTGCGGTGGTCTGTTTGATGAGAGGAGTGGGCTTGAGGATCCAGGGTGGAAAACAGAGGGAGGAGAGATGGTGGATTGAGAGGGAGTTGAGTGACCGACTTCATTCCTTCAGCCTTGGAGAAAGGTCCTCTCTAGGGTCTGCAACAAACCACGGCAGCCTTCATAGTTCTTGGATAGGAAACCAGTTAAACATTCCCTTCCTTCCATGTTTTTTTTCCCCTCCCTCTTTCCCTCCTTCTCTCCCTCTGTCAAGCATGCCTCCTTCAATATCCAAGAAAGGAAAACCTCAACTCCATTTTAATAGATAAAGTACTTTTACTAGATATGAAGTGAAAACAGCTAAAGGTAAGCAAGATCTGAGCCAGAAAGGTGGGAACATATACATATCAAACATTTACCCAGCACCCTCCCCCCAATTCCCCAATCCATTGTCCAATCTGCAACTCCCTAAGGTGTCATGCGGGTGCATCTTCAAACAGCCTCATCAAGTTGGTATGCGGAACGGTTGGCCTTGACCAAGTCCAAACATCAGTCACCAGCATGCACAGAAGATGGTGAGAACAAGACTCCTCCAGCACAATACAATTCCCTTCCTCAATACTATGCACCACCACCACCTGGTTCCTATGGCAGCCAATAGCAAGCAAGCGTAGCAAGCAAAACAGGGGCTGACATCCCCTTCCCTCCTTTTCTTCCTCCCTCCTCCTCCTTCCAACACCCCCCTCTCTCCCCCCTCCCCAAGTTATTTAGCACTTTGAGGAACATTCTGTGGGCTCAGTTGTCCTGGGAGCCTTGGGGGGGGGGCGGCTTTCCCCCATTTCCCTTTTTTTTATTCCACAGACTTTGCCTGAGACCTCTCGGGGTCTCTCCTTTAGCATTTGTGACCCTTCACATGGAAAGGTCCACAGATGCTGGTGGGGGAACCCCTGGCACCCCCCCATAGCCGGATCAAAGGTTATGATATCACAGCACGTCATAAACCTTGACTGGGCTCTCCTGGCTCATTTACCTTCCATTAGTTTTTTAAAATGGCAGGTAATTATATTCAGCGTATGAAGAGGCAGCTGAAGCGCAACAACAGAGGTAGGAGACAATGAAATCCAATCCAATTATTATCTCTTTAGCGTTAGCAGCAATTGTGAAGAGTTTAGGTGCCAGAAGTATCAGCTGGCACCTAAGACTAAATTAGCGATTAAACTTCATTTTAGATGAGGCGAGAGGATTTATAATCCTTGCCTCTTTAAGCAAGGAAAGGAAAAGAGAACCAGGTTGTCCTCAGCAGAGGAAAATATGTAAATGTAACAAAGGTTAGAGGGGAGGGAAGGAGGACAGTAGGGAAGTCAGGATGGAGAGGAGAAAGGAGAGGAATAGGAAAGGCAGAAGAAGGGGGGAAGGATAAAGAGGAGGAAGAGAAAGAAGAGAAGGGAAAGAAGGTGGGAAGAGAGAAGGAGAGAAGAAAGAGAAGAAACTGGGGGAGGAAGGAGGGAGGGAAGAGGAGAGGGTAGTAAAGAGGGAAAGAGGGAGGGAAAGAAAGAGAGAAGGAGAGTTGAAAGGAAGGAAGGAAGGAGGGAGGAAAGGAGGGAGATTAAGAGAAAAGAAAGGAGGAGGGAAAGAGGAAGGGAAGGAGGGAAGGTATGTGAGAAGGAGGGGGGATCGAGGGAGGGAAAGGAGGGGGAAGGAAAGGAGGAAAGGAGAAAAGAAAGGAGGGAAGGCAGGGGAGAAGGAAGTAAGGGGGGGAGGGAAGAAAAGGGTATGGAAAAGAAGAAATGAGGGAAGAGAAGAGGGAGGGAAGGAATAAGATACCTAACCTTTGATGTTTATATGATTTGATAGTATGGGAATATCTCGAAATGTAGTTGTATTGTTTTTTACAAGTTATGGATGTTGTATTTTCGTTTTACCAATAAAATCTTATTTTTAAAAAAAATTGTGTTTTTAAAGAAGTCTGTTTTTTTCCCAGTGGTTCCAGAGATGCAGCCCTCTCTTGGGCCATGGGGACACCCTGAGTTAGGTAACCTATAGCCACAAGACTAGATAGGAGATGAGCCATGAAGGTAAACAGGCTCTTTGGGGTTAACTGGGCTGGAGGGATTTCCCTGGGCTCAGCCCAAATGTCCTTATCAGCTTTCGTGGTTCTTCAGCCAATAACATCACATGTTGGCCACTTGCCCCCAATAGAGCCCGGGTGTCCTCCTCAGCGGTCCAACACCCCCTGCCCCCCCAGGTAAGCAATCTAAATCTTCTGGGGAAGGTTTTGAGTGTCCATTACTGAGTATGTCATAATAAGAAGTGCAGAAGCCCAGCGTGAGGGTGGGGATAGTGGAGGGTGAATGAGAGGATATATAAGTATATTCCACATCTGCTTTTTTAAAACTTTTCCAGCCTTTTGAAACACCAGAGGGGGAAGCGTTGAGGAGCGTGAAGGGGAAGTATGGCACGCAACTGTACATTCTTACAGGGATTTCCTTAGGATGTCAATTGCTTTTCAGCACCATGCTTCCCATGGCGGACAGTTGCCCCCAATCCAGAAAGGGCGTCTCCCTCAGCGATCCACCTGCAAACATCCCGCACAGGTAACCCATCTAAATCTAAGCAACAGAAATGGGTTTCATGTGTGGCTGATTAGATCTTACAAACTGACCGTGTTCCACTTTGGGTGGATCTATGCTCTGTGAGCAATGCTTCTTGTAAAGAGCCTCCAGGAGGGGCCTGCGTGAGGAGCAGAGGGATCCGGCCCCTCACACCCATTCTTAGTTCTTCTTTCCAAGCAAGCATTCTGGGGAGGCCGGAAAGAGGCTTGCCAATCAAAAGGCAGTCGATGTGTCTACCACGCTGCATGTCTACAAACCCCCATGCTGAAAACCAGAGGGGCAGCCCTAGGCTTTCTAATTTGATTCCCTTTTCCATGGAGCCACAACGGTTCAACAAACCCAAGGATGCTAATTATACTCGGGTTTTGATTTTCGGACGAGTCTATGCAGACAGACAAGCTCAAAAAAGACAATCAAGGTTGGAGTTAAGCTATATAACTACTTTGCCGAAAGCGCTAAGTAAATTGAAGCCACCAATCCGAAATTTAGGTAAAAAAATCAACGGGCCAATTTCTCTCTTGTCCTCGTATTTAAAGCAACACAACATGGAAGAATGAGGAGCTCCTGAAAACGGATCCCCAGCTTGGGAGTAACAACCCAGAACTCTACTACAGGGAGCTTGAGAAGAAGGAGAGGAGGTGAGACATTCTCTGGCAGCAGCCCTGACTTGGGAAAGGATAAAACTAAATCACTTAGCAAGGAAGGGAAAGGAAGTGCTGGGTAATTTTAGGTAGTTTTAATTTTAAATAAGTTGGATGATTCGAAGGAAAAGCGGAGGGCACTAATTTCGCTCTTGTCTTCCTCTTTTACAGAATCATGGAATTGGAGGAACAACTTAGATGTGAGAAGGAGGAATATCGGAGCCTCCTCTGCAGAGTTCTGGAGCAAGCTGGGGAGAAAAGGGAGCTCCTCATTCAAAACAAAAAGCTGCAGGAACAACTGGACAGGTAAGAAATTTATAGAATCCATCCATCCATCCATCCATCCATCCATCCATCCATCCATCCATCCATCCATCCATCCATCCATCCATCCATCCATCCATCTATCTATCTATCTATCTATCTATCTATCTATCTATCTATCATCCAGATAGAACTAATTTTTATCTTTCTCTTCATAATTTACAGGAATTCGATGATGTTCGAGACCATGGTGGAGGAATGCGTGGCCCTCAAGGCCAAAGTGGAGAAACTTCAGCAGGAAACCCGGAAGCTGAGCAAGGAGAAGGCTAACATCATCAAGATCTTCAGGGAAGTGCTGAGGAGGTGAGAAGCCCTTAGGCAAGATGGAGGATGGAGGAAACGCAGACAATTAGACTGGAGAGGCCACATTTGAAGACCTGCTATTAAATCTTCCCTTCTGATTCTTCCAGGGCAAGAGAATCCCTGACCAGACCACCATGGTGAGAGACATCACCCGGTAAAGGAGAGGACCAGGAGGAGGACTTAAAGAAGGGAAATGTTTCTGAACAATCTGAACATCGATTGAAACATCTGCCAGGAGCTTCAAGTAGAGTGACCTGAGGGTGACTGATGTACAGAGACCAGCTGATACCACCTAAAAGAACAGAGTCCAAAAGAATCACAAGAAAAACATTACAAAACCAGAACACAAGAGACAACCTCTTGAAGACATGAAATCTCCAATGTTGCCATGTAAACTGGAGAAGGAATGGCTGGCAGCTTCTGTGGAGAACCTCAAAGCGAAGAAACCCACAGAATCCAGGCAAAATGTCCAGGGATGGCTTCTCTGTGAAGCCCGAGAGAGCCTTCTTCTGAGCCACCAAGAGACTTCCTGGCAGGATGGCTTCTGGCATTCCTGGTCATCCTTCAAAAGGAAGGTCCTGGAGGTTCCATCTGGTTGGCTGGATGCATCCAGAAGTCTTCTCCAAGAAAAAGGGATGGAAACGTCTCATTGAAATGTGCAAAAATGGCTGGAAACATCTCTTCAAGCTATTCAACCAAAGACTTTAGTAGAGCTCCACACTCCATGGCTTGAGATGATTTCCCCTCTGAGGGGATCCTTTGATGGTAAGTGAGGGATCTCCTCCTCCTTTTTCCACCCATCAAGCACTGAAATGTCTTCTCCTCTTGCCCGCGTGCCTGCTGTTCCTCCTGGCGTTGAGGTCCCAATGGAGCTGGATATAACTCTCCTTCCAGGTGACGTCCAGTTCCTTGCAAGGACATCAGATTTGGCTTGGAATTATTCTCATCCTGATAAAAATAAAGAAAAGCCTATTAAAATGTAAGATTGAGAGATCCGTCTATGTGAATAGTGCATTTGTGGCCTTGCGTTCCTGCACGGGGTAGAGGGTTGGACTAGATGATCGTGAAGGGGCCTTTCACGACTTACATTCTGTGATACTCTGAATGTCTGCAATACAGGCTGTCCTTGACTTATAAACAGTCATTTAACAAAGGTGGAAAGTTATGACAAAGCTGAAAAGGGCCACTTAGAAGAAGGGCGTTTGTGTCCCTGCACTCACGTGATCGCAATCCAGGCACTTGGCATCTGACTCACACTGACAATAGTTGCAGCATCCCAGGGTTACGTGGTGACCAAATGCCATCTTCTCAGGGGCTTCCAACAGGCAAAGTCAATGTGGAAGCCAGTGGGGGCGGTTGCAAGGCATGGTCAGGTGACGTCCCACTGTTTCTTTCCTAACAAAAAACCAAAATTTGAAAAAACATTAAAATTAGCAATTTAGAAAAATTTGAAAAGGGAAATTAGACAATTTATGCTTTTTTAATTCATCTAACGGTATAATGAGGACTCCTATCCGACCATTCCCTGACCTTGTAAGAGCAGTGGGAAAAGTGAGCCACAGAGACGGTGAAATCGGAAACCATCTTTGGATTCAAAGATGACATTCAGACATTCCCAGTTTCCCACCAGCCTCAGAAAGAGAGAAGCAGAATCTCCCCTGCTCTCCTCCTCCAATAATTGCCCTGGAGATGCTCTGAGGTGCTTCCTGCCCCCTTTCTTCTGGGATCCCTTCCTGGGGCTCCTGAGGAGCATCCAATATTTACTGGCCATCATTGGATCGAGTGGGAAAGGAGCCCCAAAGAAAGGAGATCCCTGCATTGGTTGTGATGGGGGCTCAGAGTGGACAGGAAACCCACATTTTGGACAAGGAGTATCGATGGCTGGAGAGAGGAGCGAAGGGGTCCATTTGTGCCAAAGCGGAGGCTCCTTCCCTCAATAGAATACGGGAATCCTGCAACCAATTGGGGCCTGGAGACTAAACCATAGGAAGAACGGCTGCAGGTTTTGGGTCTGGCTAGTCCAAAGAATAGAAGAATTAGGGGTGACACGATAGCATCATTCCAGCATTTGAGAGGCTGCCACAAAGAAGAAGGGGACAAATTATTATCCGAAGCACCAGATGCAAAACAAGGAACAACGGATGGAAACTAAAGAAAGGGAGAAGCACCCTGGAATTAAGGAGAAACCTCCAACCAGTGAGGAGAATTCACCAGTGGAACAGAAGTCGACTCCAGAAGTTTTGGGGGCTCCTTCACTGGAGGTTTTGAAGAAGAGACCAGACAGTCCTTGTCTGAGATGATTTAGGTTCTCCTGCTTGAGCAGGGGGCTGGACTAGAAGACCTTGAGTGTCCCTTCCAGCTCTATTCTCTTCTCTTCTATTCTCTATTCTATTCTATCCTATCCTATCCTATTCTAGAGGAGGAGGCCTCAGACACATTTTCTGGGCTGCTCCCTCAAGAAGATCATGGCCGTTAACACACAAAAACCCCTAAGACTGTCATGAGATGGTACATTCCAACGACTCTCTGCCTGCCTAGGACCCCCCTGTCCAAGTGGATCAGACCGAAGAAGCTGCTGGGAGGAGCAGCAAAAACTCTCAGCTAATGAAAAATAAACCCCGTTGCCATGACTACGTTTCCATCCATCTTGAGTTTGTCCAAGAGAGAATACAAATAGAATGGAATAGAATTTAGAATAGGATAGAATACAATAGAATATAATAGAATAGAATTTAGGATAGAATAGGATATAAAAGGACAGGATAGAATAGAATAATATTTAGGATAGGATAGGATAGAAAAGGATAGGATAGGATAGAATAGAATTTAGGATACGATAGAATAGCATAGGATAGGAGGATAGAAAAGGATATCATATGATAGAAAAGGATAGCATAATATAGAATAGAATAGAATAGAATGTAGGATAGGATAGGATAGAAAAGGATAGAATAGAATAAAATAGAATAGAATAGAATGTAGGATAGGATAGAAAAGGACAACATAGGATAGGATAGAAAAGGATAGAATAGGATAGAATAGAATACAATAGAATGTAGGATAGGATAGGATAGTGTAGGATAGGATAGGATAGAATAGAATAGAATTTTGGAGAGGATAGGAGGGGATACGACAGGATAGGATGGGATAGGATAGAAACGGATAGGATAGAATACAACAGAATTTAGAATACAATAGAATAGAATTTAGGATAGCATAGTATAGGATGGGATAGAAAAGGATAGGATAGAATAGAATAGAGTAGGATAGGATAAAATAGAATGTAGGATAGGATAGGATAACTTTATTGTAACTTTAAATGTACACTAATCAGCATACAATCAAATGAAATTATGTTGCATAGAGCTCTAGTGTATATTAGAGGGTTGCCACCACTAATATACACTACACAAAAGTGACTACATGGATAAATACCTTTTATGTTTATACCCACACAGAAACCTATATTATATGACCCAGAGAAACAACTCAGTCTAGTTCGGATACATAGATGTACATGGGGAGAAAAACGAATCCTGAGTTTGCCAGATGGAGGGCATTGAGGAAAAAGCCGTTGCAGAATCTGGGAGTCCTGCTGGAAATCTTTGGAAACCCCCTCCCAGAGGGGAGCAACAGCGGGCATGTGGGGTCTCCAACAATGCATCAGGTTCTAAGGGCATAGCTTAGCCATTGTCATTAAGTGAGTCCGGCTTCTCCCATTGACTTGAATTGTGAGAGGTTGGCTGGGAAAGTTGGCTGGGAAACTTCTGGACCAAGAAGACTTTGCAATCCGATCTTTCCATAAACTATGGACCGGACAGCATCTCTCCTTCCCAGCTGCCCCGTCTGTCTCCAATCTCCCACTTCACAAAAGAAATCCCAAAGGAAATTAAGTGAAGCTGGTCTGTTTGATGAGAGGAGAGGGCTTGAGGATCCAGGGTGGAAAACAGAGGGAGGAGAGATGGTGGATTGAGAGGGAGTTGAGTGACCCACTTCATTCCTTCAGCCTTGGAGAAAGGTCCTCTCTAGGGTCACCAACAAACCACTGCAGCCTTCATAGTTCTTGGATAGGAAGCCAGTTAAGCATTCCCTTCCTTCCATTTGTTTCCCCCCACCTCCTCCCCTCCTTCTCTCCCTCCTTCCCTCCTTTTCTTCCCCGCACCCTCCTCCTTCCAACAACCCCCTCTCCTTCTCCCTCCCCAACTCATTTAGCACTTTGAGGAACATTCTGGGGGCTCACTTCTCCTGGGAGCCTTGGGGGGGGGCTTCCCCCCATTTCCCCTTTTTATTCCACGGACTTTGCCTGCATAGCACGACATAACCACGGTAGACTAAAGCGCGCCGACAACACTGCGATGTCAGAAGCGCGATGTAAAAAGCGCGCCCACAACAGCGCGCCGACAACAGCGCGCCGACAGAAGCGCGATTTAACTTAAGGTAAGGTTTAGGGTTAGGTTTAGGGTTAGGTTTAGGGTTAGGTTTAGGGTAGGTTTAGGGTAGGTTTAGCGTTAGGTTTAGGGTTAGGTTTAGGGTTATTTTTAGGGTTATGTTACAACGCGGTGTTGTGGTGGAACCCTTTGCCTGAGACCTCTCGGGGTCTTTCTTTTAGCATTTGTGACCCTCCACATGGAAAGGTCCACAGTTGCTGGAGGGGGAACCCCTGGCACCCCCCCATAGTTGGATCAAAGATTATGACATCACAGCCATGTCATAAACCTTGACTGGGCTGTCCTGGCTCATTTACCTGCCATTCGTCCTACAAGATAGCAGTAGACTTATATACCGCTTCATAGGGCTTTTAGATGGCAGGTAACTACTTGCGAAAAGTGAAAAGGCGGCTCAGGCCCAATAATAGAGGTAGGAGACAATTAGAAACAATTTATTGACTATCTTCTTAGCATTAGCAGCAATTGTGAAGAGTTTAGGTGGCAGAAGTATCAGCTGGCACCTAATATTTGACAGGAAGATGATGGTTAATAAGTTTGTGTATTTAAAGAAGTCTGTTTTTTTTTCCAGTGGTTCCAGAGATACAGCCCTCCCTTGGGCCATGGGGACACCCTGAGGTAGGTAACCTATAGCCACAAGACTAGGTAGGAGATGAGCCATGAAGGTAAACATGGCTCATTGGGGTTAACTGGGCTGGAGGGATTTCTCTGGGCTCAGCCCAAATGACCTCATCATCTTCCTTTGTTTTTCAGCCAATAACATCGCGTGGGGGCCACTTGCCCCCGATAGAGCCAGGGTGTCCCCCACAGCGGTCCAACACCCCCTGCCCCCCTCAGGTAAGCAATTTAAATCTTCGGGGGAAGCTTTTGAGTGTCCATTACTGAGCATATCATAATAGGACACGCAAAAGCTCAGTGTGAGGGTGGGGATAGTGGAAGGTGAGTGAGAGGATATATCAGTTTATTCACACCTGCTTTTTAAAAAACTTTTCCAGACCTTGGAAACCCCAGGTTGGGAACCACCGAGGACGTTAAAGAGAGAGGACATCACGTAAGTCTACATTCTAACTGTTAGGAAATTTCTCCCCCGTTCTACGTTGCTTCTTTCTAGAGTCTCAACACCTTTTTTACATCTTAGTGGCCAAAACTGGATGCAGGATTCCAAGTGTGGCCTCCCCAAGGCCTTATAAAGTGGAATTGACACTTCACGTGATCTAATTCTATCCCTCTCCGGATGCAGCCTAGAACTGGGTTGGCTTATTTGGCAGCTGCTGCACACGGCTGGCTCCTATTTAAACGCTTGTCCACTAGGACTCCAAGATCCCTCTCCCAGTTACTACTATTGAGCCAGGTACCACCTATACTGTACCTGTGCATTTTGTTTTTCTTGCCTAAAGGTAGAACCTTATTTTTTTCACCATTGCATTTCATTTGGTTAGATTTTATTTATTCATTCACTCATTCATTCATTCATTTGTCAAGAAGTACAAGGAAGCAAGTATGAAATCTGTTAATACAATCCAGAATCGTCTTTCTTTTATCCTTTGGGCCACAGTACACAAACGCTCACATGCAATCCGGCCTCTGCCATTTCCCTCGGCCCCCGCCACGCCTGGGGGTGTTTTGGGGGGTTGCAGCCGGTTCCTCCCCCTCCCTTGTCCCCAGCCAGGATCAGCCTTGTAGATAGGATGGCCCAGTCTCTCTTAATGGGCCCTGGACTGAAGAAAAGGTTTGATGCTTCAAGTGAGAAAAACAGGGGCTAATTTCTCTCTGGTCTTTGTCTTTGCAGCAGCAGAAGGAGGAGGAAGAATGAGGAGCTCCAGAAAATGGATCCCCAGCTTGCTAATAAGACCCCAGAACTCTGCAGAGACCTTGAGGAGAAGGAGAGGAGGTGAGACATTCTCTGGTAGCAGCCCTGACTTGGGCTAAAGGGTAAAGCTAAACCACTTAGCAAGGAAGGGGAAGGGAGTTTTAGGCAGTTTTTATTCTAAATAGGTTGGATGGTTTGAGGGAAAACCAGAGGGAGCTAATTTCGCTCTTGTTTTCCTCTTTCACAGAATAATGCAATTAGAGGAAGAGCTGCAGTGTGAGAAGAAGGAATACCGGAGCCTCCTCTGCAGAGTTCTGGAGCAAGCTGGGGAGAAAAGGGAGCTCCTCATTCAAAACAAAAAGCTGCAGGAACAACTGGACAGGTAAGAAATTTATAGAAGAATGCGTCCGTCCGTCCATCCATCCATCCATCCATCCATCCATCCATCCATCCATCCATCCATCCATCCATAATTTCTCCTCTTTCTCTTCATAATTTACAGGAATGCCATCATGTTCGAGACCATGGTGGAGGAACGCGTGGCCCTCAAGGCCGAAGTGGAGACACTTCGGCAGGAAAACCGGAGGTTGAGCGGGGAGAACACCTTCCTAACGAAGACCTTCAGGGACCGGCTGAGGAGGTGAGGAGCCCTTAGGCAGGAGGGGGGAGGGGGGATAGCTGAATATTAGACTGGGGAGGCCACATTTGAAGACCGGCTATTAAATCTTCCCTTCTGATCCTTCCAGGGCAAGAGAATCCCTCACCAGACCACCATGGTGAGGGACATCACGAGGGAAAGGAGAGGACCAGGAGGAGGACTTGGAGAAGCTCCCGAGGAAACCATCGAAGGAAACATCTTCCGGGAGCTTCGGGTAGCCTCCTCCTCCCCTTCCCCTCTTCATCCCCTCCCCCTCTTCCTCCCCTCCCCCTCTTCCTCCTCCCTTCCCCTTTCTCCTCCCCCTTCCTTCCTGTCCCCTCTCCCTCCCTTTCCTCCCCCTCCCTTCCCCTCCCCCTTCCCCACCCCTCCCCTCCCTTCCCCTTTCCCACCCGTCCCCGTCCCCGTCCCCATCCCCTCCCCTCCCCCTCCCCCCTCCCCCCACCCCACCCCCTCCCCTCCCCACCCCCTCCCTTCCCCTTCCCATCCCACCCCTCCCTGTTTCCCTCTTCCCCTTTCCTTCCCCTCTCCTTCCCTCTCCCCCTCCTCCCCACCCCTTTCTCCTCTCCCTCCTCCCCTTACCCTCTTTTTCCCCTTCCCTCTTTCCCTCCTTTCCTCCTCCCCTTCTCTTCCTTCTCCTCATTCTTCTCCTCTTTCCTCTTCCTTCCTCCCCTTCATTCTTCTTCTCCTCCTTCACTTTCCTCTTCCTTCTTCTCCTTCCTTTTCCTCCTTTTCCTCTTTCTTCCTTCTTCCTCCTGCTCCCACTTCCACTCCTCCTTCTCTTGTCTTCTTTTTTCCTTTCTCCTTCCCCTCTTCCTCTCCCCTCTTTCACCACCAGCTCCTTTTCCTCCTTATCATCACATTCCCATCTTCTCCACCAGCACAGCCTCTTCTTCCTTCTCCCTCTCCTTCCCCCTCCTCCCACACCTCCTCCCCCTTCCCCTTTATCTCTTCCTGTCCTTCCTACTTCCTCTCTTCCCTCTCTCCCTCCTTCTCCTTCTCTCCCTCCTTCCTTCAGCTTATTCTTCTTCTCCTTCCTCCTCCTCCTCCTCCTTTCTCCTCATTCTTCTCCTCCTCCTCCCTCCTTCTCATTCTTCTTCTTCTTCCTCCCCCTCCTCCTCCCCAGTTCTTTCCCCTTCATCTCTAACCTTCCTCTTCTCCTCCTTCCTACTGGTCCTCATTCTTCTTCTTCTTCTCCTTCCTCCATTCTCCTCCTTCTCATTCTTTTCTTTCTCCTTCTCTTTTTCCTCTCTCCTTTAATACCACCTCCTCATCATCTTCCTTATCATCCTCATCACATCCTCTTCTTCACCATCACTTCCTCTTCTTCCTTCTCCCTCACCTTCTGCTTTTCCTGCTCCCTACTCCTATTCCTCCCCCGCCTTTCCCTACTCCTCCCTCCTTTCCCTCCTCCCTTCTCCTCCTCCCCTCCCCTCTCTTCCTAATCCCCTCCCCCTCCCCTCCCCCTCCCCTCCCCCTCCCTCTCTCCCCTCTCCCTCCCCCTCCCTTCCCCCTCCCTTCCCCCTCCCCTTCCCCCCTTCCCCCTCCCTTCCCCCTCCCCCTCCCCCCTCCCCTTTCTCCTTCTTCTCCCCCTCCCTTCCCCCTCCCTCCTCCCCCTCCTCTTCCTCCCCCTCCCCTTCTTGGCCTTCCTTCCCCCATTTTCCCTTCGTCCCCTCCCCCTCTCCCCTCCTTTCCCTCCCTCTCCTCTCCCCTCCCCTCTCCTTTCCCTCCTTATCTCTGCCTCCATCACAGCCAGCCGTCCCTGGAAAGGCCTCCTCGCTCAACTTCCTGAGGGTCACGCAAGACTCCACCATGGTTTTGTTTGGTCCAGTTGTTCCTGGTTTTTTTTTGTAGCTGCCCTCATGCGCATGGAGTCCTGCAAGAGTTTCCGAGGTCCCAGAGGACAAATGCCACCCTCTATAATTATCACAAAACCAATTTTTGAGACTCTTCTGAGGCTTATCCATTCTGCCTTTGATGCAAACATCAGACTGAAGCAACACGCAAGAGAATTTGGATCAGAAAAGGATGAATCTCTCCAGTCATGCACTGCGTGGCAGAGGTTTTCAGATAAGCATGAGTATGCTGTTGTAGATCCTTTTCCTTTCCAGGTGAAGCTCAGTTTGTCTCTGAATCGGGACAGCCACTGGCACTCCCATCTTGTCAGGGGGCTTTGACGTCTTCCAAGTCTTCGTGTTGTTCGATTTCCGAAACAGGAAGGAGGTGGATCCATCCCTGTGAATTATGGACCTTCTGCTTCTGCTTCTCATGCTCCTGATGTGTCAGCCGGTCTGTGGGAAGATGAGAGTGAAGTGTCCACTGAATGTGGGGCACCAGAATGGAAATAAGCCATGGAGCTACTACAGGCCAGGAGATTATCTCATTGGTATATAATCACAATGGAGCGAGTAGCATCGGATGTCAGGTTGCCTTTCAACAATGTTCCTACTGTTCAGACTGCATCGTAAGTTATTCAGGGTAATTGATTTGCACTTTCTTCATTTACAGTTCTAACCCTCTCTAGAGAGAATTTTGTTATGGCTAAATACATCTAACTCAGTACAATCCCCCCTCCCATTTCCCCTCAATAGAAAATGCATAGTAGAATAATAGAAAGTGTGGCAGGCCAAAGATCCAAGAGAAATATGGCTGCAGAAATATGACATTCACCCAGGTGAAGCCCAAGGACTGCTTGGCTAATGCTCATGTCTACCTCCACAGATGGAGAATCCTTTTTCTTTGGCAATCCTTGTTTTTCTCCTTAGCCTCTGCCACAATCCAAATGTATGGAAAAATGTTATCCTGGTTTTGTCAAGAGGGCTTGAGAAGGAGAGCCAGTTTGCTGCTACGGCTGTGTTCCTTGGCCGGAGGGGACCTTCTCCACTCAGGAAGATGGGAAACACTGGAGGAAAGCCAAGCTTTAAATCAGGGACGTGCAGTCACTAGAGGCAAGGGAGGCGGAGCCTCACCAGTCTCCTCAGGAAAAAGAAAGAAATTTAAATATATTTTTTTAAATAATTAAAGCCAAGATAGTTGCTACCAGATTCCAGGTCACTGTGGCTTGGTGTCTGCTTAGTGTTAACCAAAGCAGGAGGCGAGAGAACTCGGGGCCTCTTTTCCATAAGGAATTTTTCGCCTTCTAAAAGTTAATAAAGAGTTAAAAGGCAAAGAAGTTCAGATGGAAAAGAGGCACTAATTCTCCCGCCTCCTGATCTGCAAGCAGCCAATCATGTCTTCTTGAGCACGCTTACGTTGGGCGGGGTGTGCTTCAGAGGAGAGTGGAGTGGGTGAGAAGGAGGAGGCTGCCTCTTTGCTGCAGACCTGGGCGCTTGGCGGCTCCCGCGATGCAAAGTGCCCCACCATCCCCGATGCTGCCGCCCGCTGCCCCGGCCTGCTTCTCCAGGCTCCGCCGCTGGAAGTCCCGGATCGCCTCTGGGGTAAGGCTGGGTGAGAAGCGGAGCGGAGCTTCTCTGCGGCCTCCCGGCGCTGTGCAGAGGCTCTCACAGGAGCACGTGTCAGCGGCCGGAGGCCTGGAGTGGCCCCGGCTGTGAGACAAGGGAGCGCTTAAAGCAGCCGCTGCTGCCGCCACCCGCCCCTCCTTCGCCCAGTGGGGTGGTGGCGGAGGCAGCGGCAGCGGCTACTTTAAGCGCTCCCTTGTCTCACAGCCGGGGCTGCTCCAGGCCACCGGCCGCTGACACGTGATCCTGTGAGAGCCTCTGCACAGCGCCGGGAGGCCGCAGAGAAGCTCGCTCCGCTTCTCACCCAGCCTTACCCCAGAGGCGATCCGGGACTTCCAGCGGCGGAGCTTGGAGAAGCAGCGGACGACAGGCCGGGACAGCGGGGGGGGCAGCGGGGCACTTTGCATCGCGGGAGCCACCAAGCGCCTTTGCTGCAGACCCGGGCGCTTGGTTGCTCCCGCGATGCAAATTCCCCCCCCCCCACTGAGGCCAACCGCTGCCCTGCTGAGCTGTTTCGCAAAAGAATGCCCAGCTGAGCCTCACCAGGTACAAACCTCACCGCACGTCACTGCTTTAAATATATATGGATTTATCCAGAGCATTTTGATGAAAGTACTTAAAAGTTAAAGGTAAAGGTTCTTCTCGCGCATATGTGCTAGTCATTCCCAAATCCAGGGGGTGGTGCTCATCTCCGTTTCAAACCCAAAGAGCCAGCATTGTCCGAAGACGTCTATGTGGCCATGTGGCCGGCATGACTAAAACCCCGAAGGTGCACGGCACACTGTAACCTTCCCACCAAAAGTGGTTCCTGTTTTTCTACTTGCATTTTTACATGCTTTCGAACTGCTAGATTGGCAGAAGCTGGGACAAAGTCATGGGAGCTCACTCCAGGGATTCAAACCGCTGAACCTCCGACCCTTCTGATTGACAAGCTCAGCATTGTAGCTACTGAGCCGTGAAAGCACATATTAAAAGGCCATTTGAAGCTTAGCTGTTTTGGACTTCCTGGGAGGAGCCTGCTGGTGGTGGCAGCAAAAATATCAGCTGCCTCCGAATTCCTGGCTACGTACCTGTTTAGAGGATCTTCCATCTGACGTCTTATCAGGTTTTCTTATCCTTCAGGCAAGAAGGAAAGAAGAAATTGTTTTGCTGGCAAATGCTCTTCGATTTTTGCAGCTTTTGTGCTTGCAGGGAAAGGGGGGGCTAGCCCAAGGCAGAACAGCTGTCCGTGCTGGGAATTTCAAACTGCCTTGTGCAGGACAAAGTAGGTCTCCCCCCACTCAGTTCAAAGTTTTGTTTGATTTAATCTTATCACGAGCTGAATCCATTTCCGTGCACAATAATTGTTTATCAACATTTTAGCTTCTTTCTTTTCTCCTCCGAAAAATTATTACTTAGAGGCTTTTAAAATGGCCCGAGCAGGCTGGTTTCTTCTCCGGTAATAATGAACACGTTTTGTTATTCTCACAAGAATTCACAAGAATTCAAAACAAAAGAGATTGCTTATCATGTTTTGGTTTCACAATAGGCCAGCAGAAGCTTTTTAATTACCGTAATATACTCGAGTATAGGCCGACCCGAATATAAGCCGAGGCACCTAATTTTACCACAAAAAACTGGAAAAGTTATTGACTCAGTATAAGCCTAGGGTGGGAAATGCAGCAGCTACCGGTAAATTTCAAAATAAAAATAGATACCAATAATGTTTTTGAATATTTATTTCAAAGAAAAACAGTAAACTAGTGGTGTATTCAATGAAATACTTCACTCACCTCATGATGCTGATGTCCCGCTGTGATGATGATGTCCCATGCAGCCGCGGGAGCGATGTCCCGCCTCCTATGACACACGGCACAGTGATTCCTATCATTGGATCACTGTACCAGAGGAGGTGGGACATCGCTATGTGGCTGCTTGCCATAACAAGGAGGAGGTGGGACATCGTTGCAGAGCGGCAGGAGGGGGAGGAAGGGGAATCGTAAGACAGCCCTGCATTACATTAGAATGTGAGGAGGGGGGATGGTGCGGTGCGCGCTGCGCGGCAAACTGACACAGAGGGAGGGGAAACTCACAGGGGCACTGGGCCATTCACGAGTGTCACCCAGCGGCATGGCCCCGCCCCTTTTTCTCCCCCATTTCGGGCAAATTTTTCACTGACTCGAGTATAAGCCGAGGCGGCTTTTTTCAGCCCAAAAGTGGGCTGAAAAACTAGGCTTATACTCGAGTATATACAGTAAATTGTCTAATTTCCCTTTTCTAATTTTTCTAAATTGCTAATTTTAATGTTTTTTTCAAATTTTGGTTTTTTGTTAGGAAAGAAACAGTGGGACGTCACCTGACCATGCCTTGCAACCGCCCCCACTGGCTTCCACATTGACTTTGCCTGTTGGAAGCCCCTGAGAAGATGGCAGATTGTTCAGAAACATTTCCCTTCTTTAAGTCCTCCTCCTGGTCCTCTCCTTTAACCGGGTGATGTCTCTCACCATGGTGGTCTGGTGAGGGATTCTCTTGCCCTGGAAGAATCAGAAGGGAAGATTTAATAGCAGGTCTTCAAATGTGGCCTCTCCAGTCTAATTGTCTACGTTTCAGTAGTTTTATTTCTACAAGAATTTTACTCCTTCATTAACTTTGCTTATCTGGAAGTTAAATGGTGATGAATCTGCTGAACAGTCTTGTTACAATGTTTACTCACTGAAAGTTTTGCCAAGCCTTAAACTTCAAAATAAAAGCATCTTTACTTAAAGCTGCATATTCAGGCAATAGAGTTTTATTAACTGCAGGCAGATAAATTTTGAAATGGCTTCAAAACCAAATATTAACTTGAAGTTGTAAATTTTTTTCTTATTACTATTCAAAATACCAGCTTCAATTTTGTAAAAGGCTTTCTTATCCAGCTGTGTTACAAGATGGCGATTTTATAGCTTCTGCATTTGATATATGACACACTCAATCAGCTCTATTCTCCTGAAGACTTCTCCTTATTAACTGTTAAAAGTCTATAAATAGTATCCCATTTAAAACCGAGGGGAGCAGAGACTTTGTTTGTTTGTGCGTTTTTATAATGGCTCCCAAATCGAAGCAGTCTAAGCGTTTCCTTAATAATACATCTCAAGAAATTGTTACAAAATCGCTGCCCTTGCCTCCCACGCCCTCTACTGGATATCTCTTAACGCAAGAATTTCTTTTGAAACCCTTAAAGAGTTCAGACAGGAAATTAAACAACTTTTATCGGACTTATATGATAAACTGGATGCCAAGATTGCTCAAACAAGGGAAGATACGATCAGAGTTATGACTGTTATGACAGACTATGTTTCTGAAATGGAGGACAAATTGGAACTTTGGAAAAAACTAATTCTAATTTGACATCTAAAAATTCAAACGTTACAACAGGAAGTTGAAAATGCTCAAAAACAACTCGTTATGATAAATTACAATAAGACTGCGTTTGCAATAAGAGTCAGAGGATTGCGTGAAAAAGGAACAGGAGAATTTGAAACAGACCTTTTTTGAGGCTTTCAGACGTTCGGTGGGAAGTCCGGGATTTAACTTTGATTGGCAGATTCAAAAAATTTATCGCCAGAACTCGTGTGTAGTAAAACAACGACAGCTTCCGAGGGACATAATTATATATTCACCACAAGAGAATCCAGAAATGCGATAATACAGAAGTTCTACAATAACAGGCTGCGAATTGATGGACAGGACTTGATTGTTTTTAAAGAAATACCATCTCAAATATTAAGAGCAAGGAGAGACTTACACTTTCTTAACTGAAAAACTCAGAGATTCTCAGATACAATATAAATGGGAAGTGCCATCTGGTATCACAGTCACATTTGAGAACCAAAAATATCGTTTCAATTCTGTTTGCGAAGCCCGAGATTTTTACTACAAAAACTCTGAAGGCGGGACTTCCTGATTCACCCGGACTTGGAGAAAGACAAGGAGAAGGAGAAGATAAGCAGCGGGACACGTGGCTACAAGGCGGAGGGTGTTGCTTTCCCCCTTCCGGAAGGGCAGAAGAGTAAAGAATAAAGATCCAGCTATGCCTTTAAAAATACTTCTTAAATTTTAATTTGAATAAAATTTCAGGACTCCTGTCTGTATAAAATGACAAAGCTGTATACCGATGAGATATTGAGACTGAAAGAAGCGGTGCTGAATTTGGACATATATTGTATGGGACTTATATAAGACTTGTTTGAATTTATTTAAACTGCGCATGATCTATTCTTTGGGCGAGAGAGCGGAGATCATAGTTTTCTTGGATTGTGGTTTGGGATGAATGGAGTCGGGTGCGTGGGGTAGATGGAAGGGTAGTGAAAGTTCAATTAGATTACCTTGATCCAGAATGTAAGCTGATTTTTGTATAAATTGTTATTTGAATACAAGGTTAAGAAAGAGTATCTGGAGAGTCTACACGAGGGGTGGAAGTAAATATGAGAGGAGCAATGGATGAGGATAAAATATATATGCGGACACGGGTAAAGGCAGGATGGGAGGTATAGAATTTATATGCGGAAGCAGGTAAAGACATTGTTTAAGATTTAAAAATAATGAGAAGCTGAGTTTAATGTTAGAGAGTATATTGACTTCTCTTTCTTGGGGGGGGGGGTTCCCCCCCTTTTTTCCTTTTATTATTCTTTTCTTTTTTGTTCTTTTTTTTATTTTTTATTATTTTGTAACTTCTAATCTATTTGGTTTCAATATACTCCAGACTTTGCTTGATAAAGAACGATGCCGGGAATGGGACCTGGGAAGTCGGAAGGGGGGTCAGGGAGGGGGTTCAGGGGGTGGGTGGGGGGGAGGGTGGAAATATAGACTCAATTTCAGAACAATGAATGCACTTGGATACTGTTGCTTTTTTTTCTTTTTTTCTTTTCCTTCGTTCTTTCCTTTTATTTTCTTTGTTTAGTACAAAACAAATAGACCAATGAATACTAGAAATACACCAAAGCGAGGTGTAGAGGGAAAGAGAGGGGGGAATTAAGAGGGAGTGAGAAGGGAATGTAAGGAGGGTGAGATGGTGGGAAGGGGAGAAAGGAATGGCTGAGGGGGAGGGGAAGTAGAAGAGGGATTGTTGGAAGGGAGAAATGAAGTTGGAGGGGTAGAAGGAAGGGTGTATGTAGGATAGAAGTGTTATGAGTTGTTTATTGCTTCTTCTTTTTTAACTGCACAGTATTTAGTGATTGTATAAAGGAAAATGAAATGTAATAAAAGAATCTTTGATCAACAAAAAAAGAAGCTTAGCTGTTTTCTTGTTTATTTTCCAAATGCACAATTTCTTTTTTTTAAATAAATGTTTTTTAATTTAGTTTAAAACAGGTACACATCTTCTTTACATCTGTAAAAAATGTATCAATCAATTACAGATAAGTTTTAGTACATTTCCTCCTCAGTCAACCAATATAACTCATATTAACTAAAACATTATTATATATCCATTTTCATTTAACTGTAATTATTATTTAGAAATATTGATGAAAGAAGTAATCTTGAACAATCCCTGCCCACACCAGTGGGAGAGGAAAAAAAAAAAAAAAAAGGACAGATAAAAAATAAAATTAAAATAAAAAAATAAAAAATAAAAATAATACAAAAAAGACAAAACGACAAGAGACAAGGCAGGAAAACAAAACAAAACACAGGTGTCTATCATGAGAAAAAAAAGAAGTATATCAGCTGGTTACAACATGCGTTGGTGGCTTCTCTTCATTAACTCATATTAATTCAAATATCTTAGCTCGAATATTTACCATATCAACATCATTATACCTCCAGTTTTAATTACCTATGGTTATTTAAACATCCTTCATCCTTAGCTATGCATTACATAATTAATCCATAACACATGCTGACAATTCATTTACTTGTTTGTAAAATCCTCTATTATCATCAAATCCTCATATCCTATTTTAGCTGGGCATCCATAATATTTAATTATATCATATATCATAACATTTCCCAGTGTTGATTAACATTTGATTGTATGTATTTTATTTAGTTTTTAATAGTGATAATTATTGTAGCTAATACTCTTTATGTATAATCTTCCAATTGTTAGTTGTCATATCAACTCCACATTATATACATTACTATCAATATCAATTATTATTCACTATATCTGTTACAAGAAAAAGCAATTAGGTTTAACTAGTTTTCAATTGTATTCTTCAATCTATCAGCCAGTTCCAAAATTATATATATTACTATCCATATCAGTTATTATTCAGCTATATCTATTACACATTAAGGTAATCAGAGTTAGCTAGATTTTAAGTTACGTTCTTCCATCTATCAGCCAGTGTCTCTCCAATAGCAAGATCTTCTCCAGCCAATGCCACGCGTTGGATAAATTTACCAAATGTTTCATAAGCAAATCCAGACAAAGATATTTGGCACCTTTGACTCTGAATGTCGGTGATGAAATAATAAGGTTGTCCTAGGCTTGCAAAATTTTCCAAATTAACTTAATTCTCAAGGGTGGATTTTCCATTCCTCCTGCACTCTGTCTTTTTAAAATGAGTCTTCTTTATACTACTCCCCCTCCTTTCTTCCTCTGAGATAGACCAACACCATTTCTCACATTTCCGTTTGTATTTCAGGAGCATTAAACATTCAACAATCTCAGTTTTTGCTTCATATTTAAAATCAGATGATCCAATTTTCTTCCAGTCTTTGATAAGAATCAAGAGTCCTCTGCATGCGGAAAAAAGTATCTGAAATGAAATCTTAGGGGTAATTTTGGGACGCCATGATGGTGTCGCAGTTAAAAATTGCAAGCTCTTTTTTTTTTCCACAGACTTCTTAGCTTCTTACAGGCTGTGGCAATCTTATCTGATCGTAAACAAAGCGAAGTAATGAAGTAATAAAAGTGTCGAATCGTGACGGACTAATTAGTAGAAAATAAATTTTACGATCCACTTAGGGAGATTCAGAGGGGGGAGGATGTCGAGGAGTTTCTTGAAGCATTTAAGAAGTAAAGTAACCACCAGCCATAAATCCATTAAAAAAAGCCAATTCGCCGCTAAATTGTTCCTGTTCTTTGGTTTCAGTTATCTTAGTTTTAACGCGAACAGTCCTCTCTTGGATAATAAATCAGCTTACCAGATGACATCACTTCTACCATTCTTAGGGGCAACCTGCAGTTTCAGTTAGCACGCAGCTAATCCAAAAAGGAATTGGCACGAGGAGTTAATACCCCCCCCCCCAGAGACTTGCGGGTGTCCTCTGAGGTCCTGGGTCTCTCCTCACCTTCACTGTCTTCTACGGGACAGCTAGGGTTCAAAGAACCCGTCCAAAAATCCTTCGTATAGAGGAATTTCAGGAGTAGCCTGAAACTCCATCTTCTCACTGCTAAGCCCCGCCTTCTTCCCCCAAATGCACAATTTCTTATCTAACAGGAATAACCCCAATAACTTGAAGGAGCGACTAGGAAGTGATAGGAAGGTAAGGCAAATTGGGTAAGCTTTACCATTGCCAGGAAAAATGATTCTTCTGCTTGTAAGTTCAGATGCATCCTTCGATACATTCGGTGTAATAAGAGGCACCCAAATCTCCACCCCGCTTTTAGGGGGGAATATTAGACTCTGGAAAATATGGTACCTTTCAAGGAACATCTCAATTCTTTGTAAATTAAGGATTGCCTTAGTCCATTTCTTTCTTCATCTGAAGCAGACTTAACATTATGTTGTCCCCCAAAATTGAATGCAGAAAAATATATATCAGCCAAACAATTCTATCAAGATCAGCAACCACCATAAACACAAAGATATTCTGAAATATGCACCAAGTTTCTGGATGATAAATTTCCAAATGAGGTCTGAGCAGGGTATTTACTTAGAAAAAATATCTGATTAAATATTGATCTCTAATAATGTAGGTTGCTATGAAAATTCTGCACTTTACATAAGTAATAAAACATCCCAAGACTTCCTCCAATTTCATAGCCTTAGCCTCATATTATTTAGAAAATGACATTCTTCTCATCATTTTTTGGTGAAATTGTTAAGAAACACATCTTGGAAAATCTTGCTATCAGTTTATTGATCCTGTCATCAGTTATTGTCCCAATAAGATCTTCCTTGAAAGATAAAAGGATAGAATATTAAAGGATATTGTGTTTAATTGCCTTTAACCCTTTTGGTTTTCAGATACAGAAAAATGCAACCAAGTGTCCAGATGATAAATATCCAAATGACAAAAGAGTCAGATGTATCCCAAAAGTTATAACATTCCTGTCTTATGAAGAACAAAAATTATGAAGGCTTTCCTGGCCAGGAAGCTGCCTGGGCCTTCAATGAAGCCAAGCTGATCATCTTCAGAATGCTAGTCTTCTGCAGTGTCTGGGTGACTTTTGTGCCCGCCTACGTGAGCACCAAAGGGAGATACATTGTGGCTGTGCAGGTCTTCTCCATCCTGGCCTCCAGTGTTGATTTGCTGGGCTGCAGCTTCATTCCCAAGTGCTACATTATCCTTCTGAGGCCAGACATAACACAAAGGAACATCTCACATCCAGAACAAATGTAAAAATATGAGGCACAACACCAGTATGATAGTTAAAGATTTGTAAAAAGTTGCTTTTATTTGAAATAAGACATTAATTAATTCCATTTAGATAGTATGTGGAAGTCAGAGGAAATGTTTCCAAAGGGAAAAATGGTTGAATGACTGTGATTCTTGTAACTCCCTTCCCTTTCATTTCAATAAAACTTGCTAAAGAGGTCTATTGGTAACTGTGGTCTTTTTACAATTGCCAAAGTGTAGGATGCCACAGTCCCTGAGCTGGCTGTCTACCAATAACTGGGATTGAACCTTAGTCCATTCCATAGCTTAATCTGGCAACTCTTCCTTTATTGTTAAAAGAACAAATAGGGATTCTCAATCGAAAACATGCTTTAGAGGAGTGTCAGAACAGTTTAGTGAGGTCCACTGTCAGCTACTCCAACATATAAACCCCAGCCTCAAATGCTAAGGGCAGCTCCCTTAGTGTGCAGAGAAGAGCAACAGAGATGATCAGGGAGCTGGGGGCTAAACCATATGATAATTGATTGAGGGACTGGATATGTTTAGTCTAATGAAGAGAAGGACTACAAGGCAAGGGTGATATACTCCCGATTCAGTCCTATTCACCCAAATTGGTAGTAAAATGCTAGTATTCACCCGAACCATTAGGAAAAAAATGCTTTAAAAAGTTTTTTAAAAGTTCAGACAATCAGCTGTGCTTTGGAACTTTTTAAAAACTTTTTTAGCATTTTTAACTAAATGACCACTAGATGGCAGCAAAGAGTTAGATTTTTTTTTCAGCAGCTTCATCCCTGGCATATAGAAGAAAAGATGTCTTCCATCACATTTGCACCTGCCATTTTGACTTTTTTGACCTTATTGAGGACACTTTCCCATTGTTGTCAGGCTTGGAGACCCACACCCTCAGTTTTGGCCCCTATGACTTGGGATTGTAGTCCGACAGCAGTCCCAGAGCTGCTCTGATTGAGATTCTAACAAAATCAGTCTTAATACATGAGCTTGATTGGCTTGGGGCAGGAATCGGCTCTGCCTGCGGGTGTATTTTTTTCTCTGGATCAAATGATTCCTTTCAAGCAGCCACTTTTCAAATAGGTTTGTTAGGATTTTCCCCCCTGCAGATAATTAAACTGCATTTACTTCACAATAACCCTAACCAAGCAATTAGATGAAGCAAGATGAGGAGATGCTCACAGCTCTTGTCACAAACGGAGGGTCTGGCTCAGTAGTCATTCAGCTGATCGGGAAAGGTCGTGCAGGCACCATACGCTGTACGGACGTATACAATTGGCCTGTTTGCCACAAAAAATGGTAAGGAACGGCCCACCA
The DNA here is from genome assembly GCF_009769535.1 of Thamnophis elegans. Classification (NCBI taxonomy): domain Eukaryota; kingdom Metazoa; phylum Chordata; class Lepidosauria; order Squamata; family Natricidae; genus Thamnophis; species Thamnophis elegans. Next base: position 7,529,658 of record NC_045555.1, on the reverse strand, counting down.
TTCTGGTACGGTAGCCGCTGCTCCAGCTATCACCAGTACGCCATACCGAGCCATACCGCCTGGTACCCACCACTGGTCTGGCTGCATTTGGGTGCTTGATGAAAAACAGCGTGGAAAATTTACCCTCCTCAAGTAGGAAGGGCCATCGAGGGTTAAACAGAAAGCATGATAATACTGTACAGGTAGTCCTCCACTTATGACTGCAAGGGAGCCTGCCCATGACAGACAGAGGTTTGCAACAGTCCAATATTGGAGTGACTCCCACGCAGAAGAGCCGGTCGATTCATTTCCCAAAGCCCTTGAAGGCCGGAGAAAAAGCCACGGGTAGAAACTCAGGGAAGAGAGATGCAACCGGGAGTAATTTTCTGACAGGGAGAGCCATTAATCAGGGGAAGAGATTGCATCCTGGAAGTTGTGTTTCTCTCTTTAGGGAAAATGTCATATTCTGCCTTTTTAATGTTTCCCAAAATATTTCATCCTTCTAGGAGAGGGGTGGGGGCCAACTTTCTACCTAAGATATGGAGTCAAAGGCTTTGGCTCTAAGGGCTGCTGAATAAACGCCAGAAAACACCTAGAGGCGCAATAGCCAGCCCCCACCCCCACCCGATGACCCCCGTTTTTGGTTTCAGGAGGCTTCAGGGAGGCCTGGTAGGCTCAAAACAGGGCAGAGGATGTGTGTACATGCGCACCCACCACCACCACCCCAGCCCATTTTGGGTTCCATGGGGCTTCAGGAGGGCTTGCTAGGCCCAAAATAGGGCTTATGGGGTCAGGTACATGCGCTGGGAGAACACGGGGGGAGCACAGGGGGTCGCATGCATGTGTGGGGGATGGGAGAGTACGGGGTGAACGCATGCACAGGGGGGCAGGGCACATTGCATTATGGGTGTGGCTGCGATATCGACACATGAGGTTATATGAAAGGAAGAAGTACTCAGAAGTGATTTCTCTTGATCTGGTTTTTTATTTTACATTTCCAAAACGTGGCATTTTAACAGGGGTGTGTAGACTTTCTTGGCTAAATACTGAAGAAAAAAAGGATTAAGTAATCCAACTCTTATACACATAGTGATGCTGACCTTAATATTTAAGTAGCTACTCAAATCCCTTAAGACTCTCCTAGAAAATGTACCGATTTCCCACTTTTCCTGAGCCTTTCTAAAATATCCAATAAATGGTTACAGCAATGTTTCCTGTAAGAGAGATTTCTGATTGTTGTAGTAGAAATAGCAACACTGAATTTATACACAGAAAGGTATTTTCAGTACATGAAGGCATTTTTAATATTTTTCAATTGAGGAAAAACTTTCAAGTAAAAAAATCAGTGGGCCAATTTCTCTCTGGTCCTCGTATTTACAACAACACAAAACAGTGGAAGGAGGAGCTCCTGAAGCAAAACTTTCATCTTGTCAATAACAAGGCAGAACTCTGCAGAGAGCCTGAGAAGTAGAAGAGGAGGGGAGACATTCTCTGGTGGCAGCCCTGACTTGGGCAAAGGGTAAAACTAAACCACCTAGCAAGGAAGGGAAAGGGAGTGCCAGGAATTTTTAGGTAGTTTTCATTTTAAACAGGTTGGATGGTTCAAGGGAAAACTGGGGGGAGGGCGGGGGACTAATTTCGCTCTTGTCTTCCTCTTTTACAGAATCATCTAATTGGAGGAAAATTTGAACAACAGGAATATCGAAGCCTGCTCTGCAGTTTTCTGGAGCAAGCTCAACAAACCCAAGGATGCAAATTATACTTGAGTTTTGATATTTCACAAAAGGAAATTTTTGGATGAGTCTATGCAGACGGACAAGCTCAGAAAAGACAAGCTCAGAAATCAAGTTGGAG